>NC_141019.1:35958736-36053455 GCF_052327205.1 Somniosus microcephalus | reverse complement strand
TCACTCCCTGCCTGCTCTTTCCCCCGTAGCCCTGTGAATTCGACCTCTTCACGTACACGTCCAATTGCCTTTTGAAGGTTGCTGTGTGTAATGAAATCTGATTGGCTTGCCTGTATTTGTTTTGCACTCATGTATATTACCCTCCCCCACACGGTGTATAGTTTCACTTCCTCTTCCCTGACTTCTCTGACTCATTCCTGTGAGCCAGTCAGTGTGTTGAGATGTTAGCTCTGATCTTAGTGATTAAAAGCCAACTTGTTAAAGTCTGTAACTCCTAGTTTTGTGGTTATTGAAGGCACATCACTGTGCCACCTGCTTCCGCCACCCTTTCAGGTAGCGCGTCCCAGATCTTAACATCCCTCCATTAGCCTTTTTCATAGAATCATAGATGAATACAGCGCAAAAGGAGGCCATTCGGCCTATCGAGTCTGCGCCGGCTCTTCTGAAGAGTTACATGTCTTGAGAACAAGATTTAGGAGCAGGAGTCGGCCATTCGGCCTGCTCGAGCCTGCTCCGCCATTCACTAAGATCATGGCTGATCTTCGACCTCAACTCCACTTTCCTGCCCGATCCCCACAGCCCTCGATTCCCCGAGAGTCCAAAACTCTCGATCTCAGCCTTGAATACACTCAACGACTGTGAGCATCCACAGCCCTCTGGGGTAGAGAATCCCAAAGGTTCACCACCCTCTGAGTGAAGAAATTTCTCCTCATTTCAGTCCTAAATGGCCGGCCCCTTATCCTGAGACTGTGACCCCTGGTTCTAGACTCTCCAGCCAGGGGGAAACAGCCTCTCAGCATCTACCCTGTCAATCCCCCTCAGAATCTTGTATGTTTCAATGAGATCACCTCTCATTCTTCTAAACTCCAGAGAGTATCGGCCCAGTCTACACAATCTCTCCCCATAGGACAGCCCTCTCATCCCAGGAATCAGTCTGGTGAACCTTTGTTGCTCTCCCTCTAAGGTAAGTATATCCTTCCTTGGGTATGGAGACCAGAACTGTGCACAGTGCTCCAGGTGCGGTCTCGCCAGAACCCTTTCGCTCCTTTCACGGTCCGACCCCCGTTTCCATTCTGTGCTGTCCCGCCCTTGTCTGATGGTTTGGGGTTTTGATTGCAGGGCTGTCGATTGATTACGGGGAGAATAAGCTGTACTGGATCAGCTCGGGCAACGGGACCATCAACACGTGTAACCTGGACGGCAGCGGTCTGGTGGTGATCGACACGGTCAAGAACAAACTGACCAAAGCCACGGCGCTGGCCATAATGGGTAAGTTCCTCTTGAGCGAAGTCGAGCATGTATCCTCTGGGTCTGTGTGCAAAGTTAGGTCCTTGTTGGGAAGAGCGGGTGTCGGGTGGGGTCGGGATTTGGGTGGGGTCGGTTTGCACTCTTCATAGAATAGCACCGCGCAGGAGGGACTAAATGTAACATTTCCAAATTTGATGCTGACACAAAGCTAGGTGGCAGTGTCAGTTGCGCAGAGGATGTGAAGAGGCTTCAAGGGGATCTCGACAGACTCAGTGAGTGGACGAGAACATGGCAGATGGGATATAATGTGGATAAATGTGAAGTTATCCACTTTGGTAGAAAAAACAGAAAGGCAGAGTATTTCCTAAATGGTGAAAGATTGGGGAATGCAGATGCTCAAAGGGACCTGGGTGTCCTTGTACATGAGTCACTGAAAGTGAATGTGCAGCAAGCCATTAGGAAGGCAAATGGTATGCTGGCCTTCATTACAGGAGGATTTGAGTACAGGAGTAAAGAAGTCTTACTCCAATTATACAGGGCCTTGGTGAGATCACACCTGGAGTACTGTGTACAATTTTGATCTCCTTACCTAAGGAAGGATATACTTGCCATAGAGGGAGTGCAACGAAGGTTCACGAGATTGATTCCTGGGATGGCGGGACTGTCGTATGAGCAGAGATTGAGTAAACTAGGCCTGTATTCTCTTGAATTCAGAAGAATGAGAGGGGATCTCATTGAAGCATACAGAATTATTCCAGGGCTTGATAGGGTGGATGCTGGGAGAATGTTTCCCTTGGCTGGGGAGTCTGGAACCAGGGGCCACAGCCTCAGGATAAAGGGTCGGCCATTCAGGACTGAGATGAGGAATTTCTTCACACAGAGGGTGGTAAATCTTTGGAATTCTCTGCCGCAGAGGGCTGTGGAGGCTCAGTCATTGGGTATATTCAAAACAGAAGTCGATCGATTTCTGACGAGTAAGGGCATCGAGGGATACGGCGATAGGGCCGGTGAATGGAGTTGAGGTCGATGATCAGCCATGATCTCATTGAATGGCGGAGCAGGCTCGAGGGGCCGAATGGTCTGCTCCTGCTCCTATTTATTATGTACTTAAGGAGTCCATTCGGCCCATCGAATCTGCTCCGCCATTCAATATGATCATGGCTGATCCTCTATCTCAATACCATATTTCCGCTCTCTCCCCATACCCCTTGATGCCTTTTGTGTCTAGAAATCTATCTATCTCCTTCTTAAATATATTCAGTGACTTGGCCTCCACAGACTTCTGTGGTAGAGAATTCCACAGGTTCACCACCCTCTGAGTGAAGAAATTTCTCCACATCTCAGTCCTAAATGTCCTACCCCGTATCCTGAGACTGTGACCCCTCATTCTGGAGCCCCCCAGCCAGGGGAGACATCCTCTCTGCATCCAGTCTGTCTAGCCCTGTCAGAATTTTATACGTTTCAATGAGATTCCCCTCTCATTCTTCTAAACTCTAGTGAATACAGGCCTAGTCGGCCCAATCTCTCCTCATACGTCATTCCTGCCATCCCAGGTATTAGTCTGGTGAATCTTCGCTGCACTCCCTCTATGGCAAGTACAGGAAACTTTGTGCTATCCGGCACCGACGGGACCGAGCTGTTGCCGTCCCATCAAAACTGCCGGACAAACCAGCGCTAATGTTGAAACATACGGAGATTTTGAGCTCCGTATCTGGCAACAAACCCTGTCTTCTAAACAGTCGGCCGTACCTTGCAAGCGTCTCTGTAGCTTAGCAACAGCTTCAGCGAGACCTTGCAGAGCCTGACTGGTGGGGAAAAAAAAGCAACTGAAGGAAATAAAAACGAACGAAACGGCTCCTGATTTTTGCTGGTGGCTCGAGCATTCCGGACAGTTAACCTCCGGATAAACCAAAGTTTCCTGTATATCCTCCCTCAGATAAGGCGACCAAAACTGCACACAGTACTCAAGGTATGGTCTCACCAAGTTAGCCCCTCTTTACCCATATCCCTGCAACTTCTTCTCCTTCAAGTATTTATCATCTGCTCCCACCGCTCTATCAGGCAGCGCGTTGCAGATCACAACAACTCGCTGCGTAAAAAAGTTTTCCCTCCTGTCGCCTCTGGTTCTTTTGCCAATCGCCTTAAATCTGTGTCCTCTGGTTACCGACCCTCCTGCCACTGGAAACAGTTTCTCCTTATTTACTCCATCAAATCCCCATCTAATTTTGAACACCTTTATTACATCTCCTCTCAACCTTCTCTGCTCTAAGGAGAACAACCCCAGCTTCTCCAGTCTCTCCACATCACTGAAGTCCCTCATCCCCTGGTACCATTCTGGTCAATCTCCCCCTTAACCTTCTCTGCTCTAAGGAGAACAATCCCAGCTTCTCCAGTCTCTCCACGCAACTGAAGTCCCTCATCCCCTGGTACCATTCTGGTCAATCTTCCCCTTAACCTTCTCCGCTCCAAGGAGAACAACCCCAGCTTCTCCAGTCTCTCCACATCACTGAAGTCCACTCATCCCTGGAACCTGGTCGAATAGCTCGCATTCCGGCCACGCGGGAAGAGCTGTCGCTTGTGGGGGGGGGGGAGGCTGCCCGATTGCCAATCGCGCCCGTGTTAGCTGCTGCACATCACTGCGACACTCTGAAGGTTTAAGCGCCTACCCCACCCCCATCAGCACCTCCTAAACCCGCGACCTCTACCACCTAGAAGGACAAGGGCAGCAGGCGCGTGGGAACAGCACCACCTCCAAGTCATGAGTCTCGGCTTGAATTTCCAAGCCCTTTGGAGGCGGGAGTGGGGGGAAAATTGCAGAACCGGGGGGGCAGGAACCCATCCCGCCCTCAACCCGCCTCCGTGCCAATGCCCCAGGAGGCGGGTGTCCAACCTGTGCTGGGAGCCGCCTCCCCGAGGCGGGAAGGGGATTAGTGCCAATTAACTGCCTGGTAACAGGTAGTTAACAGGCTGTTTTTAGCCTAATCCCTATTTTTAGCCCTGAAGTGTGGGATTCCTGACGGCTCCAAACCACGCCAAGTTAGCGAGGCGGACCGTCGGGATGAAGGGTTTGGAGGGGGTCGAGATGTCCGGTGTTCAGGTGAGTGATGGGTGCGTGAGTGCAGAGGTAAGTGTGTTTGGTGTGTGTAAAGTGTTTAAAGAAGTTTTACTTACCTTTACAGCCTTCCTTCCTACAGGTCTCGGGCGTCCCTCATCTCACCGGCACAGAAAGCAGAATGGCCGCGAGCTGTCAAAATCTGCAGCATTCAGCTTTCTGTTCTGGAGAGCTCTCTAACTGAGTCTGTGGAGAAAGACTCAAGTTAGAAGTCAGGTTGTCAGTGTTTGACAGCTTCGTAGAGCTGTGAAACGCTGATATTTCATCTGTCAAAAGCTCTTGACAGATGAAATGTCAATCTGTGACGTCACCTGTAACCGGGTGTCCCTTAATTGGCCTGCTGGGCGGGCTCAACAAGGTCAATCGAGGGAAAATCGCGTGGGTTGGCCACAAATCGATGGAGACGGGACTACAACCCAAAAAGTGGGAGTCCAGCCTCCATCACATCCCCATTGACAAAATCCAGCCCATAGTCATAGATTTATACAGCACAGAAAGAGGCCCTTCGGCCCATCGTGTCCGCGCCGGCCATCAAGCCCCGTCTATTCTAATCCCATTTTCCAGCACTTGGTCCCTAGCCTTGTATGCTATGGCGTTTCAAGTGCTCATCTAAATGCTTCTTGAATGTTGTGAGGGTTCCTGCCTCTACCACCCTTTCAGGCAGTGAGTTCCAGATTCCAACCACCCTCTGGGTGAAAAAGTTTTTCCTCAAATCCCCTCTAAACCTCCTGCCCCTTACCCTGAAACTATGCCCCCTGGTTATTGACCCCTCTACGAAGGGGAAAAGTTCCTTTCTATCTACCCTATCTATGCCCCTCATAATTTTGTACACCTCAATCAGATCCCCCCCTCAGCCTTCTCTGCTCTCAGGAAGTCGCACACCATCCTGACTTGGAAGTATATCGGCCGTTCCTTCATGTTCGCTGGGTCAAAATCCTGGAACTCCCTCCCGAACAGCGCTGTGGGAGCACCTTCACCACACGGGACTGCAGCGGTTCAAGAAGGCGGCTCACCACCACCTTCTAGAGGGCACCTAGGGGACGGGCAATAAATGCTGGGCCGTGCCAGCGACGCCCACATCCCGGGAATGAATTATAAAAAAAACTAATGACACACCCCCCCCCCCCCCGCTGCCCCCCCCCACCACCTTGCTGAAAAGTGAGGCGTGTGTGGATGTCAGGCGAGATCATTAATGGGCTTGCATGTGATGCGAGGTACTGGAAGATTCCTAGTTCCTGTTGGCCTTCATCTCAAGGAGGGAGCTGGAATATAAAAGGGGTGGAAGTTTTTCTTCAGTTGTATAAAGTCTGGCTGGAGTCGCTGCGTTCAGTTCTGGGCCCCTCACCTCAGGAAGGATATATTTGCCTTGGAGGGGGAGAAGCGCAGATTCACCAGAACGATACCACGGGGGCTAAAAGGGGTTAAATCACCAGGACAGGTTGCACAGACTAGGCTTGTGTTCCCTCGAGTTTAGAAGGTTAAGTGGATGATCTAATCGAGGTGTTTAAGAGGATTAAAGGATTCGATAGGGTCGATAGAGAAACTATTTCCTCTGGTGTGGGGTTAGTCCTGAACAAGGGGGGGGCGTAACCTTAAAATTAGAGCCAGGCCGTTCAGGGGTGATGTCAGGAAGCATTTCTTCACACAAAGGGTAGTGGAAATCTGGAACTCTCTCCCCCAAAAAGCTGTCTAGGCTGGAAGTCAATTGGCGCTTTCAAAACCGAGATCGATAGTTGGGTAAAGGTATTAAGGGATACGGAACCGAGGCGGGTAGATGGAGTTAAGATGCAGATCAGCTGTGACTTAATTGAATGGTGGAGCAGGCTCGAGGGGACTGAATGGCCTCCTCCTGTTCCTAATGTAAGAGGCTCGAGGGGGGCTGAATGGCCTCCTCCTGTTCCTAATGTAACAGGGCTCGAGGGGACTGAATGGCCTCTTCCTGTTCCTAATGTAACAGTCTCGAGGGGGCTGAACGGCCTCCTCCTGTTCCTAATGTAACAGGCCCGAGGGGAGCTGAATGGCCTCCTCCTGTTCCTAATGTAACAGGCTCGAAGGGGACTGAATGGCCACCTCCTGTTCCTAATGTAACAGGCTCGAGTGGGGCTGAATGGCCTCCTCCTGTTCCTAATGTAACAGGCTCGAGTGGGGCTGAATGGCCTCCTCCTGTTCCTAATGTAACAGTCTCGAGGGGGCTGAACAGCCTCCTCCTGTTCCTAATGTAACAGGCTCGAGGGGAGCTGAATGGCCTCCTCCTGTTCCTAATGTAACAGGCTCGAAGGGGACTGAATGGCCACCTCCTGTTCCTAATGTAACAGGCTCGAGTGGGGCTGAATGGCCTCCTCCTGTTCCTAATGTAACAGGCTCGAGGGGGCTGAATGGCCTCCTCCTGTTCCTAATGTAACAGGCTCGAGTGGGGCTGAATGGCCTCCTCCTGTTCCTAATGTAACAGGCTCGAGGGGCTGAATGGCCTCCTCCTGTTCCTAATGTAACAGGCTCGAGTGGGGCTGAATGGCCTCCTCCTGTTCCTGTGTTCCGAGAAACTGAGCCCTGCAGAGTCCTTCACCTTCCGTTGAAGCCGGGAGATAGCGCTGAGGAGTGCTTGCTGAAGACTTGCGTTTGAAAGGACAGGGGCTGAATTGTAAGTGGAAAGCAGTAGTTGGCACGTCTGCAGCAGTGTGCATTCTCATTAATCAGCTGCGATCTCTGCGCTCCCAATTCCAGTACAGTAAATAATAAATGAAAAAAGCCTTTTGTCTGGAAAAATTACCTTCACTGATTAAAGAGCCGAGCCTCGGCATCTTGTCAGTGGCCTGTGTTCCCCCAGCGTGCCTGTAAATTACCCTGATCGATGCTGCACGGCCTCGGAGATTTATTCGTTTATTCATCCGGCCGGGCCTTTCCAAATCAGTTAATTAACCGCAAAATGAACACAGGCTTTTGATCTTCGACGCCGAAGAAGTCAAGCGGATCGAGCGAAAAGCGAAGCTGCTCGCTTCCCCCACCCCCCCCCCCCCCGCCCCACTCACGCACTCACTTCAGCTGCCTGGGCCCCGAGCTCTGGAATTCCCTCCCTAAACCACTCTGCCTCTCTCTCCTTAAAGACGCTCCTTAAAACCTCCCTCTGTGACCAAGCTTCGGTTCACCTGTCCTAATATCGCCTCGTGTGGCTCGCTGTCAAATTTTGTCTGATTTACGCTCCTGTGAAGCGACTTGGGACCTTGTACTATGTTCAAGACGCTGTGAAAATGGGAGTTGCTGCTGCCTTCTCTGCTAGATAGTGATCTGGTAGAGTGCTTAGATTAATAAACGACATTGTGCGCAGGTTTCTTAGTGAATATCCATCATGATAGAACAGGAAATGTCTTGGCTCTAGTCCTTTTAATTAAGGTTACCATAATGGATTTCCAACTCTTTTCTGTATCTAGATGGTGAAGCCTTCCTCATATTTGCTGCCCCTCCGACAGTGCGGCGCTCCCTCAGTACTGCCCCTCCGAGAGTGCGGCGCTCCCTCAGTACTGCCCCTCCGAGAGTGCGGCGCTCCCTCAGTACTGCCCCTCCGAGAGTGCGGCGCTCCCTCAGTACTGCCCCTCCGAGAGTGCGGCGCTCCCTCAGTACTGCCCCTCCGAGAGTGCGGCGCTCCCTCAGTACTGCCCCTCCGAGAGTGCGGCGCTCCCTCAGTACTGCCCCTCCGAGAGTGCGGCGCTCCCTCAGTACTGCCCCTCCGAGAGTGCGGCGCTCCCTCAGTACTGCCCCTCCGAGAGTGCGGCGCTCCCTCAGTACTGCCCCTCCGAGAGTGCGGCGCTCCCTCAGTACTGCCCCTCCGAGAGTGCGGCGCTCCCTCAGTACTGCCCCTCCGAGAGTGCGGCGCTCCCTCAGTACTGCCCCTCCGAGAGTGCGGCGCTCCCTCAGTACTGCCCCTCCGAGAGTGCGGCGCTCCCTCAGTACCGCCCCTCAGACAGTGCGGCGCTCCCTCAGTACCGCCCCTCCGACAGTGCGGCGCTCCCTCAGTACCGCCCCTCCGACAGTGCGGCGCTCCCTCAGTACCGCCCCTCCGACAGTGCGGCGCTCCCTCAGTACCGCCCCTCCGACAGTGCGGCGCTCCCTCAGTACCGCCCCTCCGACAGTGCGGCGCTCCCTCAGTACCGCCCCTCCGACAGTGCGGCGCTCCCTCAGTACCGCCCCTCCGACAGTGCGGCGCTCCCTCAGTACCGCCCCTCCGACAGTGCGGTGCTCCCTCAGTACTGCCCCTCCGCTACCCACTGAGCCAAGGCTTAAAATTCTCATCCTCATTTTCAAATCCCTCCATGGCCTCCTTGCCCCTCTGCCCTATCTCTGTAACCTCCTCCAGCCCCCTACAACCCTCCCTATCTCTGTAACCTCCTCCTGCCCCCTACAACCCTCCCTATCTCTGTAACCTCCTCCAGCCCCCTACACCCCTCCCTATCTCTGTAACCTCCTCCAGCCCCGACAACCCTCCCTATCTCTGTAACCTCCTCCAGCCCCCTACAACCCTCCGAGATCTCTGCGCTCCTCCAATTCTGGCCTCTTGAGCATCCCCCGATTTCCATCGCTCCACCATTGGCGGCCGTGCCTTCAGCCGCCTGGGCCCCGAGCTCTGGAATTCCCTCCCTAAACCTCTCCGCCTCTCTCTCTCCTCCTTTTAAAACCTCCCTCTGTGACCAAGCTTCTGTTCACCTGTCCTAATATCTCCTCGTGTGGCTCGGTGTCAAATTTTGTCTGATTTACGCTCCCGTGAAGCGCGGTTTACTAGGTTAAAGGCGCCGCATAATTCTTTTTCAAGGAGGCTTTGAGGGTGTCCTTGAAGCGTTTCCTCTGCCCACCTGGGGCTCTCTTGCCGTGCCGGAGCTCCGAGTCGAGCGCTTGTTTTGGGAGCCTCGTATCGGGCATGCGGACAATGTGACCCGTCCATCGGAGCTGATCGAGCGTGGTCAAAGCTTCGATGCTGGGGATGTTGGCCTGAGCGAGAACACCGACGGTGCGCTTATCCTGGCCAATGGATTTGCAGGATCTTGCGGAGGCAGCGTTGGTGGTACCTCTCCAGTGCTTCGAGGTGCCTGCTGTACATGGTCCATGTCTGTGAGGCATACAGCAGGGCGGGTATCACTGGTGCTCTGTAGACCATGAGCTTAGTGCCAGGTTTGAGGTCCTGGCCTTCAAACACACTCTTCCTCAGGCGACCAAAGGCTGCACTGGCACACTGAAGGCAGTGTTGGACTTTGTCGTCGCATGCTCCATGTGCCCTAATTTGGTTCAGCAACTGGCGTAAGGAAGCATAGAAGATAGGAGCAGGAGTAGGCCATTCGGCCCCTCGAGCCTGCTCCGCCATTCAATGAGATCATGGCTGATCATCCAAATTCAGTACCCTGTCCCTGCCTTCTCCCCATATCCCTTGATCCCTTTAGCCTTAAGAAATATATCCAACTCCTTCTTGAATATATTTAATGAATTGGCCTCAACTGCCTTCTGTGGTAGAGAATTCCACAGGGTCACCACTCTCTGGGTGAAGAAATTCCTCCTCATCTCTGTCCTAAATGGCTTACCCCTTATCTTTAGACTGTGACCCCCTGGTTCTGGACTCCCCCGCCATCGGGAACATCCTTCCTGCATCTAGTCTGTCCAGTCCTGTTAGAATTTTATAAGTTTCAATGAGATCCCCTCTCATTCTTCTAAACTCCAGCGAGTATAAGCCCAATCGACCCAATCTCTCCTCATACGTCAATCCTGCCATCCCAGGTATCAGTCTGGTGAATCTTCGCTGCACTCCCTCCATGGCAAGAACATCCTTCCTCAGATAAGGCGACCAAAACTGCGCACAATACTCAAGGTGTGGTCTCACCAAGGCCCTGTACAACTGCAGCAAGACATCCTTGTTCCTGTACTCGAATCCTCTCGCTACGAAGGCCAACATACCATTTGCCGCCTTCACCGCCTGCTGCACCTGCATGCTTACCTTCAGCGACTGGTGCACAAGGACACCCAGGTCTCGTTGCACTTCCCCTTCTCTCAATCCATTGCCGTTCAGATAATAATCTGCCTTCCTGTTTTTGCCACCAATGTGGATAACCTCGCATTTATCCACATTATACTGCATCTGCCCAATCACCCAACCTGTCCAAATCATCCTGGAGTTTCTCGGCATCCTCCTCACAGCACACACGCCCACCCAGCTTTGTGTCGTCTGCAAACTTGGAGATATTACATCTAGTTCCCTCGTCTAGATCATTAATATATATTGTGAATAGCTGGGGTCCTAGCACCGATCCCTGCGGTACCCCACAAGTCACTGCCTGCCACTCGGAAAAAGACCTGTTTATTCCAACTCTTTGCTTCTAGGCACTTGGTCTAAGCGTTAAACAAAGCTTTAATCGACTGTTTTACGACATGGAGTTCTAGTTGTGTCATAGAGTCATAGAGTTTTACAGCACAGAAAGAGGCCCTTCGGCCCATCGTGTCTGCGCCGCCCATCCATCCCTGTCCAGTCTAATCCCATTTTCCAGCATTTGGTCCATAGCCTTGTATGCAATGGCATTTCAAGTGCTCATCCAAATGCTTCTTGAATGTTGTGAGGGTTCCTGCCTCCACCACCCTTTCAGGCATTGAGTTCCACATTCCAACCACCCTCTGGGTGAAAAAGTTCCTCCTCAAATCCCCTCTAAATCTCCTGCCCCTTACCCTGAATCTATGCCCCCTTGTTATTGACCCCCCCACTAAGGGGAAAAGTTCCTCTTTATCTACCCTATCTATGCCCCTCATTATTTTGTACACCTCAATCAGGTCCCCCCTCAGCCTTCTCTGCTCCAAGGAAAACAACTCCAGCCTGTCCAGCCTCTCTTCATAGCTGAGGCGCTCCATCCCAGGTAACATCCTGGTGAATCTTCTCTGCACCCTCTCCAAAGCAATCACATCCTTCCTATAGTGAGGCGACCAGAACTGCACACAGTACTCCAGCTGTGGCCTCACCAGCGTTTTGTACAGCTCCATCATAACCTCCCTGCTCTTATATTCTATGCCTCGGCTAATGAAGGCAAGTATCCCATATGCCTTTTTAACCACCTTATCTACCTGCTCCGCTGCCTTCAGGGATCTATGTACATGTACACCAAGGTCCCTCTGACCCTCTGTACTTCCTAGGGTCCTACCACTCATTGTGTATTCCCTTGCCTTATTTGTCCGTCCAAAATGCATCACCTCGCACTTTTCAGGGTTAAATTCCATTTGCCACTTTTCCGCCCATCTGACCAACCCGTTTATATCGTCCTGTAGCCGGAGGCTTTCCTCCTCGCAATTTACCACCCCACCAATTTTCGTGTCATCTGCGAACTTACTGATCATACCTTTTACATTCTCATCCAAATCATTTATGTAGATCACAAACAATAAGGGACCCAGCACCGATCCCTGAGGTACCCCACTGGACACAGGCTTCCAGTCACAAAAGCAACCTTCGACCATCACCCTCTGCCTCCTGCCACTCAGCCAGTTTAGGATCCAACGCGCCAAGGCACCCTGGATCCCATGGGCTCTTACCTTCTTGACCAGTCTCCTATGCGGGACTTTGTCAAAAGCTTTACTGAAGTCCATGTAAACCACATCCACAGCATTTCCCTCATCCACCCCACTAGTCACCCTCTCGAAAAATTCGATCAGATTTGTTAGACATGATTTACCCTTGACAAAGCCATGCTGACTATCCCCGATTAATCCTTGCCTCTCCAAGTGGAGATTAATTTTGTCCCTCAGAATTTTTTCCAATAATTTCCCCACCACAGATGTTAGACTCACTGGCCTGTAATTCCCTGGTTTATCCCTGCTACCCTTCTTGAATAATGGTACTATGTTAGCTGTTCTCCAGTCCTCTGGTACATCCCCTGTGGCCAGAGAGGTTCTGAAAATTAGTGTCAGAGCCCCTGCAATCTCCTCCCTTGCCTCCCACAGCAGCCTGGGATACATCTCGTCCGGGCCTGGGGATTTATCCACTTTTTGGCCCGCTAAAACCGCGAGCACCTCCTTCCTCTCGATGCTAATATGTTCAAGTATGTCACAGTCCCCTTGCCCGATTTCTATGTCTGCATCGTCTTTCTCCATAGTGAACACAGATGCAAAAAATTCATTTAAAACCCCGCCTACATCCTCTGGCTCTACACACAGATTGCCACTTTGGTCCCTAATGGGCCCTACCCTTTCCCTGGTTATCCTCTTGCCCTTAATATACTTATAAAACATCTTAGGATTTTCCTTTATTTTGCTCGCCAGTGTTATTTCATGGCCCCTCCTCGCCCTCCTAATTTCTTTTTTAAGTATGCCCCTGCGCTTTTTATACTCCTCTAGGGCTTCTTTTGTAACTGCCAAAAGCCCCCCTTTTATTTCTAATGCATTTTTGTATATCCCTTGTCATCCAAGGTTCCCTTTGCTTGTTGGTCCCACCCTTGACCTTTACAGGAACATGTTGGCGTTGTACTCTCTCTATTTCCCTTCTGAAAGTCTCCCACTGTTTTGATGTGGATTTTCCTATAAGCAGCTGCTCCCAGTCCACTTTGGCCAGATCCTGCCTTATCATATTAAAATTGGCCTTCCCCCAATTTAGAACCCTTATTTCCGGGCCGTCTTTGTCTTTTTCCATGACCACCTTAAATCTCACCGAATTATGGTCACTGTCGCCAAAATGCTCTCCTACTGACACTTCCACCACTTGCCCGGCTACATTCCCCAGAATTAGGTCCAGTACCGCCCCCTCTCTTGTAGGACTTTCTACATGTTGGCTCAAAAAGCTCTCCTGGATGCACTTTAAGAATTCTGCACCCTGTAAGCCTTTCACACTCTGACTGTCCCAATTTATATTGGGGAAGTTGAAATCCCCCACTATTATTACCCTATTATTTTCGCACTTCTCTGAGATTTGCCTACATATCTGTTCCTCTATCTCCCCCTGACTGTTTGGGGGCCTATAGTACACTCCCAGTGTCCTTCACTAGTTCCTGTTAAGAATGTCCTGCACAAGCTGGGCCCGTGCCCGAGTATTTATACTCTCCCTGGACACCGCCACCCACAAGTCGACCAGTATTATTTCATAAGTCTTCCTTTCATGATTGACTGATTCATGTCACCAACCTCTTGTGTGGGACCTTATCGAAGGCCTTGTGAAAATCCATATACGCCTATTGAACCCCTTTTCCTTGTGTAACCAGGTGAGAAGCTCTGGTGGGCGGATCAAACGGCAGAGCAGGTGGGCACCTGCGGCAAGGACGGGTCGGACCTCGTGGTGTCGCGCAACAGTACCACCCTGGTCATGCACCTGAAGGTTTACGACGAAGAGATCCAGCACGGTAAGATTCGGGGAATGAGTTTGGGGGGGCGGTGGGGGAGGTGCTTTCCGTTTGTGGTGGGCCTGTGAAAATAGTTCCGATTTGAGAGAAGGAGACCAGGACAGGTTGGAGAAGCTGGCTTTTGTTTTTATTAGAGCAAAAAGGAGGTTGAGGGGACGCAGCGAGAATGTTTCCACTTGTGGGGGAAGAGCATAACTAGGGGCCATCAATATAAGACAGTCACTAATAAATCCAATGGGGAATTCAGGAGAAACTTCTTCACCCAGAGAGTGGTGAGAATGTGGAACTCGCTACCACAGGGAGTGGTGGAGGCGAATAGCGTAGATGTATTTAAGGGGGAAGCTGGATAAACATGAGGGAGAAGGGAATAGAGGGTTACGCAGATAGAGTTAGATGAGGAAAGACGGGAGGAGGCTCGAGTGGACCATAAACGCCGGCATGGACTGGTTGGGCCGAATGGCCTGTTTCTGAGACGCATAGGACGGGTTTGGATAGGCTAGACAGGGAAAGGCTGTTGATGGTACAAGGACTAGGGGACACAGATTTAAGGTTTTGGGCAAGAGATACAGGGGGGGGATGTGAGGAAAAACTGTTATACGCAGCGAGTGGCGAGGACCTGGAACTCGCTGCCGACGGAAGTGGTGGAAGCGGAGACACTCGATGTTTTCAAGGGGAGACTAGATAAGGCACTTGAGGGAAATAAACTTGCAGGGCTACGGGGAGAGAGCGGGAGAATGGGACTGACTGGATTGCTCTACAGAGAGCCGGCACGGACTCGATGCGCCGAATGGCCTCCTTCTGTGCCGTTATGACTCTGAGACTGGACAGACGGCGGGGGGGTGGGGTGGGGTGTGATGTGGTGTGGGGAAGACGGGTGGGAGGAAGGAACGGGCCGGGGTGAAGGGAGACGGGAAGGAGAAGACAGAGGGAGCGGGAGAGAGACTGGCAGAGAACTGATAGAGAAGTTGATTCGGCCTGTCGTGCCTGTGCCGGCTCTTTGAACGAGCTCTCCAATTAGTCCCACTCCCCCCCTGCTCTTTCCCCCGTAGCCCTGTGAATTTTTCCCCTTCAAGTATTTCTCCAATTCCCCCTTTTGAAAGTTACTATTGAATCTGCTCCCACCGCCCTTCCAGGCAGCGCGTTCCAGATCACAACAACTCGCTGCGTTAAAACATTCTCCTCATCTCCCCCCTCTGGTTCTTTTCCCGATTATCTTCAGTCTGTGTCCTCTGGTTACCGACCCTCCTGCCACTGGAAACAGTTTCTCCCTCACTACTCGATCAAAACCCCTCGTAATTCTGAACACCTCTATTAAATCTCACCTTAACCTTCTCTACTCTAAGGAGAACAATCCCAGCTTCTCCAGTCTCTCCACGTAACTGAAGTCCCTCATCCCCTGGTACCATTCTGGTCAATCTCCCCCTTAACCTTCTCTGCTCTAAGGAGAACAATCCCAGCTTCTCCAGTCTCTCCACGTCACTGAAGTCCCTCATCCCCTGGTACCATTCTGGTCAATCTCCCCCTTAACCTTCTCTGCTCTAAGGAGAACAACCCCAGCTTCTCCAGTCTCTCCGTGTAACTGAAGTCCCTCATCCCCCGGTACCATTCTGGTCAATCTCCCCCTTAACCTTCTCTGCTCTAAGGAGAACAACCCCAGCTTCTCCAGTCTCTCCACGTCACTGAAGTCCCTCATCCCCTGGTACCATTCTGGTCAATCTCCCCCTTAACCTTCTCTGCTCTAAGGAGAACAACCCCAGCTTCTCCAGTCTCTCCACATAACTGAAGTCCCTCATCCCTGGGACCATTCTGGTCAATCTCCCCCTTAACCTTCTCTGCTCTAGGGAGAACAACCCCAGCTTCTCCAGTCTCTCCACATAACTGAAGTCCCTCATCCCCTGGTCCCATTCTGGTCAATCTCCCCCTTAACCTTCTCTGCTCTAAGGAGAACAATCCCAGCTTCTCCAGTCTCTCCACGTCACTGAAGTCCCTCATCCCCTGGTACCATTCTGGTCAATCTCCTCCGCACCCTCTCCAAGGCCCTTGACATCCTTCCTAAAGTGCGGTGTCCAGAATTGGAACCCCAGCTGAGGCCGAAACAGTGATTTCATGAAGGTTCAGCCTTCGCAGGGCTGCGGGGGAAAGAGCAGGGGGGGTGGAGTGGGGATTAATTGCAGAGCTTGTTTCAAAGATCCACGATCGGGCCGAACGGCCTCCTGCTGTGCTGTATCATTCCACGGTTGACTTTTTTATTTTTTGAGACTCTGGTTGACTTCCCGCAGGCAAGAACCCGTGCAGCGAGAATAACGGAGACTGCTCCCAGCTCTGTCTGCCGACGTCCGACACCAGCAGGGCGTGCATGTGCACGGCCGGGTACAGCCTGAAGAGCGGGCAGCAATCCTGTGAAGGTGAGCTGGTGTGGGGCTGGTGGGTGCGGGGCTGGGGGGCTCGACCGGCGTTGCAGTGGCGGCAGCTCGCGCTTCGGAACGACCCGCAGCGCAGAAATGGGTGCGAAGCCAAAAGGAGGAAACATAGAAGATAGGAGCAGGAGTAGGCCATTCGGCCCCTCGAGCCTGTTCCACCATTTAATACGATCATGACTGACCATCCAAATTCAGTACCCTGTCCCTGCTTTCTCCCCATATCCCTTGATCCCTTTAGCCTTAAGAAATATATCCAACTCCTTCTTGAATATATTTAATGAATTGGCCTCCACTGCCTTCTGTGGTAGAGAATTCCACAGGTTCACCACTCTCTGGGTGAAGAAATTCCTCCTCATCTCTGTCCTAAATGGCTTACCCCTTATCCTTAGACTGTGACCCCTGGTTCTGGACTCCCCGACCATCGGGAACATCCTTCCTGCATCTAGTCTGTCGAGTCCTGTTAGAATTTTATAAGTTTCAATGAGATCCCCCCTCATTCTTCTAAACTCCAGCGAGTACAAGCCCAATCGACCCAATCTCTCCTCATACGTCATTCCTGCCATCCCAGGTATCAGTCTGGTGAATCTTCGCTGCACTCCCTCCATGGCAAGAACATCCTTCCTCAGATAAGGTGACCAAAACTGCACACAATACTCAAGGTGTGGTCTCACCAAGGCCCTGTACAACTGCAGCAAGACATCCTTGTTCCTGTACTCGAATCCTCTCGCTATGAAGGAGACTTTTTTTGAAAGCGGGAGAAGGATAGGGGTATTTGGAAAGACAGACTCGCGTTTCTCCAGCCCCCTTTCCCCACCTCAGGACGTCCCAAAGCGCTTCACAGCCAATGAAGTGCTTTTTTTGAAGTGTGGTCACTGTTGTAGTGTAGGAAATGCGGCAGCCAATTTGCGCACAGCAAGCTCCCACAAACAGCAATGTGATAAATGACCAGATCATCTGTTTTTAGTGATGTTGGTTGAGGGATAAATATTGGCCCCAGGTCACCGGGGAGAACTCCCCCCCCTGCTCTTCGAAATAGTGGCCCTGGGATCTTTTACGTCCACCTGACTGGGCCACGGTTTAACGTCTCATCCGACAGCGCGGCGCTGCCTCAGTGCGACCTAACTCCATCTACCCGCCTTTGCCCCGTATCCCTTAATACCCTTTGTGTAAAGTCTGTGGGTTGTACAGTTAATAACGACACAGACTTCAGGAATAACAAACAAACAGGTCTTTACTATTCGAAGGTCAGGGCGAATCTGCCCAAGGAATCATGCCACAACACTTATATACCGGTGTGGTCACCGTCGGTATTACAGTATACAGAAGCCAAACAAGTAGTGCCACACCTAAAGTAGTTCTCTTAAAGGTGAACGGTTACATACAATAGTTCTCTTAAAGGTAGACGGGTACATACACTACCCTTTGGTTAACAAAAATCAATCAATCTCCGATATAAAATTAACAATTGACCCCCCCCAGCATCAATTGCCGTTTGCGGGAGAGAGTTCCAAACTTCTACCACCCTTTGTGTGTAGAAGTGTTTCCCAACTTCACTCCTGAAAGGTCTGGCTCTTAATTTTTAGCCTGTGGCCCCTGGTCCTGGAATCCCCAACCAGCGGAAATAGTTTCTCTCTCTCTCTACCCTATCCGTTGCATCTCAAATCTTGAAAACTTCGATCGGATCGCCTCTTAAATTCCAGGGAATGTAGCCTGTCTCGTGACGGAGAGGCGATTAGTTCTGCCCTATCTGTTTTCCGTCCATCACCTGGGTTTGTTTAACCAGGGATATGTTTATGAGGGGGCTATCTGGCTCCAGATTGCCGCCATAAAATATGAATAACCTTATTCTGATTGAGTGGTTGCGGTGAAGGGACTGAGTCGCATTGTTTCGAGCCGGTGATTTATTAATACTGGGGGCGCCGGCTCTGTCGCTCCCTCCGGGAACCAGCCTGACCGCTAACATTGCGGTATTCTGGGAAGGACCTTGCGCTGCACGGTTAGACATCAGCTCCGCGCTGGACTACATAGCCCACTAGCAGCCCAGGGTAAAAAGGAAGAAGTAAGTCGCATTCCTCCAGCGCCTTTCACCACCTCCGGACGTCCCAAAGCGCTTCACAGCCAATTAAGTACTGTTTTTTTTTTGAAGTGTAGTCAATGTAGGAAACGCGGCAGCCAATTTGTGCACAGCAAGCTCCCAGAAACAGCAATGTGATAAATGAACAGATCATTTTTTTAGTAATGTTGGTTGAGGGATAAATATTGGCCCCAGGACAACTCCCCTGCTCTACTTCGAAATAGTGGCCGTTGGAATTTTTACGTCCACTTGAGAGGGCAGATGGGGCCTCGGTTTAACGGCACCTGCGACAGTGCGGCGCTCCCTCAGTACTGCCCCTCCGACAGTGCGGCGCTCCCTCAGTACTGCCCCTCCGACAGTGCGGCGCTCCCTCAGTACTGCCCTTCCGACAGTGCGGCGCTCCCTCAGTACTGCCCTTCCGACAGTGCGGCGCTCCCTCAGTACTGCCCCTCCGACAGTGCGGCGCTCCCTCAGTACTGCCCCTCCGACAGTGCGGCGCTCCCTCAGTACTGGCCCTCTGACAGTGCCTCGGGAATGGGGGGGGTGGCGGGGGGTAGGAAATGAACTGCTGGAACAGGGTCACCAGGTTGGGGCCAGGACGCTGGGGCCCATTTAAAAAGGAACCTGGATGGTGTAATGGGGAAGATGGGGTTGGAGAGGAAATGGGCCGAGTGGCCGACTTCACTCCAGGTAGCCTTCCTGCCGGAAAAATGTTCACATGTTGAGGTCGGGCAAGGAAGGAATCTATCTGGGGCGTGTTGCCCCTCCTGCAGTCGAGCAGCCTGCCGATTCACTTTCAATGGGACGGCCACTAGTCTGATCTATTGAAACTTAAGAATTAGGAGCAGGAGTCGGTCATACGGCCCCTCGAGCCTGCTCCGCCATTCATTAAGATCACAGCTGATCATCGACCTCAACGCCGCTTCCCTGCACTATCTCCATATCCTTTGATTCCCCGGGAGTCCAAAAATCGATCGATCTCAGCCTTGAATATACTCAACGACTGAGCCTCCACAGCCCTCTGGGGTAGAGAATTCCAAAGATTCACCGCCCTCTGAGTGAAGAAATTCCTCCTCATCTCAGTCCTAAATGGCCGACCCCTTATCCTGAGACCCCTGGTTCTAGACTCTCCAGCGACGGGGGCACGAGCCTCTCAGCATCTACCCTGTCAATCCCCCTCAGAATCTTGTCTGTTTCAAGGAGATCACCTCTCATTCTTCTAAAAAAAAAAAAATCCAGAGAGTATCGGTCTGTAGAAAAGCAAGAACGAACTCTCATCTCTCCGGCGCGTTTCACAGCCTCGGGACGTCCCAAAGCGCTTTACAGTCAATGAAGTACTTTTGACGTGTAGTCACTGTTGTAAAGAATGGAAATAGTCAGCGTCTGTAGAATATTAGGATGCGGAGGGGAGTGAGTGGGAATGTGTGAGTTAAGAATGACGTGATCAATGTAACATTTTAATATTCCACATTTGCTGATTTTTTTTTTCTTCCCTGTTCTTCCCCCAGGTGTCGGATCCTTCCTCTTGTACTCTGTCCACGAGGGAATCCGAGGCATTCCGCTGGATCCCAGCGACAAGTCGGACGCCCTCGTCCCTGTCTCGGGGACGTCGCTAGCCGTGGGGATAGACTTCCATGCAGGTAGGCGGGCCGGGCCGAGCCGAGGGAGACGGATCAGGTGGAATCCTGAACTCGCGTGCTGCCGGGGGTGCTTCTTTCGGTGCGCCGGGCGAAGCTGCGCTGTGTCGATAGTGCGCGAGGCGGTCGGAGTCAAAAAACCGTGGAGGGGGGACGGGGTTAATCGGTTAGTTGGTGCAGAGCCTGTAGATTGTAGGAGGAAGTAAGTGTGTGTGTGTGTGAGACCGAGAGCGTGTCGGTGTGTGTGAGAGCGAGGGCGTGTCGGTGTGTGATCGAGAGCGAGAGCGTGTCGGTGTGTGCGAGAGCGAGGGCGTGTCGGTGTGTGATCGAGAGCGAGAGCGTATCGGTGTGTGCGAGAGCGAGGGCGTGTCGGTGTGTGATCGAGAGCGAGAGCGTGTCGGTGTGTGTGAGAGCGAGGGCGTGTCGGTGTGTGATCGAGAGCGAGAGCGTGTCGGTGTGTGCGAGGGCGTGTGCGAGAGCGAGGGCGTGTCGGTGTGCGCGAGAGCGAGGGCGTGTCGGTGTGTGTGAGCGAGGGCGTGTCGGTGTGTGTGAGAGCGAGGGCGTGTCGGTGTGTGTGAGAGCGAGGGCGTGTCGGTGTGTGTGAGAGCGAGGGCGTGTCGGTGTGTGTGAGAGCGAGGGCGTGTCGGTGTGTGTGAGAGCGAGGGCGTGTCGGTGTGTGTGAGAGCGAGGGCGTGTCGGTGTGTGTGTGAGCGAGGGCGTGTCGGTGTGTGCGAGAGCGAGGGCGTGTCGGTGTGTGCGAGAGCGAGGGCGTGTCGGTGTGAGCGAGGGCGTGTCGGTGTGTGCGAGAGCGAGGGCGTGTCGGTGTGTGCGAGGGCGTGAGCGAGGGCGTGTCGGTGTGTGCGAGAGCGAGGGCGTGTCGGTGTGAGCGAGGGCGTGTCGGTGTGTGCGAGAGCGAGGGCGTGTCGGTGTGAGCGAGGGCGTGTCGGTGTGTGTGTGAGCGAGGGCGTGTCGGTGTGTGTGAGAGCGTGTCGGTGTGTGTGAGAGCGAGAGCTCTTATTATTGGTCATATTTGTGTTGAATCTGCTTCTGTCTGGTTTAACTGAACTGTTGGTTTCCCTACATTACGCAGCAACAACACAAGTTTGCGGATGATACCACGGTGGTGATTGGGCAGAAACATGGCAAATGCACTGTAATGTGGATAAAAGCGAGGTTATCCACTTTGGTGGCAAAAACAGGAAGGCAGATTATTATTTGAACGGCAATAGATTGGGAGAAGGGGAAGTGCAACGAGACCTGGGTGTTCTTGTGCACCAGTCGCTGAAGGTAAGCGTGCAGGTGCAGCAGGCGGTTAAGGCAAATGGTACGTTGGCCTTCGTAGCGAGAGGGTTCGAGTACAGGAACGAGGATGTCGTGCTACAGTTGTACAGGGCCTTGGTGAGACCGCACCTTGAGTTTTGGTCGCCTTACCTGAGGAAGGATGTTCTTGCCGTGGAAGGAGTGCAGCGAAGATTCACCAGGCTGATACCTGGGATGGCAGGAATGACGTACGAGGAGAGATTGTGTCGATTGGGCTTATACTCACTGGAGTTTAGAAGATTGAGAGGGGATCTCGTCGAAACCGATAAAATTGTGTCAGGTCTGGACAGACTAGATGCAGAAAGGATGTTTCCGATGGTCGGGGAGTCCAGAACCAGGGGTCACGGTCTAAGGATAAGGGGTAAGCCATTTAGGACTGAGATGAGGAGGAACTTCTTCACCCAGAGAGATATCTGTCCACTGACTGGTGTCTCTCGGTCCCTCTCCCTCAGGGAGATATCTGTCCACTGACTGGTGTCTCTCGGTCCCTCTCTCTCTCGTGGAGATATCTGTCCGCTGACTGGTGTCTCTCAGTGCCTCTCCCTCTCGGGGAGATATCTGTCCGCTGACTGGTGTCTCTCGGTGCCTCTCCCTCTCGGGGAGATGTCTGTCCGCTGACTGGTGTCTCTCGGTCCCTCTCCCTCAGGGAGATACCTGTCCACTGACTGGTGTCTCTCGGTCCCTCTCTCTCAGGGAGATATGTGTCAACTCACTCGTGCCACTCGGTCCCTCTCTCCCATCGCCCCCTGTACCCACTCTCAGAGAGAGAGAGAGAGCCCCCGCCGCCCCCTGTACCCACTCTCTGTGTGTGAGAGAGAGAGAGAGAGCTCCCATCGCCTCCTCTACACTGTCCCGTCAATCACGCCCAAGGCAGGTACAGCAAGGGTTAAAGACAGAGCGAAGCTCCCTCTCCGCCGTCCCGTCAATGACGCCCGGGGCAGGCGCTGCTAGGGTTAAAGGCAGAGGGAAGTCGATGGCGCCCGGGGCAGGCGCTGCAAGGGTTAAAGAGAGAGGGAGGCTCCCTCGACACGGTCCCGGCACTGCAAGGGTTAAAGGCAGAGGGAGGCTCCCCTGGCACTGCAAGGGTTAAAGAGAGAGGGAGGCTCCCTCGGCACTGTCCCGGCACTGCAAGGGTTAAAGAGAGAGGGAGGCTCCCTCGGCACTGTCCCGGCGCTGCAAGGGTTAAAGAGAGAGGGAGGCTCCCTCGGCACTGTCCCGGCACTGCAAGGGTTAAAGAGAGAGGGAGGCTCCCCCGGCACTGCAAGGGTTAAAGGCAGAGGGAGGCTCCCCCGGCGCTGCAAGGGTTAAAGAGAGAGGGAGACTCCCTCGGCACTGTCCCGGCGCTGCAAGGGTTAAAGAGAGAGGGAGGCTCCCCCGGCACTGCAAGGGTTAAAGGCAGAGGGTGGCTCCCCCGGCACTGCAAGGGTTAAAGGCAGAGGGGGGCTCCCCCGGCACTGCAAGGGTTAAAGGCAGAGGGAGGCTCCCCCGGCACTGCAAGGGTTAAAGGCAGAGGGAGGCTCCCCCGGCACTGCAAGGGTTAAAGGCAGAGGGGGGCTCCCCCGGCACTGCAAGGGTTAAAGGCCGAGGGAGGCTCCCCCGGCACTGCAAGGGTTAAAGAGAGAGGGAGGCTCCCTCAGCGCTGCAAGGGTTAAAGGCAGAGGGAGGCTCCCTCGGCACTGCAAGGGTTAAAGGCAGAGGGAGGCTGCCTCGGCACTGCGAGGGTTAAAGGCAGAGGGAGGCTCCCTCGACACTGTCCCGGCGCTGCGAGGGTTAAAGGCAGAGGGAGGCTCCCTCGACACGGTCCTGGCGCTGCGAGGGTTAAAGGCAGAGGGAGGCTCCCCTGGCACTGCAAGGGTTAAAGGCAGAGGGAGGCTCCCCCGGCACTGCAAGGGTTAAAGGCAGAGGGGGGCTCCCCCGGCACTGCAAGGGTTAAAGGCCGAGGGAGGCTCCCCCGGCACTGCAAGGGTTAAAGAGAGAGGGAGGCTCCCTCAGCGCTGCAAGGGTTAAAGGCAGAGGGAGGCTCCCTCGGCACTGCAAGGGTTAAAGGCAGAGGGAGGCTGCCTCGGCACTGCGAGGGTTAAAGGCAGAGGGAGGCTCCCTCGACACTGTCCCGGCGCTGCGAGGGTTAAAGGCAGAGGGAGGCTCCCTCGACACTGTCCCGGCACTGCAAGGGTTAAAGGCAGAGGGAGGCTCCCCCGGCACTGCAAGGGTTAAAGGCAGAGGGGGGCTGTCCTGGCACTGCAAGGGTTAAAGGCAGAGGGAGGCTCCCCCGGCACTGCAAGGGTTAAAGGCAGAGGGAGGCTCCCTCGACACGGTCCCGGCGCTGCGAGGGTTCAATCTAGAGGCCAGCAACTGAGTGCAGCTGAAGGCAGTTAACAAGGGCAAGTGCAGTCATCTGATGAAGCTGCTTCCCCTGCAGTTGGGCTCAGCAAGTCCTGCTTGCAGGGCCTATAACGAGAGGCTCGCCGGTGCGAGCTTGCATGGAGTGCGGCGCTTGGACAGAGTGCCCGGGGTGCCGGGGCGAGGGCGAGGGCGGCTGCTTCAGCGGCAGAGCGGGCCTACAGAGGGCTCCGGAGACCGGGTGAGACTTACTTGACTGGTGGTGTTGAATGAATTGCATTGAAGTGGATTAAAGGGGTGGGTCGTGCCGGGAGAGCCCAGCCCCGTCACGTGCTGCTCTTGCTCTGTGTGGGAATTCCAGTCCGTTCGATTCCAATCGCTTTCTTGGCGTGACAAGTTACATCTTCTGTTGCCAAAGCGTCGGACAACATTCCTGTTTGCTCGCAAAAAGACCGATCTCTCCATACGGTGTATAAACAGATATCTCCCTGAGTGTCTAAATAGATACTTTCATCTAATTTCGATCTACTCTTTTCTTCTCTTTCCTGGTTGTCCCTCTGTTTATGGCAAGCTGTGACATAGTGTGCCGCAAGTGTGATGCCATTTCTCTCTTCCCCTAATATGGTGATTCTTGCCTATGTTTAATAACAAGTCTTGTGAATGGGGTGCTTGTTCTCTGTATTAAGAAGAAGTCTTGTGAATGGGGTGGTTGTTCTCTGTATTAGTAACAAGTCTTGTCATTGCTTGTTTGTTTCTACCTTGAGATAGATGTTGTCACCTCATTGGTAGTGGATGTCAGGTGATTTGTGGTGGCCATCTTTGTTAAGTCTGTGTGTTCCAGTTGTCTTAAGATTAATTACTGACGCAGACTACAAGAATAAAGTTCGACAGGTAGTACGTCTCTTAAGGTGGAACAGGCTTCAGTTCTCTTAAGGTGGAACGGGTTACGTACACCGCGTCGTCAATACCTGCAATCGTGCTGCTAAGGTGTCGTCGTCAAACAGGCAAATACCATCTCTATTTGCTGAGATCGTGACATCTCCTTTTCTTCAAACCAAAGTCTTTTACTTTGAACTAACAACATGTTTTCTTTCTATTAATCTGCATTTGAACTGTAACACTTACTGAACTTACATTCTCATTATCATGATCAAGGTGTTTGAACCTTGCTTTGTGTGTTCACGTGAATGATGTCAAGACACTACAACTTGAAGAAAGTATCATTAGGGGGATAGATAGGGTTCTCTGCAGTCAAGAGCGGGAGTCCCAAAGGCTGTGTTGCCTGCCTGGTGCCAGGGTTAAGGACATCTCTTCTGGGCTGGAAAGAAACTTGGAGTGGGAGGGGGAGGATCCAGTTGTCGTGGTCCATGTTGGTACAAACGACGTAGATAGGACAAGGAAGACGGTTCTGTTAAAGGAGTATGAGCAGCTAGGGGTCAAATTAAAAAACAGAACCTCGAGGGTAATAATCTCTGGGTTATGACCTGAGCCACGAGCGAATTTGGCTAGGATAAATAAAATTAAAGAGTTAAATGCATGGCTCAAAGACTGGTGTGGGAGAAATGGGTTTTGCTTCTTGGGACACTGGCACCAGTACTGGGACAGGAGGGAGCTGTTCTGTTGGGACGGACTCCACTTGGCCAGTGCTGGGACTGGAGTCCTGGCGAATCATATAACTAGGGCTGTAGAGAGGGCTTTAAACTAATTAGTGGGGGTGAGGTTTCTAGAGAGCAAATAATAGAAATGACAACAGAGAAGGTCATAGACTTAGGTAGCAGTGGGGGAATTAAAAAACAGAATGTGTCAGGAAGGGACAGAAGGTATGGAGTAAAAAGTAAAGTACTAAAAAGGGAAAAAACAGGAACTAAGTGTTACAAAACATATTTGAAAGTTCTTTATCTGAATGCACGTAGCATTCGTAACAAAATGAATGAGTTAACGGCACAAATAATGACATATGGGTATGATCTTGTGGCCATTACAGAAACATGGCTGCAGGGTGACCATGACTGGGAATTAAACATACCAGGTTATTTAACAATCAGGAAGGACAGGCAGGAAGGGAGAGGAGGTGGGGTGGCTATGTTAATAAAGGAAGGAATCACTATAATACAAGAAATGATATTGGGTCAAAGGAGCAGGATAGTGAAACAGTTTGGGTGGAGATAAGGAATAATAAGGGGAAAAAAACACTAGTGGGTGTAGTCTATAGGCCTCCGAACAGTTGCAACTCTGTTGGACGGAGTATTAATCAGGAAATAGTTGAGGCTTGTAATAAGGGAACAGCTATAATTATGGGGGATTTTAATTATCATATTAACTGGACAAATCATATTGGGCAGAGCAGCCTTGAGGATGAGTTCATTGAGTGTATTAGGGATGGGTTTCTTGAGCAGTATGTAACTGAACCGACCAGGGGGCAAGCAACCTTAGATTTGGTCCTGTGTAATGAGACAGGATTAATTAAAAATGTCCTAGTAAAGGATCCCCTTGGAATGAGTGACCATAACATGGTTGAGTTCCATATTCAATTAGAGGGTGAGAAGGTTGGATCTCAAACAAGCGTGCTGAGCTTGAATAAAGGAGACTATGAAGGTATGAGAGCGGAATTAATTAGAGTGGACTGGGAAAATAGATTAAAGGGTAAGACGGTACATGACCAGTGGTGTACATTTAAGGAGTTACTTTACAACTTCCAAAAAATATATATTCCACTGAGGAAAAAAGGGTGTAAAAGAAAAGATAGCCATCCGTGGCTAAGTAAAGTAATTAAGGATAGTATCCGACTAAAAACAAGGGCATATAAGGTAGCCAAATCTAGTGGGAGGATGTAAGATTGGGAAGTCTTTAAAAGACAGCAAAAAATAACTCAAAGATTGATTAAGAAAGGGAAGATAGATTATGAAAGTAAATTAGCCAAAAATATAAAAACAGACAGTCAAAGTTTCTATAGTTATATAAAAAGAAAAAGGGTGGCTAAAGTAAATGTTGGTCCCTTAGAGGATGAGACCGGGAAATTAATGGTGGGAAACATGGAGATGGCAAAAACACTGAACAATTATTTTGTCTCAGTCTTTACAGTAGAGGACACTAAGAATATCCCAACACTGGACAAACAGGGGGCTCTAGGGGGGGAGGAACTAAATACGATTAAAATCACAAAGGAAGTGGTACTTGGTAAAATAATGGGACTTCAGCCGGATAAATCCCCTGGACCCGATGGCTTGCATCCCAGGGTCTTGAGGGAAGTAGCGGTAGGGATTGTGGATGCATTGGTAATAATTTTCCAAAACTCACTGGACTCGGCAAAGGTCCCGGCAGATTGGAAAACTGCTAATGTAACACCCTTACTTAAAAAGGGTAGTAGGCAGAAGGCTGGAAACTATAGACCTGTTAGCCTAACATCTGTGGTTGGTAAAATGTTAGAGTCCATTATTAAGGAGACAGTAACGGGACATTTGGATAAACATAATTTAATAGGACAAACTCAGCATGGTTTCATGAAGGGGAAGTCATGTTTGACAAATTTGCTTGAGTTTTTTGAGGAAGTAACATACAGGGTGGATAAAGGGGAACCAGTGGACGTAGTGTATTTAGACTTCCAAAAGGCATTTGACAAGGTGCCACACAAAAGATTATTGCTCAAGATCAAAAATCACGGGATTGGGGGTAATATTCTGGCATGGGTGGAGGATTGGCTCTCTAACAGAAAGCAGAGAGTTGGGATAAATGGTTCGTTCTCAGATTGGCAACCAGTAACTAGTGGTGTTCCGCAGGGGTCGGTGCTGGGTCCCCAACTCTTTGCAATCTATATTAACGATTTGGAGGAGGGGACCGAGTGTAACATATCAAAGTTTGCAGATGATACAAAGATGGGACGGAAAGTAGTGAGTGAGGAGGACATAAAAAACCTGCAAAGGGACATAGACAGGCTAAGTAAGTGGGCAGAGATTTGGCAGATGGAATACAATACTGGAAAGTGTGAGGTTATGCACTTTGGCAGGAAAAATCATAGAGCAAGTTATTATCTTAATGGCAAGAAACTGGAAAGTACTGTAGTACAAAGGGATCTGGGGGTCCTGGTGCACGAAACTCCAAAAGTTAGTATGCAGGTGCAGCAAGTGATTAAGAAGGCCAATGGAATGTTGGCTTTTATTGCTAGGGGGATGGAATATAAAAACAGGGAGGTATTGCTGCAGTTGTACAAGGTATTGGTGAGACCGCACCTGGAATACTGCATACAGTTTTGGTGTCCGTACTTAAGAAAAGACACACTTGCTCTCGAGTCAGTACAAAGAAGGTTCACTCGGTTAATCCCGGGGATGAGGGGGTGGTCACATGAGGAGAGGCTGAGTAGATTGGGACTCTACTCATTGGAGTTCAGAAGAATGAGAGGCGATCTTATTGAAACATATAAGATTGTGAAGGGGCTTGATCGGGTGAATGCGGTGAGGATGTTCCCAATGATGGGTGAAACTAGAACTAGGGGGCATAATCTTAAAATAAGGGGCTGCTCATTCAAAACTGAGATGAGGAGAAACTTCTTCACTCAGAGGGTGGTAGGTTTGTGGAATTTGCTGCCCCAGAAAGCTGTGGAAGCTACATCATTAAATAAATGTAAAACAGAAATAGATAGTTTCCTAGAAGTAAAGGGAATTAAGGGTTACGGGGAGCGGGCAGGAAATTGGACATGAGTCTAGGTTCGGAATGGTCATGGCCCTGTGGGTAGTGGAGTGGGCCCAGGGGCCGTGTAGCCTTGTTCTGCTCCTACTGTGTTCGGGGTGTGTGAGAGCGAGGGCGTGTCGGTGGGTGCGAGAGCGAGGGCGTGTCGGTGTGTGCGAGGGCGTGTCGGTGTGTGCGAGAGCGAGGGCGTGTCGGTGTGTGCGAGAGCGAGGGCGTGTCGGTGTGTGCGAGGGCGTGTCGGTGTGTGCGAGGGCGTGTCGGTGTGTGCGAGGGCGTGTCGGTGTGTGCGAGGGCGTGTCGGTGTGTGCGAGGGCGTGTCGGTGTGTGCGAGGGCGTGTCGGTGTGTGCGAGGGCGTGTCGGTGTGTGCGAGGGCGTGTCGGTGTGTGCGAGGGCGTGTCGGTGTGTGCGAGGGCGTGTCGGTGTGTGCGAGGGCGTGTCGGTGTGTGCGAGGGCGTGTCGGTGTGTGCGAGGGCGTGTGCGAGAGCGAGGGCGTGTCGGCGTGTGCGAGAGCGAGGGCGTGTGTGTGATCGGTGTCTCTCCCTCGCACCGTGTGTGTGTGATCTGCGTTGACGTAAGAAAACTACAAGGCACTTGGTCTAAGCGTTAAACAAAGCTTAATCAACTGTTTTACAACATAGAGGTCTAGTTGTGTCCTTCACTAGTTCCTGTTAAGAATGTCCTGCGCAAGCTGGGCCCGTGCCCGAGTATAAATATACTCTCCCTGGAAAGCACCACCCGTAGGCCGCTCAGTATTGTTTCATAAGTCTTTCTTTCATGAATGACCGATTCATGTCAGGTGTCGCTCCCTCGCGCCGTGTGTGTGATCGGCGTCGTTCCCTCGCGCCGTGTGTGTGTGATCGGCGTCGCTCCCTCACGCCGTGTGTGTGTTCTCAGTGTCACGCCCTCACTCTGTCTGTTCTGAGCGGGTTGTCTCCTCGTTGCATTCCGCTGTCCCTTTACTACAGTGCAGTGTTTTGCTTCATTGTCCCACTCCCCTGATTTGTAATTTACAGTATCACTGTGACGAAAGTCCTTTTGACGCATGGCATCTCCCACGGCTCAGAGCGTCCCCATAACGCTGGTATAATTTCCTGGGGCTCTCATCGACACCATCTCCAACACGCTCCTTCCCACTCGTGTCCTAACTCGCACCGAGTCCCGGTCACCCATCACCCCCTGTGCTCGCCGACCGACACTGGCTCCCAGTCCAGCAACACCTCGATTTAAAAATTCTCATCCTCCTGTTCAAATCCCTCCACGGTCTCCTCACTCCCCCTCCCTATCTCTGTAACCTCCTCCAGCCCCTACACCCCTCCCTATCTCTGTAACCTCCTCCAGCTCCCTACAACCCTCCCTATCTCTGTAACCTCCTCCAGCCCCTACAACCCTCCCTATCTCTGTAACCTCCTCCAGCCCCTACAACCCTCCCTATCTCTGTAACCTCCTCCAGCTCCTGACAACCCTCCCTATCTCTGTAACCTCCTCCAGCCCCCTACAACCCTCCCTATCTCTGTAACCTCCTCCAGCCCCTACACCCCTCCCTATCTCTGTAACCTCCTCCAGCTCCCTACAACCCTCCCTATCTCTGTAACCTCCTCCAGCCCTCTACAACCCTCCCTATCTCCGTAACCTCCTCCGCCCCCTACAACCCTCCCTATCTCTGTAACCTCCTCCAGCCCCTACACCCTCCCTATCTCTGTAACCTCCTTCAGACCCTACAACCCTCCGAGAACTCTGCGTTCCTCCAATTCTGGCCACTTGCGCACCCCATCCCCCCGATTTCCACCGCTCCACCATTGGCGGCCGTGCCTTCAGCCGCCTGGGCCCCGAGCTCTGGAATTCCCTCCCTAAACCTCTCCGCCTCTCTCTCTCCTCCTTTTAAGACGCTGCTTAAAACCTCCCTCTTTGACCAAGCTTTTGGTCACCTGTCCTAATATCTCCTGATGTGGCTCTGGGGCAGATTTTGTCCGATTTATGCTCCTGTGAACCGCCTTGGGGCATTTTACTACGTTAAAGGCACGGTATAAATGGGAGTTGTTTCCCAGAAAAAGTATTTGCCGCTGATTCACCTCATTGCTGCAGGTGGAACCTTCCTGCTCTGTCGCTTCCCTTCCGTGCCTTGCGACGACGTCTCCGGAGGTCCACCAGTTCCATTTTAACTTTTGTCTTCCTCCCCTCCCACCCACCCACCCACCACCCCAAATCCACCTCACAGAGAACGACACCATCTATTGGGTCGACATGGGACTGAGCACCATCAGCAGAGCCAAGCGAGATCAGACCTGGAGAGAGGACGTGGTGACGAACGGAATCGGGCGGGTCGAAGGGATTGCTGTGGATTGGATTGCAGGTGAGAACGGGAATGGGGGGGTGCTGCTTGTGCGCTGCTCTTAAATCCCATGCGGGCACGCTTGGTCGCCTTAAGGCGCTTTTAAGAAAGTAAGAAATAGAAGCAGGAGTCGGCCATTCGGCCCCTCGAGCCTGCTCCGCCATTTAATGAGATCATGGCTTATCATCCAAACTCAGTACCCTGTCCCTGCTTTCTCCCCATATCCCTTGATCCCTTTAGCCTTAAGAAATAAATCCAACTCCTTCTTGAATATATTTAATGAATTGGCCTCAACTGCCTTGTGTGGTAGAGAATTCCACAGATTCACCACTCTCTGGGTGAAGAAATTCCTCCTCCTCTCTGTCCTAAAGGGCTTACCCCTTATCCTTAGACTGTGACCCCTGGTTCTGGACTCCCCCCGCCATCGGGAACATCCTTCCTGCATCTAGTCTGTCCAGTCCTGTCAGAATTTTATAAGTTTCAATGAGATCCCCTCTCATTCTTCTAAACTCGAGTGAATATAAGCCCAATCGACCCAATCTCTCCTCATACGTCATTCCTGCCATCCCAGGTATCAGCCTGGTGAATCTTCGCTGCACTCCCTCCATGGCAAGAACATCCTTCCTCTGATAAGGCAAACAAAACTGCACACAATACTCAAGGTGTGGTCTCACCAAGGCCCTGTACAACTGCAGCAAGACATCCTTGCTCCTGTACTTGAATCCTCTCTCTACGAATGCCAACATACCATTTGCCTTCCTAACCGCCTGCTGCACCTGCATGCTTACCTTCAGCGACTGGTGCACAAGGACTCAACAGCTGAGCCTCCACAGCCCTCTGGGGCAGAGAATTCCAAAGATTCACCACCCTCTGAGTGAAGAAATTCCTCCTCACCTCAGTCCTAAATGGCCGACCCCTTATCCTGAGACTGTGACCCCTGGTTCTCGACTCTCCAGCCGGGGGGGAAACAGCCTCTCAGCATCTACCCTGTCAATCCCCCTCAGAATCGTGTATGTTTCAATGAGATCGCCTCTCGTTCTTCTACATCCAGAGAATCTAGACCCATTCTACACAATCTCTCCTCGTCAGACAACCCCTCTCATCCCAGGGATCAATCTAGTCAACCTTCGTTGCACCCGCCTCTAAGGCAAGTATATCCTTGCTTAGATAAGTTGTAGCGGGCCATATCTTGCTTGGAGCGAGGCATCTCGCGGCCGGCGCGCACCGTCAGTTAGGCTTTTTCCCCGCACCCCTCAGCTCGAATATAATTTGCCGCCTATCTTGCTGGAAGTGCGAGCTGATGATGAGGGAGGGAGGGAGGGCAATGGGGCCATCCGGGACCTCGGTCAGTGACCGGACCAGCAGTCTTAACTCCTGAGCCAAATGAGATTTGAGGGTTGAGAAAGAAACAGAGGAGTGAGGGAGAAGGGGACAGGATGAATTAGATTAAAATTGGGTACAGTGAGAAAGGGAGAGCGGGAGAGAGAGACGAGATGGGAACATTGACACCAAAGCGTGACAACAGGAAGTGAGGACTTGTGCGTGTAACAATCATCACAGCCCCAGGACATCGCTGCAGGAGTTCCTCAGGGCAGTGTCCAAGGTCCAACCATCTTCAGCTGCTTCATCCACGACCTTCCCGCCAACATAAGGTCAGAAATGGGGATGTTCGCTGATGACTGCACAGTGCTCAGCGCCATTCGCAACTCCTCAGATAATGAAGCAGTCCGTGGCCGCATGCAACAAGACCTGGACGACGTTCAGGCTCGTGCTGATAAGTGGCAGGTAACATTCGCGCCACACAAGTGCCAGGCAATGACTATCTCCAACAAGCGAGAGTCTAACCACTGCCCCTTGACAGTCAATGGCATTATCATTGCCGAATCCCCCACCATCAACGTCCTGGGGGTCACCATTGACCAGAAACTTACTGGACCAGCCACATAAATACTGTGGCAACAAGTTCAGGTCAGAGGCTGGGTATTCTGCGGCGAGTGTCTCACCTCCTGACTCCCCAAAGCCTTTCCACCATCTACAAGGCACAAGTCAGGAGTGTGATGGAACACTCTCCACTTGCCTGGATGAGTGCAGCTCCGACAACACTCAAGAAGCTCGACACCATCCAGGACAAAGCAGCCCGCTTGATTGGCACCCCATCCACACCACCTTAAACATTCACTGCCTCCACCACCGGCGCACTGTGGCTGCAGTGTGTACCATCTACAAGATGCACTGCAGCAACTCGCCAAGGCTTCTTCGGCAGCACCTCCCAAACCCGCCACCTCTACCACCTTGAAGGACAAAGGCACCTCCAAGTTCCCCTCCAAGTCACACACCACCCCGACTTGGAAATAGATCGGCCGTTCCTTCATCGTGGCTGGGTCAAAATCCTGGGACTCCCTCCCTAACAGCGCTGTGGGAGCACCTTCACCACACGGACTGCAGCGGTTCAAGAAGGCGGCTCACCACCACCTTCTCAAGGAGCGATTAGGGATGGGCAATAAATGCCGGCCTTGCCAGCGACGCCCACATCCCAGGAACGAATTTTTTAAAACTAGCACAGAGCAGTTGGCCCAATGGTCTGCATCTGTGCTGTAAATTCGATGTAATGGGTCAGTGGGTGACCTGATAGAGGTCTTTAAGATTATGAAGGGGTTTCGACAGGGTGGACGTAGAGAAGATGATTCCACTCGTGGGGGAGACCAGAACTAGGGGCCATCAATATAAGACAGTCACTAATAAATCCCATCGGTAATTCAGGAGAAACTTCTTTACCCAGAGAGTGGTGAGAATGTGGAACTCGCTACCACAGGGAGTGGTGGAGGCGAATAGTATCGATGCCTTTAAGGGGGAAGCTGGATAAACACACGAGGGAGAAGGGAATAGAAGGGTATGTTGATAGGGTGAGATGGAGAGGGTTTTCCGTGCTGTGAAATTCGATGTTAGCGGCCTTTCATTTGGGTTTAAGCTTGGCTGTGTCTCGGAAGTGATGAGTATTTGAGATGTTTTTTGTTGCAGTATGACCATATTAAGAAGTTTATTCCGGCACGCAAATTTATTTATTTTTAAAAATGTCATTGTCACAACATCTCGTGTGTGTATTTTTCTTTCTCTCGTGTTTTTTCAGGCAATATTTACTGGACGGACCAAGGGTTCGACGTCATTGAAGTGGCCAGGCTGAATGGGTCTTTCCGATACGTCGTCGTGTCACAGGGGCTGGATAAGCCGCGAGCCATCACCGTTCATCCGAAGAAGGGGTAATGTCCCGAAACCTCCAGCCACTAGAAACAGTTGCTCCCTCTCTCTGCTCTGACCAATCCCCACGTAATTCTGAACACCTCTGTTAAATCTCCCCTTAACCTTCTCTGCTCGAAGGAGAACAATCCCAGCTTCTCCAGTCTCTCCACGTCACTGAAGCTCCTCATCCCCTGGTACCATTCTGGTCAATCTCCCCCTTAACCTTCTCTGCTCTAAGGAGAACAATCCCAGCTTCTCCACGTCACTGAAGTCCCTCATCCCCTGGTACCATTCTGGTCACTCTCCCCCTTAACCTTCTCTGCTCGAAGGAGAACAATCCCAACTTCTCCAGTCTCTCCACGTCACTGAAGCTCCTCATCCCCTGGTACCATTCTGGTCAATCTCCCCCTTAACCTTCTCTGCTCTAAGGAGAACAACCCCAGCTTCTCCAGTCTCTCCACGTCACTGAAGCTCCTCATCCCCTGGTACCATTCTGGTCAATCCCCCCCTTCACCTTCTCTGCTCATCGTGCCTGTGCCGGCTCTGTGAACGAGCTCTCCAATTAGTCCCACTCCCCCCTGCTCTTTCCCCCGTAGCCCTGTGAATTTTTCCCCTTCAAGTATTTATCCAATTCCCTTTTGAAAGTTACTATTGAATCTGCTCCCACCGCCCTTTCAGGCAGCGCGTTCCAGATCACAACAACTCGCTGCGTAAAAAACATTCTCCTCATCTCCCCCTCTGGTTCTTTTACCGATTATCTTCAATCTGTGTCCTCTGGTTACCGACCCTCCTGCCACTGGAAACAGCTTCTCCCTCTCCGCTCGTATCAAAACCCTTCATGATTTTCAACACCTTGATTTAGTTTCCCCTTAACCTTCTCTGCTCTAAGGAGAACAACCCCAGCTTCCCCAGCCTCTCCACGTCACTGAAGTCCCTCATCCCCTGGTACCATTCTGGTCAATCTCCCCTTAACCTTCTCTGCTCTAAGGAGAACAACCCCAGCTTCTCCAGTCTCTCCACGTAACTGAAGTCCCTCATCCCCTGGTACCATTCTGGTCAATCTCCCCCTTAACCTTCTCTGCTCTAAGGAGAACAATCCCAGCTTCTCCAGTCTCTCCACGTCACTGAAGTCCCTCACCCCCTGGTACCATTCTGGTCAATCTCCCCCTTAACCTTCTCTGCTCTAAGGAGAACAACCCCAGCTTCTCCAGTCTCTCCACGTAACTGAAGTCTCTCATCCCCTGGTACCATTCTGGTCAATCTCCCCCTTAACCTTCTCTGCTCTAAGGAGAACAACCCCAGCTTCTCCAGTCTCTCCACGTAACTGAAGTCTCTCATCCCCTGGTACCATTCTGGTCAATCTCCCCCTTAACCTTCTCTGCTCTAAGGAGAACAACCCCAGCTTCTCCAGTCTCTCCCTGTAACTGAAGTCCTTCATCCCCTGGTACCATTCTGGTCAATCTCCTCTGCGCCCTCTCCAAGGCCCTTGACATCCTTCCTAAAGTGCGGCGCCCAGAATTGGAACACCATTCTCCAGCCAAGGCCGAACCAGCGATTTGTAAAGCTTTAGCAGAACTGCTTCGCTTTTGCACTTGATGCCTCTTATTTAGCAAGCCCAGGATCCCGTACGCTTTATTTTAACAGTTTTACCGACGTTTGTCCTGCCGCCTTCAAATTAAAACCGTGTCCTTTGTAATCCCACGCCAGCTGTAACCTAGGTGCTCGCAGAGTTCCGATTGTCTCGCCCTGCCAATTGCCGCTAAGTCGGCGAGGGTAGGGAATATAACCCCAAGATCGGAGCCTCGTATTCGGCCCATGTGTTACTCCCCCCTCCTGTTTCCTCCTGTCCTCCGACTTGGGGCCCTTTGTGCATCCTTCCCACTGTTTTTTTACCCCTTTATTGATGTCACAGTTTCAGCCCCCACTCTCGGGAACCCGCCCCCAAACTCCCTAAACCCCTTCTGTTCTCCACCTCGTTTCGTTTGACCGAGTTTTGGATCACCTCTCCTAACTCTCGTCCCTGGCTTGTTCGGTTGTGCCTCTCAACCCTGGGGTTTACACCTTCCCCTCCGCCCCCCACCCCCCCCGCCTTGCTCTTGTCTACGCTGCCTCCTGCCTCCCCCCAACTTCCAGGGGGTCACCATTGACCAGCCACACAAATACTGTGGCTACCAGAGCAGGCCAGAGGCTGGGAATTCTGCGGCGAGCGTCTCACCTCCTGACTCCCCAAAGCCTTTCCACCATCTACAAGGCATAAGTCAAGGAGTGTGATGGAACACTCTCCACTTGCCTGGATGAGTGCAGCTCCAACAACACTCGAGAAGCTCGACACCATCCAGGACAAAGCAGCTCGCTTGATGGGCACCCCATCCAGCACCTTAAACATTCACTCCCTCCACCACCGGCGTACCGTGGCTGCAGTGTGTACCATCTACAAGATGCACTGCAGCAACTCGCCAAGGCTTCTTCGGCGGCAGCACCTCCCAAACCCGCGACCTCTTCCACCTAGAAGGACAAGGGCAGCAGGCGCATGGGAACACCACCACCTCCAAGTTCCCCTCCAAGTCACAAACCATCGCGACTTGGAAATATAGAGGCCAATCCTTCATCGTCACTGGGTCAAAATCCTGGAACTCCCTCCCTAACAGCACTGGGAGTACCGCCGCCGCCGCCTTAGGCAGTCCCTCGGAACCGAGGATGACTTGCTTCCACATTAAAAATGAGTTCTCAGGTGACTGATGAGTCCAATGCGGGACCTGCAGTCTCTGTCACAGGTGGGGCAGGCGGTGGTTGAAGGGGCGGGTGGGTGGGGTGCTTGGGTTGACGTGCGCTCCTTGCGCTTGCTCCCGGCGAAGAGACTCGAGGTGTTCGGTGCCTTCCCGGATGCTTCTCCTCCACTGTGTGCGGTCTTGGGCCAGGGATCCCCAGGTGTCGGTGGGGATGTTACACTTTTTCCAAGGAGGCTTTGAGGGTGTCCTTGAAGCGTTTCCTCTGCCCACCTGGGGCTCTCTTGCCGTGCCGGAGCTCCGAGTAGAGCGCTTGTTTTGGGAGTCTCGTATCGGGCATGCGGACAATGTGACCCGTCCATCGGAGCTGATCGAGCGTGGTCAAAGCTTCGATGCTGGGGCTGTTGGCCTGAGCGAGATCACTGACGTTGGTGCGCCTATCCTGCCAATGGGATTTGCAGGATCTTGTGGAGGCAGCGTTGTCCTTCGCCACACGGGACTGCAGCGGTTCAAGAAGGCGGCTCACCACCATCTTCTCGAAGGGCGATTAGGGGACGGGCTGATAAATGCTGGGCCCTGCCGGCGACGCTCACATGGTACTCCAGGTGCGGCCCGTCCAGTGCGGTGTTGACTTGCTCTGTTTATTCTGGTTTGATTTGCAGCTACCTCTTTTGGACTGAATGGGGCCAGTATCCTCGGATTGAGAGGTCGCGTCTAGATGGCACGGAGAGGGCGGTACTCGTCAACGTTAGTATCAGTTGGCCCAATGGCATCTCCATCGACTACCTGGTACGTGTTCTTTACTTTACTTGCAGTGTGACAGGCTTTAGGATCGTAGAGACGCTTACAGCACAGAAGGAGACCCTACCTACCCCAGCGGTTCGCCTCAGTATCTTGAAAACTTCGATCAAACCACCCCTTAACCGTCTAAATTCCAGGGAATACAACCCCCAGTTACTGGGAAGAAGGGGGGCAGCCTCGCTCAGCCTTGCCCCCTCCTTGCTTACAGACACCCGCAGTTTCTGCCAAGGGTCGTTTGTTCACTTGGGGGGGAGGAGAGAGTGAAGGGAGTGTCCAGAACAAGGGGGAAGAACCTTAACATTAGAGCCAGGCCGTTCAGGGGTGATGTCAGGAAGCACTTCTTCACACAAAGGCTGGTGGAAATCTGGGACTCTCCCCCACAAAGCTGTCGAGGCTGGGGGTCAATTGGAGCTTTCAAAACCGAGATCGATGGATTTTTGTTGGGTAAGGGGATCGAGGGATATGGAACCAAGGCGGGTAGATGGAGTTAAAATACAGATCAGCCACGGTCTAATTGAATGGTGGAACAGGCTCGAGGGGGCTGAATGGCCTCCTCCTGTTCCTAATGTAACAGGCTCGAGGCGGGCTGAATGGCCTCCTCCTGCTCCTAATGTAACCGGCTCGAGGGGGCTGAATGGCCTCCTCCTGTTCCTAATGTAACAGGCTCGAGGCGGGCTGAATGGCCTCCTCCTGCTCCTAATGTAACCGGCTCGAGGGGGCTGAATGGCCTCCTCCTGTTCCTAATGTAACAGGCTCGAGGCGGGCTGAATGGCCTCCTCCTGCTCCTAATGTAACCGGCTCGAGGGGGCTGAATGGCCTCCTCCTGTTCCTAATGTAACAGGCTCGAGAGGGACTGAATGGCCTCCTCCTGTTCCTAATGTAACAGGCTCGAGAGGGGCTGAATGGCCTCCTCCTGTTCCTAATGTAACAGGCTCGAGGGAGCTGAACGGCCTCCTCCTGTTCCTAATGTAACAGGCTGAGGGGGCTGAATGGCCTCCTCTTGTTCCTAATGTAACAGGCTCGAGGGGGCTGAATGGCCTCCTCCTGTTCCTAATGTAACAGTCTCGAGGGGGCTGAATGGCCTCCTCCTGTACCTAATGTAACAGGCTCGAGGGGGGCTGAATGGCCTCCTCCTGTTCCTAATGTAACCGGCTCGAGGAGCTGAATGGTCTCCTCCTGTTCCTATGAGAAGAGAGTGTTTGTTCTGCGGAAGATAGAACAGCCGGATTGTAATTGCGGATGACTGTCGAGCAGCGACTAATGACACCATCTCCTTTAATAACCCCTCAATAAAAGGAAGGGAAGCTGTACTGGTGCGACGCACGGACGGATAAGATAGAGCGGATCGACCTGGAGACGGGGGAGAACCGCGAGGTGGTGCTGTCCAGCAACAACATGGACATGTTCTCGGTATCGGTCTTTGAGGATTACATATACTGGAGCGACAGGTAACTGCTGGCGTTCGAGAGTGCCTTCTCCCACCTCCGCCCGTGCCTCAGCCCATCACCCTCGTCCGCGCTCTCCGTCACCTCCTGGGCCCGACTATTCTCCTGGCCGGCCGACCATCTTTCACCCTTCGTAAATTTCAGCTCGTCCCAGTAACCCGTCTCGCACGAAGACCCGTTCACCCATCACCCACCCTGTGCTCGCTGACCTACACTGGCTCCCGGTCCACCAATACCTCCAGTTTTAAAATTCTCGCCCTCATGTTTAAATCACTCCATGGCCTCTTCGCCCCTACCAATCTCTGTAACCTCCTCCAGCCCCCTACACCCCTCCCCATCTCTGTAACCTCCTCCAGCCCCTACAACCCTCCCTATCTCTGTAACCACCTCCAGCCCCTACAACCCTCCCTATCTCTGTAACCTCCTCCAGCCCCCTACAACCCTCCCTATCTCTGTAACCTCCTCCAGCCCCCTACAACCCTCCCTATCTCTGTAACCTCCTCCAGCCCCCTACAATCCTCCCTAACTCTGCAACATCCTCCAGCCCCTACAACCCTCCCTATCTCTGTAACCTCCTCCAGCCCCCTACAACCCTCCCTATCTCTGTTACCTCCTCCAGCCCCCTACAACCCTCCCTATCTCTGTTACCTCCTCCAGCCCCCTCCAACCCTCCCTATCTCTGTTACCTCCTCCAGCCCCCAACACCCCTCCCTATCTCTGTAACCTCCTCCAGCCCCCTACACCCCTCCCTATCTCTGTAACCTCCTCCAGCCCCCTACAACCCTCCCTATCTCTGTAACCTCCTCCAGCCCCCTACAACCCTCCCTATCTCTGTAACCTCCTCCAGCCCCCTACAACCCCCACTATCTCTGTGACCTCCTCCAGCCCCCTACAACCCCCCCTATCTCTGTAACCTCCTCCAGCCCCTACAACCCTCCCTATCTCTGTAACCTCCTCCAGCCCCCTACAACCCTCCCTATCTCTGTAACCTCCTCCAGCCCCCTACACCCCTCCCAATCTCTGTAACCTCCTCCAGCTCCCTACAACCCTCCCTATCTCTAACCTCCTCCAGCCCCCTACACCCCTCCCAATCTCTGTAACCTTCTCCAGCTCCCTACAACCCTCCCTATCTCTGTAACCTCCTCCAGCCCGTACAACCCTCCCTATCTCTGTAACCTCCTCCAGCCCCCTACAACCCTCCCTATCTCTGTAACCTCCTCCAGCCCCTACAACCCTCCCTATCTCTGTAACCTCCTCCAGCCCCTACAACCCTCCCTATCTCTGTAACCTCCTCCAGCCCCCTACAACCCTCCCTATCTCTCTAACCTCCTACAACCCTCCGAGATCTCTGCGCTCCTCCAATTCGGGCCTCTTGCGTTCCCCCGATTTTAATCGCTCCACCATTGGCGGCCGTTATTGATTAAGATGATCTCTGCCTAAATAACAACTCCTCCCATGACCTGTAGTTACCAACACAGCTACTTTCAGCTGGGGGCCTGTGGTGAAGGGGCTCGGGTTTATTTGCTCTCCCTGCAGATCTGTCTGTGATTTTGTTACGCAATGAGGCCATTTGAACCATCACTGTGCCTTTACAGGGGGTCCCCGGGAGTGTCAGTATTTACAGGGTGTCCCCGGGAGTGTGTCTGTATTTACAGGGTGTCCCCGGGAGTGTGTCTGTATTTACAGGGGGTCCCCGGGAGTGTGTCTGTATTTACAGGGGGTCCCCGGGAGTGTCATTATTTACAGGGGGTCCCCGGGAGTGTCAGTATTTACAGGGGGTCCCCGGGAGTGTGTCAGTATATACAGGGGGGTCCCCGGGAGTGTGTTAGTATATACAGGGGGGTCCCCAGGAGTGTGTCAGTATTTACAGGGAGTCCCGGGGAGTGTGTCAGTATTTACAGTGTCGTCCCCGGGAATGTGTGTGTATTTACAGGGTGTCCCTGGGAGCGTGTCAGTATTTACAGTGTCGTCCCCGGGAGTGTGTCTGTATTTACAGTGGGATCCCCGGGAGTGTGTCGGTATATACAGGGGGGTCCCCGGGAGTGTGTCAGTATTTACAGGGGGTCCCCGGGAGTGTGTCAGTATTTACAGTGGGATCCCCGGGAGTGTGTCAGTATTTACAGTGGGATCCCCGGGAGTGTGTCAGTATTTACAGTGGGATCCCCGGGAGTGTGTCAGTATTTACAGGGGGTCCCTGGGAGTGTGTCAGTATTTACAGTGGGATCCCCGGGAGTGTGTCAGCATTTACAGTGGGATCCCCGGGAGTGTGTCAGTCTTTACAGGGGGTCCCTGGGAGTGTGTCAGTATTTACAGGGGGGCCCCGGGAGTGTGTCAGTATTTACAGGGGGTCCCCGGGAGTGTGTCAGTATTTACAGGGGGATCCTCGGGAGTGTGTCAGTATTTACAGTGGGATCCCCAAGAGTGTGTCTGTATTTACAGGGGATCCCCAAGAGTGTGTCAGTATATACAGGGGGGTCCCCGGGAGTGTGTCAGTATTTACAGGGGGTCCCCGGGAGTGTCAGTATTTACAGGGGGTCCCCGGGAGTGTGTCAGTATTTACAGGGGGTCCCCGGGAGTGTGTCAGTATTTACAGGGGGTCCCGGGGAGTGTGTCAGTATTTACAGTGTCGTCCCCGGGAGTGTGTCTGTATTTACAGGGTGTCCCTGGGAGTGTGTCAGTATTTACAGTGTCGTCCCCGGGAGTGTGTCTGTATTTACAGTGGGATCCCCGGGAGTGTGTCAGTATATACAGGGGGGGTCCCCAGGCGTGTGTCAGTATTTACAGGGGGTCCCCGGGAGTGTGTCAGTATTTACAGTGGGATCCCCGGGAGTGTGTCAGTATTTACAGTGGGATCCCCAAGAGTGTGTCTGTATTTACAGGGGATCCCCAAGAGTGTGTCAGTATATACAGGGGGGTCCCCGGGAGTGTGTCAGTATTTACAGGGGGTCCCCGGGAGTGTCAGTATTTACAGGGGGTCCCCGGGAGTGTGTCAGTATTTACAGGGGATCCCCAAGAGTGTGTCAGTATATACAGGGGGGTCCCCAGGCGTGTGTCAGTATTTACAGGGGGTCCCCGGGAGTGTGTCAGTATTTACAGTGGGATCCTCGGGAGTGTGTCAGTATTTACAGTGGGATCCCCAAGAGTGTGTCTGTATTTATAGGGGATCCCCAAGAGTGTGTCAGTATATACAGGGGGGTCCCCGGGAGTGTGTCAGTATTTACAGGGGGTCCCCGGGAGTGTCAGTATTTACAGGGGGTCCCCGGGAGTGTGTCAGTATTTACAGGGGGTGTGTCAGTATTTACAGGGGGTCCCCGGGAGTGTGTCAGTATTTACAGGGGGTCCCCGGGAGTGTGTCAGTATTTACAGGGGGTCCCCGGGAGTGTGTCAGTATTTACAGGGGGTCCCCGGGAGTGTGTCAGTATTTACAGGGGGTCCCCGGGAGTGTGTCAGTATTTACAGGGGGTCCCCGGGAGTGTGTCAGTATTTACAGGGGGTCCCCAGGGAGTGGGTCAGTATTTACAGGGGGGTCCCCGGAAGTGTGTCAGTATTTACAGGGGGTCCCCGGGAGTGTGTCAGTATTTACAGGAGGTCCCCGGGAGTGTGTCAGTATTTACAGGGGGTCCCCGGGAGTGTGTCAGTATTTACAGGAGGTCCCCGGGAGTGTGTCAGTATTTACAGGGGGTCCCCGGGAGTGTGTCAGTATTTACAGGGGGTCCCCGGGAGTGTGTCAGTATTTACAGGAGGTCCCCGGAAGTTCGTCAGTATTTACAGGGGGTCCCCGGGAGTGTGTCAGTATTTACAGGGGTCCCCGGGAGTGTGTCAGTATTTACAGGGGGTCCCCGGGAGTGTGTCAGTATTTACAGGGGGTCCCCGGGAGTGTGTCAGTATTTACAGGAGGTCCCCGGGAGTGTGTCAGTATTTACAGGGGGTCCCCGGGAGTGTGTCAGTATTTACAGGGGGTCCCCGGGAGTGTGTCAGTATTTACAGGGAATCCCCGGGAATGTGTCAGTATTTACAGGGGTTCCCCGGGAGTGTGTCAGTATTTACAGTGGGATCCCCGGGAGTGTGTCCGTATTTACAGTGGGATCCCCGGGAGTGTGTCAGTATTTACAGTGGGATCCTCGGGAGTGTGTCAGAATTTACAGTGGGATCCCCGGGAGTGTGTCTGTATTTACAGGGGATCCCCAAGAGTGTGTCAGTATTTACAGGGTGTCCCTGGGAGTGTGTCAGTATTTACAGTGTCGCCCCCGGGAGTGTGTCTGTATTTACAGTGGGATCCCCGGGAGTGTGTCAGTATTTACAGGGGGGCCCCCAGGAGTGTGTCAGTATATACAGGGGGGTCCCCAGGAGTGTGTCAGTATTTACAGGGGGTCCCTGGGAGTGTGTCAGTATTTACAGGGGGTCCCCGGGAGTGTGTCAGTATTTACAGGGGGTCCCCGGGAGTGTGTCAGTATATACAGGGGGGTCCCCGGGAGTGTGTCAGTATATACAGGGGGGTCCCCAGGAGTGTCAGTATTTACAGGGGGTCCCGGGGGGTGTGTCAGTATTTACAGGGGGTCCCCGGGAGTGTGTCAGCATTTACAGGGGGTCCCCGGGAGTGTGTCAGTATATACAGGGGGGTCCCCAGGAGTGTCAGTATTTACAGGGGGTCTCAGGGAGTGTGTCAGTATTTACAGGGGGTCCCCGGGAGTGTGTCAGTATTTACAGGGGGGTCCCCCGGGAGTGTGTCAGTATTTACAGGGGGTCCCCGGGAGTGTCAGTATTTACAGGGGGTCCCCGGGAGTGTGTCAGTATTTACAGGAGGTCCCCGGGAGTGTGTCAGTATTTACAGGGGGTCCCCGGGAGTGTGTCAGTATTTACAGGAGGTCCCCGGGAGTGTGTCAGTATTTACAGGGGGTCCCCGGGAGTGTGTCAGTATTTACAGGGGGTCCCCGGGAGTGTGTCAGTATTTACAGGAGGTCCCCGGAAGTTCGTCAGTATTTACAGGGGGTCCCCGGGAGTGTGTCAGTATTTACAGGGGGTCCCCGGGAGTGTGTCAGTATTTACAGGGAATCCCCGGGAGTGTGTCAGTATTTACAGGGGTTCCCCGGGAGTGTGTCAGTATTTACAGTGGGATCCCCGGGAGTGTGTCAGTATTTACAGTGGGATCCCCGGGAGTGTGTCAGTATTTACAGTGGGATCCTCGGGAGTGTGTCTGTATTTACAGTGGGATCCCCGGGAGTGTGTCGGTATATACAGGGGGGTCCCCGGGAGTGTGTAAGTATATACAGGGGGGTGCCCAGACGTGTGTCAGTATTTACAGGGTGTCCCCGGGAGTGTGTCTGTATTTACAGTGGGATCCCCGGGAGTGTGTCGGTATTTACAGGGGGGCCCCAGGAGTGTGTCAGTATATACAGGGGGGTCCCCAGGAGTGTGTCAGTATTTACAGGGGGTCCCTGGGAGTGTGTCAGTATTTACAGGGGGTCCCCGGGAGTGTGTCAGTATTTACAGGGGGTCCCCGGGAGTGTGTCAGTATATACAGGGGGGTCCCCGGGAGTGTGTCAGTATATACAGGGGGGTCCCCGGGAGTGTCAGTATTTACAGGGGGTCTCTGGGAGTGTGTCAGCATTTACAGGGGGTCCCCGGGAGTGTGTCAGTATATACAGGGGGGTCCCCAGGAGTGTCAGTATTTACAGGGGGTCTCAGGGAGTGTGTCAGTATTTACAGGGGGTCCCCGGGAGTGTGTCAGTATTTACAGGGGGTCCCCGGGAGTGTGTCAGCATTTACAGGGGGTCCCCGGGAGTGTGTCAGTATTTACAGGGGGTCCCCAGGGAGTGGGTCAGTATTTACAGGGGGTCCCCGGAAGTGTGTCAGTATTTACAGGGGGGTCCCCGGGAGTGTGTCAGTATTTACAGGGGGTCCCCGGGAGTGGGTCAGTATTTACAGGGGGTCCCCGGGAGTGTTTCAGTATTTACAGGGGGTCCCCGGGAGTGTGTCAGTCTTTACAGGGGGTCCCCGGGAGTGTGTCAGTATTTACAGGGGGTCCCCGGGAGTTCGTCAGTATTTACAGGGGGTCCCCGGGAGTGTGTCAGTATTTACAGGGGGTTCCCGGCAGTGTGTCAGTATTTACAGGGGGTCCCCGGGAGTGCGTCAGTATTTACAGGGGGTGTTAAAGCCACCAAACCAGACCATTAATTTCCAAATACCTTTTATTCCTCTATTGGTACAGGACCCATGCAAACGGCTCCATCAAAAGAGGACAGAAGGATAATGCCACGGACTCCATCTCCTTGAGAACTGGAATCGGCGTACAGCTTAAAGACATCAAAGTCTTCAATAGAGAGAGGCAGAAGGGTGAGTGTTGACTTTCTGGTGCCCGGGCTGACGCTGATTAATCGTAGAACGATGAAGCACAGAAGGAAGCCAGTCCTGGGGGGGGGGCGCGGGGAAGAGACTTGCATGATGGGTGGGGGTCCCGGTGTTGTAGCCGATTGCCGGTCCAGGTTCCCGGCCTGTCTCGCGAGCGGCTCGACCGCAGCGCTCGGCGGGGAAAGCTGCGCGCGTGCGTCAGAGTGGCGTTGACGGCACCTTGTTACCCTCCCTCCCTCCGCAGGTACCAACGTCTGCGCCCACAACAACGGAGGCTGCCAGCAGCTGTGCCTGTACCGCGGCAACGCCCAGCGGACCTGCGCCTGTGCCCACGGGATGCTGTCGGAGGACGGGGTGAGCTGCCGCGACTACGACGGCTACCTGCTGTACTCGGAGCGGACTATCCTGAAGAGCATCCACCTGTCGGACGAGAACAACCTCAACTCGCCGATCAAGCCCTTCGAGGACCCCGAGTACATGAAGAACGTCATCGCGCTCGCCTTCGACTACGGCCATGGCGCCAAGGGGGGCAACAGGATCTTCTTCAGCGACATCCATTTCGGGAACATCCAGCAGATCAGCGACGACGGGTCAGGCAGGAAGACCATTGTGGAAAGTAAGTTCTTTGCCCTTGTGGTGTGTGTGTGAGCACGCGCGTGTCTTGAACCTGGCCTGTCTCTTTTTAAGACCTCTGTTCCCGTAACTCCAGTTAGAGACCAAGTTTCCATAGGTGGGCGGCAGCTCGTAAATCCCCATGTGAGCGCGTGCGGAGTGTGTATGAGCACGTGTGCGCCTTCAAGACCACTGTCCCGCTAACTCGCTCTGGGAGATGTCTAAATGTGTACGCCATGAGGTCAGGTAGCGGCTAATTGTAATGGGAAGTTTCCATCGATGGGCGGCTGCTGGTAAATATCTCTCTCTCTCGGTCTCTCTCTCTCTCTCGGTCTCTCTCTCTCTCTCGGTCTCTCTCTCTCTCTCGGTCTCTCTCTCTCGGTCTCGGTCTCTCTCTCTCTCTCGGTCTCTCTCTCGGTCTCTCTCTCTCTCGGTCTCTCTCTCTCGGTCTCGGTCTCTCTCTCTCTCGGTCTCTCTGTCTCTCGGTCTCTCTCTCTCTCTCTCTCGGTCTCTCTCTCTCTCGGTCTCTCTCTCTCTCTCTCTCGGTCTCTCTCTCTCTCTCGGTCTCTCTCTCTCGGGGTCTCTCTCTCTCTCGGTCTCTCTCTCTCGGTCTCTCTCTCTCGGTCTCGGTCTCTCTCTCTCGGTCTCTCTCTCGGTCTCGGTCTCTCTCTCGGTCTCGGTCTCTCTCTCTCTCTCGGTCTCTCTCTGTCTCTCTCGCGCGCTCTGTCTCTCTCTTTTCCCACCCACCTCCCCCTTCCTCCTTGTTCAATGACTGACTGTCCCTCCGCCCCCATGCCCCATCCAGCTTGGGATCTTGCGTCATGTGAACTGAGTTTTATGAATGTCTGGCCCTTCGACTACCAGCCCACTGATGTGGGAGGGCCAAAGGAGGAGAGAGGTGGAGAAGTTTAGGGAGGGAATTCCAGAGCTTGGGGCCCAGGCGGATGAAGGCACGGCTGCCAATGGTGGAGTGATGGAAATCGGGGATGGGCAAGAGACCGCAATTGGAGGAGCGCGGAGATCTCGGAGGGTTGTTGGGGGCTGCAGGAGGTTACAGAGATAGGGAGGGGTGTCGGGGCTGGAGGAGGTTACAGAGATAGGGAGGGGTGTAGGGGCTGGAGGAGGTTACAGAAGTAGGGAGGGTTGTAGGGGGCTGGAGGAGGTTACAGAGATAGGGAGGGTTGTAGGGGCTGGAGGAGGTTACAGAGATAGGGAGGGTTGTAGGGGGCTGGAGGAGGTTACAGAGATAGGGAGGGTTGTAGGGGGATGGAGGAGGTTACAGAGATAGGGAGGGTTGTAGGGGGCTGGAGGAGGTTACAGAGACAGGGAGGGTTGTAGGAGGCTGGAGGAGGTTACAGAGATAGGGAGGGTTGTAGGGGGCTGGAGGAGGTTACAGAGATAGGGAGGGTTGTAGGGGGCTGGAGGAGGTTACAGAGATGGGGAGGATTGTAGGGGCTGGAGGAGGTTACAGAGATAGGGAGGGTTGTCGGGGGCTGGAGGAGGTTACAGAGATAGGGAGGGTTGTAGGGGCTGGAGGAGGTTACAGAGATAGGGAGGGTTGTCGGGGGCTGGAGGAGGTTACAGAGATAGGGAGGGTTGTAGGGGCTGGAGGAGGTTACAGAGATAGGGAGGGTTGTAGGGTCTGGAGGAGGTTACAGAGATAGGGAGGGTTGTCGGGGGCTGGAGGAGGTTACAGAGATAGGGAGGGTTGTAGGGGCTGGAGGAGGTTACAGAGATAGGGAGGGTTGTCGGGGGCTGGAGGAGGTTACAGAGATAGGGAGGGTTGTAGGGGCTGGAGGAGGTTACAGAGATAGGGAAGGGATGGGGCGAGGAGGCCATGGAGGGATTTGCACAAAAGGATAAGAATTTTAAATTCGAGGCGTTGCCGGACTGGGAGCCAGTGTAGATCAGCGAGCACAGCGGGGGACAATGGGTGAACGGGACTCGGTGCCAGTTAGGATACAGGCAGCAGGAGATTTGGATGAGCTCATGATCTGATCGTATAATCTCCCCATCGTTCAGACTTCAGAAAAGGAAAATCCATAGGTTATAAAATGACCGTGGTCCACACTTAGACTGAATTGCACAATGTTCTGGGACTGCCGGGGGAGATAATGAAGATTGCTTTTGTTGTTAAGTTGTCTCGTAATGTTTAGTGCTATTTATTTTTTCAATTTGTGCTCCTTACTCCGATTGGATTTTTTTTTTTTCTGTACACGATATTTCTGCAGGGTGTAAGTTTTGCCTCAGCTGGCCAGAATGTAATCAGCGAGACTTAAGCACCAAAACTAGGTCGACTCTCCCAGTGCCAGTGCTGAGGGAGCGCCGCACTGTCGGAGGGGCAGTACTGAGGGAGCGCCGCACTGTGGGAGGGGCGGTACTGAGGGAGCGCCGCACTGTGGGAGGGGCGGTACTGAGGGAGCGCCGCACCGTGGGAGGGGCAGTACTGAGGGAGCGCCGCACTGTCGGAGGGGCAGTGCTGAGGGAGCGCCGCACTGTCGGAGGGGCAGTACTGAGGGAGCGCCGCACTGTTGGAGGGGCAGTGCTGAGGGAGCGCCGCACTGTCGGAGGGGCAGTACTGAGGGAGCGCCGCACTGTCGGAGGGGCAGTACTGAGGGAGCGCGGCACTGTCGGAGGGGCAGTACTGAGGGAGCGCGGCACTGTCGGAGGGGCAGTACTGAGGGAGCGCGGCACTGTCGGAGGGGCAGTACTGAGGGAGTGCCGCACTGTCGGAGGTGCCGTTTTTCAGATGCTCTCTCAGGTGGACGTATAAAAGATCCCAGTGGCACTATTTCGAAGAAGAGCAGGGGGGAGTTCTCCCCGGTGTCCTGGGATCAATATTTATCCCTCAACCAACATCACTGTAAACAGATGATCCGCTCATTCATCACATCGCTGTTTGTGGGAGCTTGCTGTGCGCAAAATGGCCGCTGCCTCATAACAACAGTACTTAATTGGCTGTGAAGCGCTTTGGGACGTCCTGAGGTGTGGAAAGGGTGCTGGAGAATCAACAGAGAGGCCAACGCACAGTCTGTTTTAAGTTTCTGCTTACCAGCAGTTACGTAGATCTCAATCTCTCTCTCCCTGAATCCCAGAGAAAAGTCTGTTTTACCCGCCCCCCACCCAGTCCTCCTCCTTCACGTCCGCCACTCTCTGCCAGTTGTATTGAGGTAGTGTTGAAAGCCAGTGGCTAAGGTTCTGGCCAGCGGCAGTGTGCGAGATCACACAGGGGTTGAACAAGAGCCAGCCCCTTCAAAACTAATCCGTCCAAGGCTGGCCGGTCTTGTTTGATTTGATAGCTGAGACTTATTTAAAAAAAACAGCGATGGTGACTGGAAACGGGAGGCACTCGAGAGCCCCACGCTGGTACTGCCAGTTCCTGCGCACGGACGCACGCGCACAGATGCGCACGCAGTCGCTACGCGCACAGGCCCATGCAAAAAAACAGTGCTTGCCCTGTGGGAGGACGGTGATCTTCAAATGGCTCTTCGCAGCTGAGGTTTAAACTTGCATCACTGCTGCAGCCCGAATATGATCTGTTGCGGCCAACGCTATTTTCAGCCAGACAGACTTGGTCTTTCTATGCAGTGCAGGAGGTGGCTATTCGGCCCATCGTGCCTGTGCCGGCTCTTTGAACGAACTCTCCAATTAGTCCCCATTCTCTCTCTCCCCCTGCTCTTTCCCCCGTAGCCCTGTGAATTTCTCCCCTTCAAGTGTTTATCCAGTTTCCCCTTTTGAAAGTTACGATTGAATCTGCTCCCACCGCCCTTTCAGGCAGCGCGTTCCAGATCACAACAACTCGCTGCGTTAAAAAACACATTCTCCTCCTCTCTCCCCCTCTGGCTCCCGGTTAAGCAGCGCCTTGATTTCAAAATTCTCATACTTGTTTTCAAATCACTCCGTGGCCTCCTCGTCCCCTCCCTATTTCTGTAACCTCCTCCAGCCCCTTCAACCCTCCCTATCTCTGTAACCTCCTCCAGCCCCGACAACCCTCCCTATCTCTGTAACCTCCTCCAGCCCCGACAACCCTCCCTATCTCTGTAACCTCCTCCAGCCCCGACAACCCTCCCTATCTCTGTAACCTCCTCCAGCCCCTACAACCCTCCCTATCTCTGTAACCTCCTCCAGTCCCCGACAACCCTCCCTATCTCTGTAACCTCCTCCAGCCCCTACAACCCTCCCTATCTCTGTAACCTCCTCCAGCCCCCGACAACCCTCCCTATCTCTGTAACCTCCTCCAGCCCCTACAACCCTCCCTATCTCTGTAACCTCCTCCAGCCCCCTACAACCCTCCCTATCTCTGTAACCTCCTCCAGCCCCCTACAACCCTCCCTATCTCTGTAACCTTCTCCAGCCCCCACAACCCTCCCTATCTCTGTAACCTCCTCCAGCCCCCTACAACCCTCCCTATCTCTGTAACCTCCTCCAGCCCCCTACAACCCTCCCTATCTCTGTAACCTTCTCCAGCCCCCACAACCCTCCCTATCTCTGTAACCTCCTCCAGCCCCCTACAACCCTCCCTATCTCTGTAACCTCCTCCAGCCCCCGACAACCCTCCCTATCTCTCTAACCTCCTCCAGCCCCCTACAACCCTCCCTATCTCTGTAACCTCCTCCAGCCCCCTACAACCCTCCCTATCTCTGTAACCTCCTCCAGCCCCTACAACCCTCCCTATCTCTGTAACCTCCTCCAGCCCCCTACAACCCTCCCTATCTCTGTAACCTCCTACAACCCTCCCTATCTCTGTAACCTCCTCCAGCCCCCTACAACCCTCCCTATCTCTGTAACCTCCTCCAGCCCCTACAACCCTCCCTAACTCTGTAACCTCCTCCAGCCCCTACAACCCTCCCTATCTCTGTAACCTCCTACAACCCTCCCTATCTCTGTAACCTCCTCCAGCCCCCTACAACCCTCGCTATCTCTGTCATCTCCTCCAGCCCCTCAGCCCCCCCCGAGATATCTGCGCTGCTCCAATTCTGCCCTCTTGAGTATCCCTAATTATAATCGCTCCACCATTGGCGGCCGTGCCTTCAGCCGCCTGGGCCCTGAGCTCTGGAATTCCCTCCCTAAACCTCTCCGCCTCTCTCTCTCTCTCTCTCTCTCTCCTCCTTTAAGACGCGGCTTAAAACCTCCCTCTTTGACCAAGCTTTTGGTCGCATGTTCCTAATTTATCCTTATGTGGCTCGGTGTCAAATTTTTGGTCTTAAAATAGTGCTGTGCAGCACCTTGGGACGTTTTACTGTGTTAAAGGCACTATATAAATCCAAGTTGTTGTTGTTTTGCCAATCACTTTAAATCTGTGTCCTCTTGTTACCGATATTTATTTATCATTCGCCCAACATCACTAAAACAGATGATCCGGTCATTTATCACATTGCTGTCTGTGGGAGCTTGCTGTGTGCAAATTGGCTGCCGCGTTTCCTACATTACAACAGCGACCACACTTCAAAAAAAAAGTACTTCATTGGCTGTGAAGTGCGTTGGGCCGTCCTGAGTTTGTGAAAGGCGCTGGAGAAATGCGAGTGAGTTCGTTGGTTGATGATGGTTAGTTGCGGGGGTCGGCGGAGCTTCACGTCTGCAAGCCGCCCTGGAGCGTGATCCCTGCCCCCTGCACCATCGGCTTGACCCTGTTGCGTCTGGATTTCCCGCGGCACGGTGCGCTGGCGAGGCGGCGCAGGTCGCTCCGGAACTGCTTGGAGAAGTAGGCGTAAATGAGCGGGTTGGCCACGGTGGAGCAGGAGGCCAGGAGCCTGGCGAAGACGGGGAACGGGCCCTGCAGCCACCGCGAGCCACCGCCGCCGTCGGTTGCCAGCTGGAACATGAGGGCGTACGAGGGCAGCCAGCAGAGCGTGAAGGACAGCACCAGGGCCACCGTCATCTTGGTGACCTGCGCGTTGTAGCGCTCGAGATGACCGGCCGGAGCCGACACGACCGTCCGGTGCTGGATGTAGCAGAGTATCTTGGAGTACATGGCGGTGACCAGCAGCAGCGGTGCCGCGAAGCCGGTGAGGAAGAGGACGACGCTGTAGACGGTGATGCCGAGCTCCGCCAGGAAGGCGAAGCAGTACATGGACTCCAGCTGCAGGTCGCGGTAGATGAACTGCGGCACAGCCAGACCGAGCGCCGGTGCCCACACCGCCAGCAGCGTCAGGGCGAAGTGGCAGCCGCGGCGGGGGCGCCAGACACCGGGCGACTGCGCCACGGTGACGTAACGGTTGACCGAGAGGGCGACGAGGGTGAAGACGCTGGCAGAGGAGCAGGCTGTGCCGGTGAAGCTTACCAGCTTGCAGAGGAAGGAGCCGAAGGTCCACCTGGCCCAGGCGATGGAGGCAGTGGTGAAGGGCAGGCAGGCCAGCTGGAGCAGGTCCGCCACCGTCAGGTTCAGCAGGAGGAGGCTGGTCCCGTTGATGTGCCGCTTGCTCCGCAGCAGGATGAGGGTCACCAGCGCGTGGCCCACCAGCCCAGCTGCCAGCACCGCAGTGTCCAGCAGGGGCACCGCCACCCGACTGGCAGCGAGCCACCGGGCGGGTCCCGTGCCGTTGGCCGGAGCGGAGCCGTAGGACGCAGCCACCGTCTCGTTGAGCCCCTCCATGGCGAGACTCGCGGGGATCCCGGACCGGTCTCTTGACGCCCGAGACTTGGGAGAGGAGAGCGAAGGGGGATTCTGGATCACCGGGGTAGTGGGGGCGGGCTCTCAGCCGACGGGTTGAGCGATCAGTCGTGGCATCCGCTTGCCGGTGTTGAGCCGGACTCCTGAAGGCAGCATGGTATCCGGGCGGTGCTTTCTTATCGCCACGTTTGGTTCTCGGTCCTATGCAGAATACCGGGAGCGCTCGAGCTGGTTGATAGGACGCCAGCTCAAAGCAGGCAGCCAGGTTGCTTTTATTCACCCGCACAGGCAGCTGAGTGGCCGGGATGCAGGGTGACAGATAAGATCTTCTGCGCTAATACGCGGCAGGTACCATGGCAATGATTGACATTTTATGATCTCATATTTAGTGTTTGCTATTCATTAATTTTTCCATGCTGAAGAGGCTCGAGGAGACCCTGCTGAACCCTGTGACATCTTCAAAACCACGAGAGGCCTAGAGCTTGTTTTCAAATCCCTCCGTGGCCTCCTCGCAGTGCTCTCCCTATCTCTGTAACCTCCTCCAACCCCCTCCCTATCTCTGTAACCTCCTCCAGCCCCCTACTACCCTCCCTATCTCTGTAACCTCCTCCAGCCCCCTACTACCCTCCCTATCTCTGTAACCTCCTCCAGCCCCCTATTACCCTCCCTATCTCTGTAACCTCCTCCAGCCCCCTACAACCCTCCCTATCTCTGTAACCTCCTCCAACCCCCTCCCTATCTCTGTAACCTCCTCCAGCTCCTACAACCCTCCCTATCTCTGTAACCTCCTCCAGCCCCCTACAACCCTCCCTATCTCTGTAACCTCCTCCAACCCCCTCCCTATCTCTGTAACCTCCTCCAGCCCCCTACAACCCTCCCTATCTCTGTAACCTCCTCCAGCCCCCTCCCTATCTCTCTAACCTCCTCCAACCCCCTCCCTATCTCTGTAACCTCCTCCAGCCCCCTACAACCCTCCCTATCTCTGTAACCTCCTCCAGCCCCCTACAACCCTCCCTATCTCTCTAACCTCCTCCAACCCCCCTCCCTATCTCTGTAACCTCCTCCAGCCCCCTACTACCCTCCCTATCTCTGTAACCTCCTCCAGCTCCTACAACCCTCCCTATCTCTGTAACCTCCTCCAGCCCCCTACAACCCTCCCTATCTCTGTAACCTCCTCCAGCCCCCTACAACCCTCCCTATCTCTGTAACCTCCTCCAGCCCCCTACAACCCTCCCTATCTCTGTAACCTCCTCCAGCCCCTACAACCCCTCCCTATCTCTGTAACCTCCTCCAGCCCCCAACAACCTTCCGGGATCTCTGCGCTCCTCCAATTCTGGCCTCTTGCGCATCCCCCTGATTTCCATCGCTCCACCATTGGCGGCCGTGCCTTCAGCCTCTGGAATTCCCTCCCTAAACTTCTCCGCCTCTCCCTCCCCCACTCCTTTAAGACGCTGCTTAAAACCGACCTCTTTGACCAAGCGTTTGGTCACCTGTCCTAATATAGGAACAGGAGTACTCCAATGTGTGGTCTAACCAAAGTTCAACACAGGTTTAACATAATTTCTCTGCTTTTCAGTTGTATCCCTCTAGAAACTCACCCTAGTGCTTGGTTTGCTTTTTTAATGTCCTTATCAACCAACGTCGCTACTTTTAGTGACCCTCTCTGTTCCTCTACCCCATTTAGACAGTTAGCCAGTGACATGAATCAGTCATTCATGAAAGCAAGACTTATGAAATAATACTGAGCGGCCTGCGGGTGGCGCTGTCCAGGGAGAGTATAAATACTCGGGCACGGGCCCAGCTTGCGCAGGACATTCTTAACAGGAACTAGTGAAGGACACAACTAGACCTCCATGTTGTAAAACAGTTGATTAAAGCTTTGTTTAACGCTTAGACCAAGTGCCTAGTAGCTTTCTTACGTCAGTCATGAAGCCTGGTTAGGAGGTGTCGGCCTTGGTTCACTGGTAGCATGCTCGCCTCTCACCCCCAACCTGGAGACATGAGCACGAAATCTAGCCTGACGCTCCACTGCGGTGTTGAACGAGTGCCGCCTTTCGGATGAGACGTTAAAACAAGGTCACGTTTGCCCTCTGTCGGAGGGTCAGTACTGAGGGAGCGCCACACTGTCGGAGGGACAGTACTGAGGGAGCGCCGCACTGTCGGAGGGACAGTACTGAGGGAGCGCCGCACTGTCGGAGGGGCGGTACTGAGGACGTAAAAGATCCCGAGTCCACTATTTCAAAGAAGAGCAGGGGGGAGTTCTCCCCGGTGTCCTGGGGCCAATATTTATCCCTCAACCAACATCACTAAAAATAGATGATCTGGTCATTTATCACATTGCTGTTTGTGGGAGCTTGCTGTGCGCAAATTGGCTGCCGCAATTCCTACATTACAACAGTGACCACACTTCTTCATTGACTGTGAAACGCCTTGAGACGTCCTGAGGTGGTGAAAGGCGCTGGAGAAATGTAAGTTCTTTGTTTATATGCTGTCTTTCCTCGTAGAGAATACTTGGTGTCGGCACCGTTGTAATGGAAGGCTGCCTATCTGCGCACAGCAAGATCCCATAAATGGCCTGCACATCATACGTCCCAAAGCAATTCACCGGAGCGATGAAAAGACAACAAATTTGACGCCGAGCCACATCGGGAGATATTAGGACAGGTGACCAAAAGCTTGGTCAAAGAGGGAGGTTTTAAGGAGCGTCTTAAAGGAGGGGAGAGAGAGAGGCGGAGAGGTTTAGGGAGGGAATTCCAGAGCTTAGGGCCCAGGCAGCTGAAGGCACGGCCGCCCATGGTGGAGCGATGGAAATCGGAGGTGGGGTGCGCAAGAGGCCAGATATGGAGGAGCGCAGAGATCTCGGAGAGTTGTAGGGGCTGGAGGAGGTTACAGAGAGGGGGGAGGGTTGTAGGGGGCTGGAGGAGGTTACAGAGATGGGAAGGGTTGTAGGGGCTGGAGGAGGTTAGAGATAGGGAGGGTTGTAGGGGGCTGGAGGAGGTTACAGAGAGAGGGAGGGTTGTAGGGGGCTGGAGGAGGTTACAGAGATAGGGAGGGTTGTAGGGGCTGGAGGAGGTTACAGAGATAGGGAGGGTTGTAGGGGGCTGGAGGAGGTTACAGAGATGGGGAGGGTTGTAGGGGCTGGAGGAGGTTACAGAGATAGGGAGGGTTGTAGTGGGCTGGAGGAGGTTACAGAGATGGGGAGGGTTGTAGGGGCTGGAGGAGGTTACAGAGATGGGGAGGGTTGTAGGGGGCTAGAGGAGGTTACAGAGATAGGGAGGGTTGTAGGGGGCTGGAGGAGGTTACAGAGATAGGGTTGTAGGGGCTGGAGGAGGTTGCAGAGATAGGGAGGGTTGTAGGGGCTGGAGGAAGTTAGAGATAGGGAGGGTTGTAGGGGGCTGGAGGAGGTTACAGTGATAGGGACAGTTGTAGGGGGCTGGAGGAGGTTACAGAGATAGGGAGGGTTGTAGGGGGCTGGAGGAGGTTACAGAGATAGGGAGGGTTGTAGGGGGCTGGAGGAGGTTACAGAGATAGGGAGGGTTGTAGGGGCTGGAGGAAGTTACAGAGATAGGGAGGGCTGGAGGTTACAGAGATAGGGAGGGCTGTAGGGGCTGGAGGTTACAGAGATAGGGAGGGTTGTAGGGGGCTGGAGGAGGTTACAGAGATAGGGAGGGCTGGAGGTTACAGAGATAGGGAGGGCTGTAGGGGCTGGAGGTTACAGAGATAGGGAGGGTTGTAGGGGGCTGGAGGAGGTTACAGAGATAGGGAGGGGAGGCGAGGAGGCCATGGAGGGATTTGAAGAGGAGGATGAGAATTTTGAAATCTAGGCGTTGCCGGACCGGGAGACAGTGTAGTTCAGCGAGCACGGCGGGGGTGATGGGTGAACGGGACTCGGTGTGAGTTAGGACACGGGGGGCAGCAGACTCGGTGGAGGCTGCACTGTGTGACCTCCGATCGGTGTGAGTAGCCCACCAGGAACGGACGTTGCCCCGTGGGACTTCAGTGCCCTCGGCTGTCTCCTGGGATTTATATTGCGGGCGGTGGGTCGATACGAGCCTGGCAGTGTAGCTGCGCCCTTGTGCGGGAATCGAGAGTTCAGTAGTCCAGCTCGGTTGGAAGAGCGATGTGTGTTTGCTCTGTTCGGTCAGCTGTAGCCGGGATCGGAATCACGAGATGGGCTTCCATGGGATAAAAGCAGACCTGAGTGGTGGTGTGATCCTTGTGTATTTAGCAGTGGTATGGTTCGTATTGATGAAACTGCAGTATTTAATCTAAGGTTTATCTTACATTAAAGGTCTGGCTGGTTAGGAATATAGTCGCCACTCGCCCTTGCAGACCTCTGTTGTCGTCTGTACTCTTGGACCCTGCAAGGGTGTTGAAGAAAGAAAGACTTGCATTTATATAGCGCCTTTCAAGACCACCGGACATCTCAAAGCGCTTTACAGCCAATGAAGTACTTTTTTTGAAATGTGGTCACTGTTGTAATGTGGAAAACGCGGCAGCCGATTTGCGCACAGCAAGCTCCCAGAAACAGCAATGTGTCATCTGAAAGACGGCGCCTCCGACAGTGCAGCACTCCCTCAGCACCGCACTGGGAGTGTCAGCCTTGCTTTATGTGCTCAATCGCTGGAGTGGGACTTCAACCCACAACCTTCTGCCTCAGAGGCGAGTGTGCTACCCACTGAGCCACAGCTGACACTGTGTTGGGGGGGGTATAAGAGCAAGGAAATCTTGCTGCAACTATACAGGGCCTTGGTGAGACCACACCTGGAGCACTGCGCACAGTTTTGGCCTCCTTATCTAAGGAAGGATATACTTGCCTTGGAGGCGGTGCAACGAAGGTTCACTCGATTGATTCCTGGGATGAGAGGGCTGTCCTATGAGGAGAGATTGTGTAGAATGGGCCGATACTCTCTGGAGTTTAGAAGAATGAGAGGTGATCTCATTGAAACGTACAAGATTCTGAGGGGGATTGACAGGGTAGATGCTGAGAGGCTGTTTCCCCCCTGGCTGGAGAGTCTAGAACCAGGGGTCACAGTCTCAGGATAAGGGGTCGGCCATTTAGGACTGAGATGAGGAGGAATTTCTTCACTCAGAGGGCGGTGAATCTTTGGAATTCTCTGCCCCAGAGGGCTGTGGAGGCTCAGTCGTTGAGTATATTCAAGGCTGAGATCGATCGATTTTTGGACTCGAGGGGAATCGAGGGATATGGGGATCGGGCGGGAAAGTGGAGTTGAAGTCGATGATCAGCCACGATCTCGTTGAATGGCGGAGCAGGCTCGAGGGGCCGAATGGCCGACTTCTGCTCCTGTATCTTGTGTTCTCGTGCTCGTTTACAAATCCTATTTCCCCCCCCCCCGGCCTGCAGTGCAACTCCGCGCCCCCCTCCTACCATTCCGTCGCGGGTCGAGTTCATCCCGCCGTTTAGCACGCTGCTGTTTGTGGGAGCTTGCCGTGCTACAGATTGGCTTGCCCCGCCCCGCTGCCCTACATCACGGCAGCGACTGTGCTTCAAAAGAGGTACTTGGGCGGCTGTGCAGCGCTTTGGGACGTGGCGAGGTGGTGAAAGGCGACACGTGGGGAAACCTTTTTGACGTGACGAGTGGTGAGGATTTGGAACGTGCTGCCTGGCAGGGCGGTGGGAGCAGATTCAATAGTAGCCTGCAAAAGGGAATTGGATAATAACTGGGTCACTTTTTTTTCGAATTTATGGAATGTGGGCGTCACCGGCATTTATTGCCCATCCCTAATTGCCCCTTGAGAAGGTGGTGGTGAGCCGCCGCCTTGAACCGCTGCAGTCCGTGTGGTGAAGGTGCTCCCACAGCGCTGTTAGGGAGGGAGTTCCAGGATTTTGACCCAGCGACGATGAAGGAACAGCCGATATACTTCTAAGTCAGGATGGTGTGTGACTTGGAGGGTGACTTGGAGGGTAACTTGGAGGTGGTGGTGTTCCCGTGCGCCTGCTGCCCTTGTCCTTCTAGGTGTCATCGAGTTATACAGCACAGAAAGAGGCCCTTCGGCCCATCGTGTCTGCGCCGGCCATCAAGCCCTGTCTATTCTAATCCCATTTTCCAGCACTTGGTCCGCGTAGCCTTGTATGCTATGGCGTTTCAAGTGCTCCTCTAAATGCTTTTTGAATGTTGTGAGGGTTCCTGCCTCTACCACCCTTTCAGGCAGTGAGTTCCAGACTTCAACCACCCTCTGGGTGAAAAAGTTCTTCCTCAAATCCTCTCTAAACCTCCTGCCCCTTACCTTGAAACTATGCCCCCTTGGTTGTTGACCAGGGGAAAAGTTCCTTTCTATCTATCCTATCTATGCCCCTCATAATTTTGTACACCTCAATCAGGTCCCCCCTCAGCCTTCTCTGCCCTAAGGAAAACAACCCCAGCCTGTCCAGTCTCTCTTCATAGCTGAAGCGCTCCAGCCCAGCTAACATCCTGGTGAATCTCCTCTGCACCCTCTCCAATGCAATCACATCCTTCCTATAGTGTGGTGACCAGAACTGCACACACTATTCCAGCTGTGGCCTAACTAGCGTTTTGTACAATATAACAACAGAAAACGCTGGAAGAACTCAGCAGGCCAGGCAACATCCGTGGAGAGAGAAACCGAGTCAACATTTCAGGTCGAAACCCTTCTTCAGAACTGAAAAAACACAGGAAATGAAGCAGATTAAAAGGCCAGTTTGGGGGTGGGAAATGGGGGAGGGGATGAAAGAACAAAAGGGGAAGGTCTGTGAGAGGTGAAGAGACATTAAGAGATATTCAAGGCGAGACGAGATGGTAATAGGACAGGTAAAGAGACAAAGGATGGCTCTGGATGAAGTGTGAAATGCGCTGGCAGAGTGAGCGACAGCTGCCATGTAGGAGAGAGAGGAAAAAGGAAAAGGCACAAATCTAAAGTGTGGATAAAAAATAATAAAAATATGTTGGGGGCTGAGGTTATGATCTGAAATTGTTGAACTCGATATTGAGTCCTGAAGGCTGTAAAGTGCCTAATCGGAAGATGAGGTGCTGTTCCTCGAGCTTACGCTGAGCTTCCATGGAACAATGCAAGAGCCCGAGGACGGTGAGGTCCGAGTGGGAATGGGGCGGTGAATTGAAATGACAGGTGACCGGAAGCTCGGGGTCACCCTTCCGGACTGAACGGAGGCGTTCCGCAAAGCGGTCACCCAATCTGCGTTTGGTCTCCCCAATGTAGAGGAGACCGCATCGTGAGCAGCGAATACAGTATACTAGATTGCAAGAAGTACAAGTAAATCGCTGTTTCACCTGGAAGGGGTGTTTGGGGCCCTGGACAGTGGGAAGTGGGGGGAGGTATAAGGGCAAGTTTTGCATCTCCTGCGCTTGCACGGGAAAGTGCCGGGCAAAGGGGAAGGGGTGCTGGGGGTGATAGAGGAGTGGACCAGGGTGTCTCGGAGGGAGCGGACCCTACGGAATGCTGAAAGATTTCCAGCATCTGCAGTATTTTCCTATCGTATTAGCGTTTTGTACAGCTCCATCAGGTGGAAGAGGTCGCGGGTTTGGGAGGTGCTGCCGAAGAAGCCTTGGTGAGTTGCTGCAGTGCGTCGTGTAGATGGTACACACTGCAGCCACGGTGCGCCGGTGGACGGAGGGAGTGAATGTTTAAGGTGGTGGATGTGGGGTGCCCATCGAGCGGGGCTGCTTTGTCCTGGATGGCGTCTACAAAATGCAAGTTATTTTCTTTTCCACAGATGTTGGGTCGGTTGAGGGCCTGGCCTATCACCGGGCGTGGGATGCGCTGTACTGGACCAGCTACACGACGTCCACCATCACTCGTCACAGTGTAGACCAGAGCCGCCAGGGGGCGTTTGAGCGGGAGACGGTGGTCACCATGTCGGGAGACGATCACCCACGGGCGTTCGTGCTGGACGAGTGTCTCAAGTAAGAGCGGCGGCGCGTTTTAACACAAATAGCGACGTTCAGCCCCCTCGAGCCTGTTACATTAGGAACAGGAGGAGGCCATTCAGCCCCCTCGAGCCTGTTACATTAGGAACAGGAGGAGGCCATTCAACCCCCCTCGAGCCTGTTACATTATGAACAGGAGGAGGCCATTCAGCCCCTCGAGCCTGTTACATTAGGAACAGGAGGAGGCCATTCAGCCCCCCTCGAGCCTGTTGCATTAGGAACAGGAGGAGGCCATTCAACCCCCCTCGAGCCTGTTACATTATGAACAGGAGGAGGCCATTCAGCCCCTCGAGCCTGTTACATTATGAACAGGAGGAGGCCATTCAATGAGATCATGATTGATCTGTATGTTAACCCCATCCACCCACCTTTACTCCGTATCCTTTTATACCCTTGTCTGGCAAAAATCTATCTAACATCAATTTCAATCTATTAATTGGCCTCCAGCACCACCTGCTTTTTGTGAGAGAGTGTTCCACCCTTTGTGTGAAAAAGTGTTTCCTAACTTCCCTCCTGAACGGCCTGGCTCTGATTTTAAAGTTACACCCCCTTGTCCGAGACTTCTTCAGCAGAAAAATGTTCTCTCTATCTGACCCTAACAATTCCTTTTAAAATCCTAAAAACCTCAAATCAAATCGCCGTCTTAACCTTCTGTGTGCCAGGGAATACCCAAACCTAGCTTGTGTAATCTCTTCTCGTAACTTGGATAGAGAACTGGTTGGCAGACAGGAAGCAAAGAGTTGGAATGAACGGGTCTTTTTCCGAGTGGCAGGCAGTGAGTAGTGGGGTATCGCAGGGATCGGTGCTGGGGCCCCAGCTATTCACAATATATATTAATGATCTGGACGAGGGAACTAGATGTAATATCTCCAAGTTTGCAGACGACACAAAGCTGGGTGGGCGTGTGTGCTGTGAGGAGGATGTCGAGAAACTCCAGTACGATTTGGACAGGTTGGGTGATTGGGCAGATGCAATATAATGTGGATAAATGCGAGGTTATCCACTTTGGTGGCAAAAACAGGAAGGCAGATTATTATCTGAACGGCAATAGATTGGGAGAAGGGGAAGTGCAACGAGACCTGGGTGTCCTTGTGCACCAGTCGCTGAAGGTAAGCATGCAGGTGCAGCAGGCGGTTAAGAAGGCAAGTGGTATGTTGGCCTTCATAGCGAGAGGATTCGCGTACAGGAACAAGGATGTCTTGCTGCAGTTGTACAGGGCCTTGGTCAGACCACACCTTGAGTACTGTGTGCAGTTTTGGTCGCCCTATTTGAGGAAGGATGTTCTTGCCATGGAGGGAGTGCAGCGAAGATTCACCAGACTGATACCTGGGATGGCAGGAATGACGTATAAGGAGAGATTGGGTCGATTGGGCTTATACTCGCTGGAATTTAGAAGAATGAGAGGGGATCTCATTGAAACTTAAAATTCTAACAGGACTAGACAGACTAGATGCTGGAAGGATGTTCCCGATGGTCGGGGGAGTCCAGAACCAGGGGTCACAGTCTAAGGATAAGGGGTAAGCCATTTAGGACTGAGATGAGGAGGAATTTCTTCACCCAGAGAGTGGTGAACCTGTGGAATTCTCTACCACAGAAGACGGTTGAGGCCAATTCATTAAATATATTCAAGAAGGAGTTGGATATATTTCTTAAGGCTAAAGGGATCAAGGGATATGGGGAGAAGGCAGGGACAGGGTACTGAATTTGGATGATCAGCCATGATCTCATTGAATGGCGGAGCAGGCTCGAGGGGCCGAATGGCCGACTCCTGCTCCTATCTTCTATGTTTCTATAATCGCACCCTTGGAGTATAACCCAGATTGCAGTATAATAATAGTGGTGTTGTTGGACCAGTGCGGGTGGGCAGATAGCTGGGACTTTGTGACTACATTGTCCCAAACTTTGTTGTTTTACTGTAAATTATGAAAGGGGTTCGATAGGATGTTTTTTTTAATTATTTGTTTGTGGGATGTGGGCCTTGCTGGCAAGGCCGGCATTTATTGCCCATCCCCTAGTCGCACCTTGATTCAGATTAGATTTATTTGCCATATGTAACAAGTACAATGGAATGCTTGTTCCCCGTCGGGACGCGTCAGCTTTACATACAGTGCCACGTTCAGAGTCAATACAATGGCTTCCCGTGGCAGTGGGAGCACGATGTCCCTCAGCCGCTCCGTCCTCCTCCTCACTGTTGCCGGCTCCACGTGTGGTGGCCTGCTTCTCCCGCTCTAGCCACCATGCCCGGCTCCCATCCGGACTGCGAGTTACCCGAAATGGAGCTGCCGGTCGACGTGCTGCAGCGTGTCGTGAATCTGCTGTTGCTGCTCGTTGCGTTGCGCTGCGCTCCTCCGCCCGGCTCGCCGAACACATCGTCGAGAAGGTGGTGGTGAGCCGCCGCCTTGAACGCTGCAGTCCCATGTGGTGAAGGTGCTCCCACTGTGCTGTTAGGTAGGGAGTCAAGGATTTTGACCCAGCGACAATGAAGGAACGGCTGATATACTTCTAAGCCTGGATGGTGTGTGACTTGGAGGTGGTGGTGTTCCCATGCGCCTGCTGCCCTTGTCCTTCTAGGTGGAAGAGGTCGCGGGTTTGGGAGGTGCTGCCGAAGAAGCCTTGGCGAGTTGCTGCAGTGCATCTTGTAGGTGGTGCACACTGCAGCCACGGTGCGCCGGTGGGGGAGGGATTGAAAGTTTAAGGCGGTGGATGGGGTGCCGATCAAGCGGGCTGCTTTGTCCTAGATGGTGTCGAGCTTCTTGAGTGTTGTTGGAGCTGCACTCATCCGGGTAAGTGGAGAGTATTCCACCACACTCCTAGAGGTGTAGAAGGTGTTTCCACTTGTGATGGGGAGACCAGAACTAGAGGCCATAAACATAAGATAGTCACCAAGAAATCCAATGGGGAATTCAGGAGAAACTTCTTTACCCAGAGGGTGTAATGGATGTAGGTGACTCCCTCGTTACAACAGCTCCCCAAGAGAAGGGAATTTGATTTTAATGTAGGCTGACTGTCACACATATTGCCACCTCGCACAGAGGGTGAGAAGAGCCCCCGAGTGTAGCAGGAGACCTTGAGACCCAGAGAGAGGGGAGATGCAGGAGAGGGGGACTCTGAACTTGAGAGGGCGAGAGGAGGCCGGAGACCAGGAGTCCAAAAGAGAGGAAATCGTGAATCTTAAGAGGGCACAAACTGATTCCCAAAATAAGCGGCTGCATTGTCCTAACCTTCCCGAGACTCCTGGATGCGTTTGAGGGGAAGCTAGACAAGTACATGAGGGAGAAACATAGAAATGTGGAAGCTAGGAGCAGGAGTAGGCCATTCGGCCCCTCGAGCCTGCTCCGCCATTTAATGAGATCATGGCTGATCATCCAAATTCAGTACCCTGTCCCTGCTTTCTCCCCATATCCCTTGATCCCTTTAGCCTTAAGAAATATATCCAACTCCTTCTTGAATATATTTAATGAATTGGCCTCAACTGCCTTCTGTGGTAGAGAATTCCACAGGTACACCACTCTCTGGGTGAAGAAATTCCTCCTCATCTCAGTCCTAAATGGCTTACCCCTTATCCTTAGACTGTGACCCCTGGTTCTGGACTCCCCGGCCATCGGGAACATCCTTCCTGCATCTAGTCTGTCCAGTCCTGTCAGAATTTTATAAGTTTCAATGCGATCCCCTCTCATTCTTCTAAACTCCCGCGAATATAAGCCCAATCGACCCAATCTCTCCTCATACGTCATTCCTGCCATCCCAGGTATCAGTCTGGTGAATCTTCGCTGCACTCCCTCCATGGCAAGAACATCCTTCCTCAGATAAGGTGACCAAAACTGCACACAATACTCAAGGTGTGGTCTCACCAAGGCCCTGTACAACTGCAGCAAGACATCCTTGTTCCTGTACTCGAATCCTCTCGCTACGAAGGCCAACATACCATTTGCCTTCTGAAAGGAATAGAAGGATGTGTTGATGGGGTGAGATGGAGTCAGGAGGGAGGATGAGTGAGCAATCTGATAGAGGTCTTTAAAATTATGAAGGGGTTCGATAGGGTAGACGTGGAGAAGATGTTTCCATTGGTGGGGGAGACCAGAACTAGGGGCCATCAATATAAGATGGTCACTAATAAATCCAATGGGGAATTCAGGAGAAACTTCTTTACCCAGAGAGTGGTGAGAATGTGGAACTCGCTACCACAGGGAGTGGTTGAGGCGAATAGTATAGATGCATTTAAGGGGGAAGCTGGATAAACACACGAGGGAGAAAGGAATAGAAGGATATGGTGATGGGGTGAGATGCAGTAGGGGTGGGAGGAGGGTCGTGTGGAGCAGAAACACCAGCACGAGCCTGTTTCTGTGCCAGGAGATTCCATGCAATTCCGATGTAAAATGCAAATCTTGTCTTTCTTTCTAAGCCTGATGTTCTGGACGAATTGGAATGAGCAGCACCCTAGCATCATGAGGTCCACCCTGAGCGGCTCCAACGTGTTTGTCATCATCGGCACGGATATCCGCACCCCCAACGGACTGGCCATTGACCACCAGGCGGAGAAGCTCTACTTCTCGGACGCCACGCTGGACAAGATCGAGAGATGCGAGTACGACGGCACCAACAGACGGGTGGGTTGGCGGCGACCTCAGAGAGGAGGAGGGGGCGGGTGGTGGGAGGAGGAGATGGGGAGAGTTGGAGCAGGCTCCGGCTCCAAGGTAACGCGCCAGTCTCTTGGGCGGGAACTCGTTCCCTGGTCCAACGTCCAGTATCATAGAAACATAGAAGATAGGAGCAGGAGTAGGCCACAAGTGGAAACACTCTCCCTGTGTCTATTCTATCAAAACACTTGATAATTTTAAAGACCTCTATTAGGTTACCCTTCAGCCTGTTTAATCACCCTCTCCAGTACCTCTATATCCTTTTTATAATATGGAGACCAGAACTGTGCACAGTGCTCCCAGTGTGGTCTAACCAAGGTATATGGAGACCAGAACTGTGCACAGTGCTCCAAGTGTGGTATAACCAAGGTATACAGAGACCAGAGCTGTGCATGGTGCTCCAAGTGTGGTCTAACCAAGGTATACGGAGACCAGAACTGTGCACAGTGCTCCAAGTGTGGTCTAACCAAGGTATATGGAGACCAGAACTGTGCACGGTGCTCCAAGTGTGGTCTAACCAAGGTATACGGAGACCAGAACTGTGCGCAGTGCTCCAAGTGTGGTCTAACCAAGGTATATGGAGACCAGAACTGTGCACAGTGCTCCAAGTGTGGTATAACCAAGGTATACAGAGACCAGAGCTGTGCATGGTGCTCCAAGTGTGGTCTAACCAAGGTATACGGAGACCAGAACTGTGCACAGTGCTCCAAGTGTGGTCTAACCAAGGTATATGGAGACCAGAACTGTGCACGGTGCTCCAAGTGTGGTCTAACCAAGGTATATGGAGACCAGAACTGTGCACAGTGCTCCAAGTGTGGTATAACCAAGGTATACAGAGACCAGAGCTGTGCATGGTGCTCCAAGTGTGGTCTAACCAAGGTATACGGAGACCAGAACTGTGCACAGTGCTCCCAGTGTGGTCTAACCAAGGTATATGGAGACCAGAACTGTGCACAGTGCTCCCAGTGCGGTCTAACCAAGGTATACGGAGACCAGAACTGTGCACAGTGCTCCAAGTGTGGTCTAACCAAGGTATATGGAGACCAGAACTGTTTACAGTGCTCTCCGTGCACTGTTCTCGTTAGACCACGCTGGGAGCACTGTGCACAGTTCCAGTTTCCATATACCTTGGTTAAACCTCTCGGGTGGATGTAAAAGATCCCACGGCCACTATTTTGAAGAAGAGCAGGGGGGGGGAGTTCTCCCCGGTGTCCTGGGGCCAATATTTATCCCTCAACCAACATCACTTTATAAAAAAACAGATGATCTGGTCATTTATCACATTGCTGTTTGTGGGAGCTTGCTGTGTGCAAACTGGCTGCCGTGTTTCCTACATTACAACAGTGACTACACTTTAAAAAAAAAAGTACTTCATTGGCTGTGAAGTGCTTTGGGACGTCCTGAGATTGTGAAAGACACTATAAATGTGAATTTATTTTTTATATAAATGATATTTTGTCTTCTCACATTTTAAGCTTCACCATGCTTGCCTCCAACCCCCTCAGGTGATCCTGAAGTCGGAGCCGGTCCATTCCTTCGGGCTTGCCGTTTACGGCGATTACATATTTTGGACGGACTGGGTGCGCCGGGCGGTGCTGCGGGCCGACAAGTACACCGGAGGGGACCTGCGGGTCCTGCGCGCCGACATCCCGCAGCAGCCGATGGGCATCATCGCCGTGGCCAACGACACCAACAACTGTGAGTGGAGAAACGGTGAACTCGCCGCTGGTCAAACGGGCTGTGCGCTTAGATATTTGTCGAGCGGTCGCGTGGTTGGCTCGTAAATCGCTGGCTCAGTGTGTTAATACTTAACATCGCTTAGCATCTCACAGCACAGAAACAGGCCATTTGGCCCCAACGTGTCCGTGCCAGGGTTTGTGCTCCACACGAGCCTCCTCCCACCCCTACTCCATCTCACCCTATCGCCATATCCTTCTATTCCTTTCTCCCTCGTGTGTTTATCCAGCTTCCCCTTAAATGCATCTATACTATTCGCCTCAACCACTCCCTGTGGTAGCGAGTTCCACATTCTCACCACTCTCTGGGTAAAGAAGTTTCTCCTGAATTCCCCATTGGATTTATTAGTGACTGTCTTATATTGATGGCCCCTAGTTCTGGTCTCCCCCACAAGTGGAAACATCTTCTCTACGTCTACCCTATCGAAACCCCTTCAAAATTTTAAAGACTTCTATCAGGTCACCCCTCGGCCTTCCCCCAAGCTCGTTCAGTCTTTCCTGATAGTTATAAACCTCTCAGTTCTGGTATTTTTTTTGCACCTTCCCCAGTGCCTCTATATCCTTTTGCAATATGGAGACCAGAACTGTGCACGGTGCTCCAAGTGTGGTCTAACCAAGGTATATGGAGACCATAACTGTGCACGGTGCTCCAAGTGTGGTCTAACCAAGGTATATGGAGACCAGAACTGTGCACGGTGCTCCAAGTGTGGTCTAACCAAGGTATACGGAGACCAGAACTGTGCACAGTGCTCCAAGTGTGGTCTAACCAAGGTATATGGAGACCAGAACTGTGCACAGTGCTCCAAGTGTAGTCTAACCAAGGTATACAGAGACCAGAACTGTGCACAGTGCTCCAAGTGTGGTCTAACCAAGGTATACGGAGACCAGAACTGTGCACAGTGCTCCAAGTGTGGTCTAACCAAGGTATATGGAGACCATAACTGTGCACGGTGCTCCAAGTGTGGTCTAACCCAAGGTATATGGAGACCAGAACTGTGCACGGTGCTCCAAGTGTGGTCTAACCCAAGGTATACGGAGACCAGAAACAACAGATGGCAGCTGTTGATGATTCCCATTTACACCTCCTCTAGACCCATCTTTTGTTTCTTTATTTGCCCTGCCTTCCACCCTATCGCAGACCTCCCCTTTTGTACTTTCCTCCTCCCTATCCCTGCCCCTGTCCTTGCTTAAAACTTGTTGCATCTGTAACTTTTTCCCGTTCTGACGAAAGGTCATCGACCTGACACGTTGGGCCAGTTCCTCTCCCCAGATGCTGCCTGCCCTGCTGAGTATTTCCAGCATTTTCTCTCTATATCCCAAGTGTGCGTAGGCAGCTTGCCGTTCTAAATATGTACGTGGGAATTCATAATGGGACTGCGTAAAACTGAAGACAGAACGTACAACTTTACGGCGGGTATTAACTTAAGAACATAAGAAACAGGAGTCGGCCATTCGGCCCCACGAGCCTGTTCTATCGTTCAATAAGATCACGGCTGATCATCGACCTCAACTCCACTTTCCCGCCCGATCCCCATATCCCTCGATTCCCCTAGAGTCCAAAAATCTATCGATCTCAGCCTTGAATATACTCAAGGACTGAGCCTCCACAGCCCTCTGGGGCAGAGAATTCCAAAGATTCACCGCCCTCAGTGAAGAAATTCCTCCTCATCTCAGTCCTAAATGGCCGACCCCTTATCCTGAGACTGTGACCCCTGGTTCTAGACTCTCCAGCCAGGGGGAGACAGCCTCTCAGCATCTACCCTGTCAATCCCCCTCAGAATCTTATACGTTTCAATGAGATCACCTCTCATTCTTCTAAACCCCAGAGAGGACAGGCCCAATCTACTCAATCTCTCCTCATAGGACACCCCAGGAATCAGTCTAGTGAACCTTCGTTGCACCTCCTCTAAGGCAAGGATATCTTTCCTTGGGTAAGGAAACCAAAACTGTGTGATCTCAACAAAGTCCGATATAATTGCAGTAAGACTTCTTCACTCTCTCACTCCAAGCCCCTTGCAATGAAGGCCAACATACCACTTGCCTTCCTAACTGCTTGCCCTGCCTGCAGGTTCCCTTTCTGTCTTTCTAACTCTCTGATTGGATGACGCCCGCCTGCCGCGAACTAATTGCCTTCACCCTCGAGGTTCCGCCTCAGCTCTTGGTCCCGACTCTCGCTGTACACCAGCAAAGGAGATGGCTGCGTACATTTGAAGGGACGCTGCTTTATGTCATTAAAATGTTCCCGCGAATAAGGCCGCACAGATCAGCGAGTTATATCTGCACCTACACGTACGGTGGAACCTCCATCACCCGCGCCCCCGGTTTCTGCCTTCACCGTTGTCCAGCAGCCTTTTATCCGGGCTCGAGCCTCACTCAAGATGTGGCCTCATTATCTGTATTGTACTGGTCGTCTTTCTTGTGCCTGAGGGGTCTTGCGTGCTAAGAGCACGTATTGGGGGCTCTCTGCCATTCCAGTTTCCCACCTGAGGTCCCCTTATTCATGGGGCGGGGGTGATGGGAACAGGAGGAGGCCATTCAGCCCCCCTCGAGCCTGTTACATTAGGAACAGGAGGAGGCCATTCAGCCCCCCTCGAGCCTGTTACATTAGGAACAGGAGGAGGCCATTCAGCCCCCCTCGAGCCTGTTACATTAGGAACAGGAGGAGGCCATTCAGCCCCCCTCGAGCCTGTTACATTAGGAACAGGAGGAGGCCATTCACTCCCCTCGAGCCTGTTACATTAGGAACAGGAGGAGGCCATTCAGCCCCCCTCGAGCCTGTTACATTAGGAACAGGAGGAGGCCATTCAGCCATCTCGAACCTGTTGCATTAGGAACAGGAGGCCATTCAGCCCCTTGAGCCTGTTGCTTTAGGAACAGGAGGAGGCCGTTCAGCCCCCTCGAGCCTGTTACATTAGGAACAGGAGGAGGCCATTCAGCCATCTCGAACCTGTTGCATTAGGAACAGGAGGAGGCCATTCAGCCCCCCCTCAGGCCTGTTACATTAGGAGCAGGAGGAGGCCATTCAGCCCCCTCGAGCCTGTTGCTTTAGGAACAGGAGGAGGCCATTCAGCCATCTCGAACCTGTTGCATTAGGAACAGGAGGAGGCCATTCAGCCCCCCTCGAGTCTGTTACATTAGGAACAGGAGGAGGCCGTTCAGCCCCCCTCAAGCCTGTTCCGCCATTCAGTTAGATGACGGCTGATCTGCATCTTAGCTCCAACCACCCGCTTTGCTTCCATAACCCTTAATAATCTTACCCGACAATAATCTTATCAATCTGAATTGTCAAAGCTCCAATTCACCCCCAGCCTCGACAGCTTTTTGGGGGGGGGGGGGAGTTTTTTTTCCAGATTACCACTACCCTTTGTGTGACGAAGTGCTTCCTGACATCGCCCGTCAATGGCCTGGCTCTAATTTTAAGGTTACGCCCCCTTGTTCTGGACTCCCTCTTAATTTAACCCCTTTTAGCCCCCCCCCCCCCCCCGGGGTATCATTGTGGTGAATCTGGGCTGCCCCCTGCCCCGCCTCCAATGCCAATATATCCCTCCTGAGGTGCGGGGCCCGGAACGGTGGAGGTTCTACTGTCGTGTGATATCCGCAGCTAAGATGCGGGTTCTTGTTGAGTACAGCACTGAGCGGATGCTCTGTCTTAACATTGTGGTCACCCATTTGTCTGCTCTTGTGTCTCTCCGCTCAATGCTGCGCACGCATTGATCTTCCAACCCAGTGCTCACGTGGCCATGTTCAGCCTCTGCATGTTAACTCATTGCTGCCCATCAGGTATGTGTGTCTGTTCTCATTCTGTTTAACCTTCTCGGTAGCACCTAAGACGAGTTAGAGTAAGAGAACGCGGTCGGCGGGGAGGGGTAATGCATGGGAGCTTGTTTTACGGAGGATTTGCATAGGATGTACGGCACCAGAAATGGGCTGTCCGGCCCGAGCCACTCCACTCGAGCCTCCTCCCGTCTTTCCTCATCAGCGTAACCCTCTATTCCCTTCTCCCTCATGCTTGTCCAGCCTCCCTTTAAATGCATCCATACTATTCGCTTCAACCACTCCCTGTGGTAGCGAGTCCCACATTCTCACCACTCTCTGGGTAAAGAAGTTTCTCCTGAATTCCCTATTGGATTTCTTGGTGACTATCTCATGTTGATGGCCCCTAGTTCTGCTCTTCCCCACAAGTGGAAACACTCTCTCTGTATCCACTCTATCAAAACCTTTCATAGTTTTAAAGACCTCTATTAGGTCACCCCTCAGACTTCTCTTTTCAAGAGCCTGTTCATCCTTTCCTGATATGTACACCCTCGCATTTCTGGTTATCATCCTTGTAAATCTTCTCTGCACCCTCTCCAGTGCCTCTATATCCTTTTTATAATATGGCGACCAGAACTGTACGCAGTGCTCCAAGTGCGGTCTAACCGAGGTTCGATACAGGTTTAGCATAACTTCACTACTTTTCAATTCTATCCCTCTAGAAATAAACCCTAGTGCTTGGTTTGCTTGTTTTATGGCCTTGCTAACCTGCGTCGCAACTTTGTGATTTGTGTATTTGTACTCTGAGATCCCTTTGCTCCTCGAACCCACCTAGACTCGCACCCTCCAAGTGATAAGTGACCTCCCTATTCTTCCGACCAAAATGTAATACCTCACATTTATCTGTGTTGAACTTCATTTGCCAATTATATGCAAGTTTATTAATGTCCTCCTGTAATTTGTTGCAGTCCTAAAATTCGTTTTTCCAATCACTCCCTACCTCTGTAACTTAAGGCGTATTGAAGGTGATTGGCAGAAGATTCAAAGGCGACGCGAGGAAAAACTTTTTTTTTTTTACACGGGGAGCCGTTCCGATCTGGAATGCACTGCCTGAGATGGGGTCCTGTCGGGGCCGGTCTTGGTGGGATCGGCAGAATGGCTTCCCTCCCTCCTTTTATAATCTTGCCTTGTGCAATCTTTCATTACGTCAGTTAACACCTGCTTTACCTTTTGGCCAGAGGAGGGGTAGCAGGGGAGTAAACGTTAATGAATTTTCTAAAGAACGCAAGAAAATAGGAGCAGGAGGAGGCCGTACGGCCCCTCGAGCCTGCTCCGCCATTCAATGAGATCACGGCTGATCTTCGAACTCAACTCCACTTTCCCGCCCGATCCCCATATCCCTCGATTCGCTTAGTGTCCAAAAATCTATCGATCTCAGCCTTGAATATACTCAACGACTGAGCCTCCACAGCCCTCTGGGGCAGAGAATTCCAAAGATTCACCGCCCTCTGAGTGAAGAAATTCCTCCTCATCTCAGTCCTAAATGGCCGACCCCTTATCCTGAGACTGTGACCCCTGGTTCTAGACTCTCCAGCCAGGGGGGGAAACAGCCTCTCGGCATCTACCCTGTCAATCCCCCCTCATAATCTTGTATGTTTCAATGAGATCACCTCTCATTCTTCTAAACTCCAGAGAGTATAGACCCATTCTACACAATCTCTCCTCATAGGACAATCCCTCTCATCCCAGGGATCAATCTGGTGAAACTCCGTTGCACCCGCCTCTAAGGCAAGTCGATCCTTCCTTGGTTAAGGAGACCAAAACTGTGCACAGTACTCCAGGAATAACAACAGAAAATGCTGGAAAAACTCAGCAGGCCAGGCAACATCCGTGGAGAGAGAAATAGAGTCAACGTTTCAGGTCGAAACCCTTCGTCAGAACTGAGGGGGGGAAAAAAAAGGCAGGAAATGAGAAACAGATTAAAAGGCCAGTTTAGGGGCTGGGAAATGGGGGAGGGGATGAAAGAACAAAAGGGAAGGTCTGTGTGAGGTGAAGAGACATTAAGAGATATTCAAGGCGAGACGAGATGGTAAAAGGACAGGTAAAGAAACAAATGGCTCTCGATGAAGTGTGAAACGCGCTGGCAGAATGAGAGAGAGTTGCCATGTGGGACAGAGTGAAAACATGGCCGCTGTCTCTCACTCTGCCAGCGAATTTCACACTTCATCTAAATCCATCCTTTGTCTCTTTACCTGTCCTATTACCATCTTGTCTCACCTTGAATATCTCTTAATGTCTCTTCACCTCTCAGACCTTCCCTTTTGTTCTTTCATTCCCTCCCCCATTTCCCAGCCCCCAAACTGGCCTTTTAATCTGTTTCATTTCCTGCCTCTTTTTTTTCCCCTCAGCTCTGAAGAAGGGTTTCGACCTGAAACATAGGAGCAGGAGTCGGCCATTCGGCCCCTCGAGCCTGCTCCGCCGTTCAATGAGATCATGGCTGATCATCCAAACTCAGTACCCTGTCCCTGCCTTCTCCCCATATCCCTTGATACCTTTAGCCTTAAGAAACATATCTAACTCCTTCTTGAATATATTTAATGAATTGGCCTCAACTGCCTTCTGTGGTAGAGAATTCCACAGGTTCACCACTCTCTGGGTGAAGAAATTCCTCCTCATCTCTGTCCTAAATGGCTTACCCCTTATCCTTAGACTGTGACCCCTGGTTCTGGACTCCCCGGCCATCGGGAACATCCTTCCTGCATCTAGTCTGTCTAGTCCTGTTAGAATTTTATAAGTTTCAATGAGATCCCCTCTCATCTAAACTCCAGCGAGTATAAGCCCAATCGACACAATCTCTCCTCATACGTCATTCCTGCCATCCCAGGTATCAGCCTGGTGAATCTTCGCTGCACTCCCTCCATGGCAAGAACGTTAACTCTGTTTCTCTCTCCACTGGTGTTGCCTGGCCTGCTGAGTTTTTCCAGTGTTGTTATTTCAGATTTCCAGCATCCGCAGTATTTTTGCTATCGTCACAGGACTCCAGGTGTGGTCTCGCCAAAGCCCTGCACAATTGCAATTACAATTCTGTCTTAATCTTCCTTTTTTGGTTTTGTTTTTTTAACCAAACTCAAGGCAAACTATCCCCATGCAAAGTCATGAACGGTGGGTGTCAGGATCTGTGTCTTCTGACCCCCGAAGGACGTGTGAACTGTTCCTGTCGCGGCGATCGGACGCTGTTGAACGACTTCACTTGTAGCGGTGAGTATTTTCGGTTTGCCGCAGCGCTCTGCTAAACCGGTTAGGAATACATCCAGCTCTATTCTCTATGGGGATAGTGCACTCCCAACACGCCCATGCGCCCCTGAGCGGCCTACGGGTGGCGCTGTCCAGGGAGAGTATAAATACTCGGGCACGGGCCCAGCTTGCTCAGGACATTCTTTAACAGGAACTAGTGAAGGACACAACTAGACCTCCATGTTGTAGAACAGTTGATTAAAGCTTTGTTTAACGCTTAGACCAAGTGCCTAGTAGTTTTCTTAGGTCACTTACATAGAATAACGTCGAACATGCAGCACAGAAACAGGATTAAATATTGGCACCCAGGACGGCAGGGCAGAACTCAACTGCTCCTCTCAGTACTTAGCCGTGGCTCAGTGGGCAGCACCCTCGCCTCGGAGTCAGAAGGTTGTGGGTTCAAGTCCCGCTCCAGAGACTTGAGCACAAAAATCTAGGCTGATGTTCCGGTGCGGCGCTGAGGGAGCGCGGCGCTGTCGTAGGGGCAGTACTGAGGGAGCGCCGCACTGTCGGAGGGGCGGTACTGAGGGAGCGCCGCACTGTCGGAGGGGCAGTACTGAGGGAGCGCTGCACTGTCGGAGGGGCGGTACTGAGGGAGCGCCGCACTGTCGGAGGGGCGGTGCTGAGGGAGCGCCGCACTGTCGGAGGGGCGGTACTGAGGGAGCGCCGCACTGTTCGAGGGACGGTACTGAGGGAGCGCCGCACTGTCGGAGGGGCGGTACTGAGGGAGGGACGGTACTGAGGGAATACCGCACTGTCGGAGGGGCAGTACTGAGGGAGCGCAGCACTGTTGGTGGGGCAGTACTGAGGGAGCACCGCACTGTCGGAGATGCCGTCTTTTGGATGAGACGTTAAACCGAGGCCCCGTCTGCCCTCTCGGGTAGATGTAAAGGATTCCATGGCACTATTTTGAAGAAGAGCGGGGGGCGGGGGTTGGGGGGGGGAGTTCTCCCTGGTGTCCTGGGGCCAATATTTATCCCTCAACCAACATCACTTTTAAAAAAAAAACAGATGATCTGGTCATTATCACATCGCTGTTTGTGGGAGCTTGCTGTGCGCAAATTGGCTGCCGTGTTTCCCACATTACAACAGTGACCACACTTCAAAAAAAGTACTTCATTGGCTGTAAATCGCTTTGGGACGTCCGGTGGTCGTGAAAGGCGCTGGAGAAATGCAAGTCTTTCTTAAATCTATGTCCTCTGGTTCCTGACCTTAAAATCTGTCTGTGTGTGTCTCTCTCTCAGCTCTGAACTCGACCTGCAACATATACGATGAGTTTGAATGTGGAAATGGAGATTGCGTCAATTACAGTCTGACTTGTGACGGAGTGGCGCATTGCAAGGACAAGTCTGATGAGAAGCAGTCATACTGCAGTAAGTCATGTCTCTTCGTTAATGCGTGACGATCCCACTTAAACCTTTACAGAGGATTACACTCCCTGTGGCGGCGAGTTCCACATTCTCACCACTCTCTGGGTGAAGAAGTTTCTCCTGAATTCCCTATTCGATTTCTTGGTGACTGGCTTATATTGATTGGCCTCTAGTTCTGCTCTTCCCCACAAGTGGAAACATTGAGGGCAGGATTTTCATTGGGCCTTGGAGCCATGCGGGAGGTTAAAATCTTGAAATCGGGGGCGGGGGCACGAACCCAACCCGCCTCCATGCCAGTTTCAAAGGAGGCGGGTACGCGCCCTGCGCTGGGACCCGCCTCCCCGAGGCGGGAAGGGGATTAGTGCCAATTAGCTGCCTGTTAAACCGCGCCAAGTTAGCGAGCCGGGCCGTCGGGATGAAGGGCTTGGAGGGTTCGAGATGTCCGGTGTTCAGGTGAGTGATGGGTGCATGAGTGCAGAGGTAAGTGTGTTTAAATAAGTTTTAATTACCTTTTACTTACCTTTACAACCTTCCTTCCTTCAGGACTCGGGAGCCCCTCATCTCACCGGCACAGAAAGCAGAATGGCCACGATCTGTCAAAAATTGCAGCATTCAGCTTTCTGTTCCGGGGAGATCTCTAAATCATCCTGAGAGGAAGGAATTAACTTAGAGTACAGATTGTCAGTGTTTGACAGCTTCAAACAGCTGTGAAACGCTGATATTTCATCTGTCAAAAGCTCTTGACAGATGAAATGTCAATCTGTGACGTCGCCTGTTGCCGGGTGGCCCTTAATTGGCCTGCTGAGCCCGCTGGGCGGGCTTTACAAGGTCAATCAAGTCAAAATCATGTGGGTTGGCTGCAACTCGATGGAGGCGGGTCGACAACCCCGAAAGTTGTCGTCCCGCCTCCTCAATGAAAATCCAATCCATTCTTTCTGTATCCACTCTATCGAAACCTTTCAGAATTTTAAAGACCTCTATTAGGTCACCCCTCGGCCTTCTCTTTTCAAGAGAAAAGAGACCTAGCCTGTTCATCCTTTCCTGATGAGTATGACCTCGCATTTCCAATAATGCCCTTCTCTGCACCCTCTCCAGTGCCTCGGTATCCTTTTTATAATATGGCGACCAGAACTGTAATAATAATAATTCAACTTTATTGTCATTGTACAATGCACAAGTACATGAACAACGAAATGTGATCTTGCAAGCTCCCATGAGTCCAGTACAAATAACATTAACATTAAACGTAAATAGCACCGTCCTGGGAGAAGCAAAGCCGCTGCGTCTGTGCGCGCCGCCATTCCATTTCCACCATTCCTCCTGTCCGACAATCTTCAGCCCAACGCCCGGGCCTGCTGACCAGCCGCCCCTCCCGGGGCTCCTTCCGTGACCTTCTCACCAACCGCCCTTCCTCGGGGCTCCTTCCGTGACCTTCTGCACCTGGTCTTCCACTGATGGTCACCCCTCCAGGTACTAACCAGGCCTGGCTCTGCTTAGCTTCCAAGCCTTGCCAGTGACCCTGTCCCTAGTCCCAGTCACAGTGCTCCCAAGTGTGGTCTAACCAAGGTTCGATACAGGTTTAGCATAACTTCCCTACTTTTCAATTCTATCCCTCTAGAAATAAACCCTAGTGCTTGATTTGCTTTTTTATGGCCTTGTTAACCTGCGTCGCTACTTTCAGTGATTTGTGTATTTGTACTCCGAGATCCCTTTGCTCTTCTGCCCCATTTAGATTCCTATTTTCCAAGTAATAAGTGACCTCACCATTTTTCTTACTTTAAATCCCACGGATTGAGGATTGTTTTCTGTCCGTTAACCAGAGAGTAGGGTCATTTTCGGGTTGGCGGGCTGTAACTAGCGGGGTACCGCAAGGATCAGTGCTGGGGCCTCAGCTATTTACAATCTATAATCAATGACTTAGATGAGGGGACAGAGTGTAATGTATCCAAGTTTGCTGACGATACAAAGCTAGGTGGGACAGTAAGCTGTGAGGAGGACACAGCGAACCTGCAAAGGGTTATAGACAGGTTAAGTGAGTGGGCAATAAGATAGCAGGTGGAGTATAATGTGGAGAAAAGGTTATCCACTTTGGTAGGAAGAATAGAAAAGCAGAATATTTTTAAAAAGGTGGGAGACTAGTAAATGTTGGGGTTCAGAGGGACCTGGGTGTCCTTGCACATGAATCACTGAAAGTTAACACGCAGGTGGGGCAGCACGGTGGCATAGTGGTTAGCACTGTTGCCTCACAGCGCCAGGGACCCGGGTTCGAATCCGGCCTCGGGTGACTGTGTGGAGTTTGCACATTCTCCCCGTGTTTGCGTGGGTTTCCTCCGGGTGCTCCGGTTTCCTCCCACAGTCCAAAGATGTGCGGGTTAGGTTGATTGGCTATGATAAATTGACCCTTAGTGTTAGGGGGGATTAAATACGTGGGGTTACGGGGATAGGGTGGGATATGTGTTGGTGTAGGGGTTACGGGGATCGGGTGGGATATGTGTCGGTGCAGGCTCGATGGGCCGAAATGGCCTCTATCTGCACTGTGGGGTTTCTGTGATTCTGTGAGGTGTAGCAAGCAATTAGGAAGGTACTGTAAATGGTATGTTGGTCTTTATTGCAAGGGGGTTGGAGTATAAGAGTAAAGACGTCTTACTGCAATTATATAGGGCCCAGATTTGGTCCCCTTACCCAAGGAAGGATATACTTGCCTTAGATGGAGTGCAACGAAGGTTCACCAGATTGATTCCTGGGATGAGAGGGCTGTCCTATGAGGAGAGATTGTGTAGAATGGGCTGATACGCTCGAGTTTAGAAGAACGAGAGGCGATCGCATTGAAACATAAAAGATTCTGAAGGGGGATTGACAGGGTAGATGCTGAGAGGCTGTTTCCTCCCTGGCTGGAGAGTCTCGAACCAGGGGTCACAGTCTCAGGATAAGGGGTCGGCCATTTAGGACTGAGATGAGGAGGAATTTCTTCACTCAGAGGGCGGTGAATCTTTGGAATTCTCTGCCCCAGAGGGCTGTGGAGGCTCAGTCGTTGAGTATATTCAAGGCTGAGATCGATGGACTTTTGGACTCTAGGGGAATCGAGGGATATGGGGATCGGGCGGGAAAGTGGAGATGAGGTCGATGATCAGCCATGGTTTTATTGAATGGCGGAGCAGGCTCGAGGGGCTGAATGGCCGACTCCTGCTCCTAATTCTTAAGTTCTAACACATCACCTGTATATTTTTACCATGGAAGTTATTTGTGTCTCTCAGTAACTTTATATCACAGAAATCACAGAAACCCCACAGTGCAGATAGAGGCCATTTCGGCCCATCGAGCCTGCACCCACACATATCCCACCCTATCCCCGTAACCCCACGTATTTAATCCCCCTAACACTAAGGGTCAATTTATCATGGCCAATCAACCTAACCCGCACATCTTTGGACTGTGGGAGGAAACCGGAGCACCCGGAGGAAACCCACGCAAACACTGGGAGAATGTGCAAACTCCACACAGACAGTCACCCGAGGCCGGATTTGAACCCGGGTCCCTGGCGCTGTGAGGCAACAGTGCTAACCACTATGCCACCGTGCTGCCCATGGACTAGAATACAAGGGGTTTAAGTTATGCTGCAGCTACACAAAGCCCTGGTGAGACCACACCTGGAGCACTGTGAGCAGTTCTGGGCACCACACCTTCGGAAGGATATATTGGCCTCGGAGGGAGTGCAGCGTAGGTTTACCAGAATGATACCCGGACTCTAAGGGGTTAAGTTACGAGGAGAGATTACACAAACTAGGGTTGTATTCCCTGGAATTTAGAAGGTTAAGGGGTGATCTGATCGAAGTTTTTAGGATATTAAGGGGAACTGATGGGGTGGAGAGAGCGAAACTATCTCCGCTGGTTGGGGAGTCCAGGACTAGGGGACATAGTCTAAAAATTAGAGCCAGTCCTTTCAGGAGTGAAGTTAGGAAACACTTCGACACACAAAGGGTGGTAGAAGTTTGGAACTCTCTTCCGCAAACGGCAATTGATGCTGGGGGGGTCAATTGTTAATTTTAAATCGTAGATTGATAGATTTCTGTTAACCAAAGGGTATTAAGGGATACGGGGCAAAGGTGGGTATATGTAGTTAGGTCGTAGATCAGCCATGATCTCATTGAATGGCGGAACAGGCTCGAGGGGCTGAATGGCCTCCTCCTGTTCCTAATGTAACAGGCTCGAGGGGGGCTGAATGGCCTCCTCCTGTTCCTAATGTAACAGGTTCGAGGGGGCTGAATGGCCTCCTCCTGTTCCTAATGTAACAGGCTCGAGGGGGGGCTGAATGGCCTCCTCCTGTTCCTAATGTAACAGGCTCGAGAGGGGCTGAATGGCCTCCTCCTGTTCCGATGTTCCTATTAAGGACCCGTCTGTTGCCAGTGTCAATTTCAATGTTTCGCTGTATATATTTTCACTGCTTTCAGACAATCGAAAATGCAAGAAAGGCTACAAGCGATGCGTGAACAGCCGCTGCCTCCCGAATGTGAAGTGGTGCAATGGACTGGATGACTGTGGTGACAATTCAGACGAAGCCTTCTGCAACAGTGAGTGACGTTATATTTTACACAGTGTCTCATCCCCTGCTCAGACCGCCCCCACGCTTGAGCAGCATTGGCTATCGTTATGTAGCTAGTCTTTACACAGCGAGGTCCAACAGACAGGAATATCAGTAATTGGGTTTAATCCACACCCCGGTACTGAGGGAGTGCCGCACTGTCGGAGGGGCGGTACTGAGGGAGTGCTGCACTGTTGGAGGGGTAGTACTGAGGGAGTGCCGCACTGTCGGAGGGGCGGTACTGAGGGAGCGCCGCACTGTCAGAGGGGCAGTACTGGGGCCTCTTCCTGTTTCAATGTAACAGGCCCGAGGGGCTGAATGGCCTCCTGTTCAGATGTTCCTACCTCAGTTCTGTATTGTCGCAGTTTGCCGTCACTCAATCAGTATTTCATTTTCCGTTGCAGAAACCATGTGCACTGCCGATGAATTCCGATGCCGGGATGGAACCTGTGTGGGAAACTCGACTCGGTGCAACCAGATTGTCGACTGCATCGATGCGTCCGATGAGATAAACTGCAGTGAGTAATACACCAGTACTCTCTGCTTCCCAAGTTATCAGTCAGCCAGCAAACGAGAGCCTTGGCTGGTGATTCTTCTTGATAATTGAAACTGCCTTTGTAGTGGTGACATTTAGTTGAAGGCGTCAGCCATGGCTCAGTGGGTAGCGCTCTCTCTCACCTCTTGAGTCAGAGGGTCGTGGGTTCGAGCCCCACTCCGGAGACTTCAGCCCCATAGTCCAGGCTGACATTCCCCGGTGTCAGTACTGAGGGAGTGCCGCACTGTCGGAGGAGCGGTACTGAGGGAACGCAGTACTGAGGGAGCGCTGCACTGTCGGAGGGGCGGTACTGAGGGAGCACCGCACTGCCGGAGGTGCCGATTTTCAGATGAACCGTTAACCCGAGGACCCATCTGCCCTCTCGGGTGGACGTAAAAGATCCCGTGACCACTATTTTGATGGGAGCAGGGGAGCTCTCCCCGGTATCCTTCAACCAACATCGCTAAAAACCAGATTATCTGATCATTACCGCATTGCTGTTTGTGGGAGCTTGCTGTGCACAAATAGGCTGCTGCGTTTCCTACATTACAACAGTAACTGCAGTTCAAAAGAAGTACTTCATTGGCTGTAAAGCGCTTTGGGACGTCCTGAGGTGGAGAAAGGCGCTATATAAATGCAAGTCTGTCTGCCTTTTAAACTAGCACATCTCCCTTGGCATTGCTCGATGTGTCTACAGTGGAGCTGCAATGCCACCTAGTGGCTGGAGCTGCCAACCTGCGTGTGACCAAGACCTGTTTACATAGGAAATTCCCCTAACAACTAATTGCAGTGGGCCATATCTTGCTGGAGTGGGTTATCTCGTGGCCCGCACCCTGCAGATCAAAATATTTTTTGCGCGATTAACTTGCTGGGAAGTGCGAGCTGGTAACCAGGGCATCTGGGATCTTGGTGAACGACCGTCTGTCGTCTCAAACAAAACAGGATTTAGGGATCGAGGAACGCGGAGAAGGGGATAGGGTGAATTGGAGACCAATCAGGTTGAGAAAGGGAAAGTGGGAAAGAAAGATTGGATTAAGAGCGAGAGAAAAAAACTTCATATCAGACATGTTTAAAATCTCCAACAACAATTGACTACCTGCAGGAATGAGATTCAACAGTTTTAGTTCGGTTCATAGAATTATGGTAATTTACGGCAGAGAAATCGGCCATTCGGCCCCTTGTGTCCGTGCCGGCCGACAAAGAGCGATCCCACCCTAATCCCGCTCTCGGTCCGTAGCCCTGTAGGTTACGGCACTTCGAGTGCATATCCAAGTACTTTTTAAATGTGATGAGGGTCTCTGCCTCTCCCACCCTTTCAGGCAGTGAGTTCCAGACTCCCACCACCCTCTGGGTGAAAAAAGTTCTCCTCTAATCCTTCTACGAATTATTTTAAATCTATGCCCCCCTGGTTATTGACCCCTCTGCTGAGGGTAAATAGGTCCTTCCTATCCATTCTATCTCGGCCCCTCATAGTTTTATACACCTCAATTAAATCTCCCCTCAGCCTCCTCTGTTCCAAAGAAAACAACCTCAGCCTTATCCAGTCCTTCCTCGTAGTTGTTCACTTCCTGGGCCAGCGAGGTTGATTGGCGTTTCATTAAACCGTTAGCCCGTCGTTACGTACGCGCTCTCTAACCTTCGGCGGCGAGTGCAATGAGCAAATCCAGCAAGTTCTTGGAAAATAACAAGAACGTGAAGCCGGTTGCGCGGAGCTGACTGGTGCGGGGGGGGGGGGGGGGTGGTAATCGACCGGCGGGTTATCATAGAAAGTCACAGCACAGAAGGAGGCCATTTCGGCCCATCATGTCCACGCCGGCCAACAAAGAGCGAATCCGGCCTAATTCCCACTTCCCACCTCCTGGTCCGTAGCCCGGCAGGTTAGAGCATCCCAAAGTGCGCAACCCAAGTACTTTTTAAATGTGGTTAGGGTTCCTGCCTCTAGCACCCTTTCAGGGTTCTGGCGGCTCGCGGCATATCGTCTCGTACCCCTGAAAGTAGCCGGACGCTTTGAGCGTCAATAGTGGCACACGTCAGTCACACGCCGACATTTTTCCAGCAAGGTTTGGCCCATTTGTAAATTTTCGGTGATAAATGTGTGAAGCATATGCGCAAGATGACTTTTTTTATTAACACGTGATGCAGACGCTTTAACTATCAAATGTAAGGGCTCTGGGGAAAAAAAATTGAGAGCGTTTCTCCCTTTGTTTCCCGCGCAGCTGGGATCACTGATTGCACTCACTACTTCAAGCTGGGCGTGAAAGCGGACTCCTTCCTCAAGTGTGAGACGACGTCACTCTGCTACCTCCAGTCCTGGACTTGTGATGGTTCCAACGACTGCGGAGATTATTCCGATGAACAGAACTGCCCGGGTAAATGTCTTTCAAAAGTTGACTTCCTTTCCCTTCACAATATATATTAATGATCTAGACGAGGGAACTAGATGTAATATCTCCCAAGTTTGCAGACGACACAAAGCTGGGTGGGCGTGTGTGCTGTGAGGAGGATGCCGAGAAACTCCAGTATGATTTGGACAGGTTGGGTGATTGGGCAGATGCATGGCAGATGCAGTATAATGTGGATAAATGCGAGGTTATCCACTTTGGGGGCAAAAACAGGAAGACACGTTATTATCTGAACGGCAATAGATTGGGAGAAGGGGAAGTGCAACGAGACCTGGGTGTCCTTGTGCACCAGTCGCTGAAGGTAAACATGCAGGTGCAGCAGGCAGTTAAGAAGGCAAATGGTATGTTGGCCTTCGTAGCGAGAGGATTCGAGTACAGGAGCAAGGATGTCTTGTTGCAGTTGTACAGGGCCTTGGTGAGACCACACCTTGAGTATTGTGTGCAGTTTTGGTCACCTTATCTGAGGAAGGATGTTCTTGCCATGGAGGGAGTGCAGCGAAGATTCACCAGACTGATACCTGGGATGGCAGGAATGACGTATGAGGAGAGATTGGGTCGATTGGGCTTATACTCGCTGGAGTTTAGAAGAATGAGAGGGGATCTCATTGAAACTTATAAAATTCTAACAGGACTAGACAGACTAGATGCAGGAAGGATGTTCCCGATGGCGGGGGAGTCCAGAACCAAGGGGTCACAGTCTAAGGATAAGGGGTAAGCCATTTAGGACAAAGATGAGGAGGAATTTCTTCACCCAGAGAGTGGTGAACCTGTGGAATTCACTACCACAGAAGGCAGTTGAGGCCAATTCATTAAATATATTCAAGAAGGAGTTAGATATATTTCTTAAGGCTCAAGGGATATGGGGAGAAGGCAGGGACAGGGTACTGAGTTTGGATGATCAGCCATGATCTCATTGAATGGCGGAGCAGGCTCGAGGGGCCGAATGGCCGACTCCTCCTTTCTTCTATGTTTCTATGTCCTCCTCCAGCTCCTACAACCCTCCCTATCTCTGTAACCTCCTCCAGCCCCTACAATCCTCCCTATCTCTGTAACCTCCTCCAGCCCCGACAACCCTCCCTATCTCTAACCTCCTCCAGCCCCCTACAACCCTCCCTATCTCTGTAACCTCCTCCAGCCCCCTACAACCCTCCCTATCTCTGTAACCTCCTCCAGCCCCCTACAACCCTCCCTATCTCTGTAACCTCCTCCAGCCCCCTACAACCCTCCCTATCTCTGTAACCTCCTCCAGCCCCCTACAACCCTCCCTATCTCTGTAACCTCCTCCAGCCCCCTACAACCCTCCCTATCTCTGTAACCTCCTCCAGCCCCCTACAACCCTCCCTATCTCTGTAACCTCCTCCAGCCCCCTACAACCCTCCCTATCTCTGTAACCTCCTCCAGCCCCCTACAACCCTCCCTATCTCTGTAACCTCCTCCAGCCCCCTACAACCATCCCTATCTCTGTAACCTTCTCCAGCCCCCTACAAACCTCCCTATCTCTGTAACCTCCTCCAGCCCCCTACAACCCTCCCTATCTCTGTAACCTCCTCCAGCCCCTACAACCCTCCCTATCTCTAACCTGCTCCAGCCCCTACAACCCCCCGAGATCTCTGCGCTCCTCCAATTCTGCCCTCTTGTGCATCCCCCGATTTCCATCGCTCCACCATTGGCGGCCGTGCCTTCAGCCGCCTGGGCCCTAAGCTCTGGAATTCCCTCCCTAAACCTCTCCGCCTCTCTCTCTCTCTCTCTCCTCCTTTAAGACGCTCCTTAAAACCTCCCTCTTTGACCAAGCTTTAGGTCACCTATCCTAATATCTCCTGATGTGGCTCGGTGTCAGATTCTGTCTGATTTACGCTCCTGTGTAGCGCCTTGCGACGTTTTACTACATTAGAGGCGCCGTATAAATGGGAGTTGACAGTGTTGTTCCCAGGCCGACTGGTTTCAGACGGAAACTGAGCCAGGTGCAGTTATGAGTTAGTTGGTTGCGTCTCCAGCGGAGCTTATTGTGAATCGCCTTTACACTCGCTGTTTAATCGTACCTTGTGAATGAACTTCAATATAGATAAGTGTGAGGCAATACATTTTGGTCAGAAGACTAAGGAGGCCACTTACACCGTGGCAAATAAATGTCTAAACGGGGTAGCGGAACAGAGGGATCTGGGGGCACAGATACACAAATCATTAAAAGTAGTGTCACAGGTTAATAAGGCCGTTAAAAAAAGCCATTTCTAGCAGATAGAATTGAAAAGCAGGGAAGTTATGTTAAACTTGTATAGAACCTTGGTTAGACCCCACTGGGAGCACTGTGCACGGTTCTGCTCTCCGTATACCTTGGTTAGACCACACTTGGAGCACTGTGCACAGTTCTGGTCTCAGTATACCTTGGTTAGACCACACTTGGGGCACTGTGCACAGTTCTGGTCTCCGTATACCTTGGTTAGACCACACTGGGAGCGATGTGCACAGTTCTGGTCTCCATATACCTTGGTTAGACAACACTTGGAGCACTGTGCACAGTTCTGGTCTCCGTATACCTGGGTTAGACCGCACTTGGAGCACTGTGCACAGTTCTGGTCTCCGTATACCTTGGTTAGACCACACTTGGAGCACTGTGCACAGTTCTAGTCTCCATATACCTTCGTTAGACCGCACTTGGGGCACTGCGCACAGTTCTGGTCTCCGTATACCTTGGTTAGACCACACTTGGAGCACTGTGCACAGTTCTGGTCTCCGTATACCTTGGTTAGACCACACTGGGAGCGCTGTGCACAGTTCTGGTCTCCATATACCTTGGTTAGACCACACTGGGAGCACTGTGCACAGTTCTGGCCTCCGTATACCTTGGTTAGACCACACTTGGAGCACTGTGCACAGTTCTGGTCTCCGTATACCTTGGTTAGACCACACTTGGAGCACTGTGCACAGTTCTGGTCTCCATATACCTTGGTTAGACCACACTTGGAGCACTGTGCACAGTTCTGGTCTCCATATACCTTGGTTAGACCACACTTGGAGCACTGTGCACAGTTCTGGTCTCCATATACCTTGGTTAGACCACACTTGGAGCACTGCGCACAGTTCTGGTCTCCGTATACCTTGGTTAGACCACACTTGGAGCAATGCGCACAGTTCTGGCCTCAATATTATAAAAAGGATATAGAGGCACTGGAGAAGGTGCAAAAAATGATTGACAAGGATGATACCAGAACTGAGAGGTTTATAACTATCAGGGAAGACTGAACAGGCCGGGGCTTATTTCTCTAGAAAAGAGAAGGCTGAGGGGTGACCTGATCGAGGTCTTTAAAATTACGAAGGGGGTTCGATAGGGTAGACGTAGAGAAGATGTTTCCACTCGTGGGGGAGACCAGAACTAGGGGCCATCAATATAAGACAGTCACTAATAAATCCAATGGGGAATTCAGGAGAAACTTCTTCACCCAGAGAGTGGTGAGAATGTGGAACTCGCTACCACAGGGAGTGGTTGAGGCGACTAGCAGAGATGCATTCAAGGGGAAGCTGGATAAACACTCGAGGGAGAAAGGAATAGAAGGATAGGGTGATAGGGTGAGATGGAGTTGGGGTGGGAGGAGATTGGTGTGGAGCACAAACACCGGCAAGGAGCACTGCTGCCGAATGGCCTGTTCCTGTGCTGTAAATATTGTGTAATACCTGTCTAGACTGACAGACCAACATTGGGCTTGTTCTGTGGAGTCGGGAGCTGCCTTGTGGTGTTATGAGAGGGTTTAGGGACGATACAGCGTAACAGAGCACTTGCTGTTCCACTTCTCAGAACCGCTTTTGAATCCGGGCCAGGCAAGTGGGACAAAAGGCTCCTCTCTCTGGTTTTTGCCTGTTGCGAATCCTGAATCCACTGGAGTTCGGGTCATGTCCGTTCAGTGCCCAGTTGTTGTTAATGCAGAGCTGGGTTCAAGGTCATAATTTCAACAACAAAAAAACTTAATTGCCTTTTAAGAAATCTAACTTGTTGCGCAGTTCCATGGAATCTCAAATACCATAACTAAAATTTAAACCAGTACACCGGCGCTGCAATCTTGTACTGCATACCTCCGCAAATATAACTAGAAATTTTAAGTCCCCTTTTTCAGATGTTGACTGTGCACGGGGGAAGATATATTTCCAAGTCGGGATGGTGTGTGGCTCGAGAGGGGAACTTGGAGGTGGTGGTGTTCCCGTGCGCCTGCTGCCCTTGTACTTCTAGGTGTTGGAGGTCGCGGGTTTGGGAGGTGCTGTCAAAGAAGCCTTGGCGAATATCAAAGAGGGGTGGGAAGGGTGGGCGGAGTACAAAGATGGGAGGGAAAGCAGTGAGTGAGGAGGACATAAAAAAACCTGCAAAAGGACATAGACAGGCTAAGTGAGTGGGCAGAGATTTGGCAGATGGAATATAATGTTGGAAAGTGTGAGGTTATGCACTTTGGCAGAAAAAAATCAAAGAGCAAGTTATTATCTAAATGGAGAGAAACTGCAAAGTGCTACAGTACAAAGGGATCTGGGGGTCCTGGTGCATGAAACACAGAAGGTTAGTATGCAGGTACAGCAGGTGATCAGGAAGGCCAATGGAATCTTGACTTTTATTGCAAGGGGGATGGAGTATAAAAGCAGGGAAGTCTTGCTGCAGTTATACAGGGTATTGGTGAGGCCACACCTGGAATACTGCGTGCAGTTTTGGTTTCCATATTTAAGAAAAGATATACTTGCTCTCGAGGCGGTTCAGAGAAGGTTCACTCGGTTGATTCCGGAGATGAGGGGGTTCACGTATGAGGAAAGGTTGAGTAGGTTGGGCCTCTACTCATTGGAGTTCAGAAGAATGAGAGGCGATCTTATCGAAACATATAAGATTGTGAGGGGGCTTGATCGGGTGGATGCGGTGAGGATGTTTCCACTGATGGGTGAGACTAGAACTAGGGGGCATAATCTTAGAATAAGGGGCTGCCGTTTCAAAACTGAGATGAGGAGAAACTTCTTCACTCAGAGGGTAGTAAATCTATGGAATTTGCTACCCCAGAGAGCTGTGGAAGCTGCGACATTAAATAAATTTAAAACAGAGATAGACAGTTTCCTAGCTGATAAGGGAATTAAGGGTTACGGGGAGAGGGCAGGGAAGTGGACATGAGTCTAGATCGGATCAGCCATGATCCTATTGAATGGCGGAGCAGGCCCGAGGGGCCGTATGGCCTACTCCTGCTCCTACATCTTATGTTCTCCCCAATGTCCTGGGGCCAATATTTATCCCTCAACCAACATCACTTAAAAAAGGAGAGATCTAGGACCTAAGCTCTGGAATTCCCTCCCTAAACCTCCCCGCTTCTCTCTCTCCTCAAAACCGACCTCTTTGACCAAGCTCGCGGTCCTAATATCTCCTTGCATGGTGTCGGATTTTTTAATAATCGCTCCCATGAAGCGCCTGGGGACATTTTGGCTGCCTTTTTTTATTCGTTCCTGTGTTGTGGGCGTCGCTGGCAAGGCCAGCATTTATTGCCCATCCCTAGTCGCTCCTTGAGAAGGTGGTGGTGAGCCGCCTCCTTGAACCGCTGCAGTCCCGTGTGGTGAAGGTACTCCCACAGTGCTGTTAGGGAGGGAGTTCCAGGATTTTGACCCAGCGACGATGAAGGAACGGCCGATATATTTCCAAGTCAGGATGGTGTATGACTTGGAGGGGAACTTGGAGGTGGTGGTGTTCCCATGCGCCTGCTGCCCTTGTCCTTCCAGGTGGAAGAGGTCGCGGGTTTGGGAGGTGCTGCCGAAGAAGCCTTGGTGAGTTGCTGCAGTGCATCTTGTAGACGGTGCACACTGCAGCCACGGTGCGCCGGTGGTGGAGGGAGTGAATGGTTAAGGTGGTGGATGGGGTGCCCATCAAGCGGGCTGCTTTGTCCTGGATGGTGTCGAGCTTCTTGAGTGTTATTGGAGCTGCACTCATCCGGGCAAGTGGAGAGTATTCCATCACACTCCTGACTTGTGCCTTGTAGATGGAAAGGCTTTGGGGAGTCAGGAGGTGAGACACTCGCCACAGAATACCCAGCCTCTGACCTGCTCTTGTTGCCACAGTATTTATGTGGCTGGTCCAGTTAAGTTTCTGGTCAACGGTGACCCCCCAGGATGTTGATGGTGGGGGATTCGGCGATGGTAATGCCGTTGAATGTCAAGGGGCGGTGGTTAGACTCTTGCTTGTTAGAGATAGTCATTGCGTGGCACGAATGTTACCTGCGACTTAATCAGCCCAAGCTTGAACGTCGTCCAGGTCTTGCTGCATGTGGGCATGGACTGCTTCATTATCTGAGGAGTTGCGAATGGCACTGAACACTGTGCAGTCATCAGCGAACATCCCCATTTCTGAATTTATGTTGGAAGGAAGGTCATTGATGATGTGTAAATGATGAGTTGATGCGAACGGGTGGCTGCAGAATGTAGGATTTTTTTGTGGGGTGGGTGGTGTGTGTGTGTGGTGGTGGGAAGAATGTCAAGTCAGTGGATTTTCCTTTCGTAATTCTGTCGTGTTGCTGTTTTGCAGATCTGAAGAAATCCAAGTGTGATGTGAACTACTTTGTTTGCCAAAGTGGGCGTTGCATCCCTGCCACCTGGGTGTGCGATATGGAACACGACTGTGAGAAGGGGGAGGACGAGTCCCATTGTCGTGAGTATGCCTTCCTGCCTTTGTAGAGTGCAGGTTTATGGTAGGAAGCCAAATTCAGCCCCCTCGAGCCTGTTACATTGGGAACAGGAGGATGCCATTCAGCCCCCTCGAGCCTGTTACATTAGGAACAGGAGGAGGCCATTCAGCCCCCTCGAGCCTGTTACATTGGGAACAGGAGGATGCCATTCAGCCCCCTCGAGCCTGTTACATTAGGAACAGGAGGAGGCCATTCAGCCCCCTCGAGCCTGTTACATTAGGAACAGGAGGATGCCATTCAGCCCCCTCGAGCCTGTTACATTAGGAACAGGAGGAGGCCATTCAGCCCCTCGAGCCAGTTACATTAGGAACAGGAGGAGGCCATTCGGCACCTCGAACCTGTTCCATTAGGAACAGGAGCAGCCCATTCGGCCCCTCGAGCCTGCTCCGCCATTTAATGAGATCATGGCTGATCCGATTTAGGCATCAACTCCACTTTCACGCCCGCTCCCCATAACCCTTGACTCCCCTGTTGCTCATCAATCTATCGCTCTCTGTCTTGAATATACTCGACAACTGTGAGCCTCCACAGCCCTCTGGGGCGGAGAATTCCAAAGATTCACCACCCTCTGAGTGAAGAAATTCCTCTTTATCTCGGTCCTAAATGGCCGACCCCTTATCCTGAGACTGTGACCCCTGGTTCTAGACTCTCCAGCCAGGGGGAAACATCCTCTCAGCATCTACCCGGTCAAGCCCTCTTAAGAATTATATCTGTTTCAACGAGGTGGGGGTCTGACCAGACTTGCGGAAGGGGGGTGGGTGGGGGTTGGAATGGTGACGTAAGAAAACTGCTAGGCACTTGGTCCTAAGCGTTAAACAAAGCTTTAATCAACTGTTTTACAACATGGAGGTCTAGTTGTGTCCTTCACTAGTTCCTGTTAAGAATGTCCTGCGCAAACTGGGCTCGTGCCCGAGTATTTATACTCTCCCTGGACAGCGCCATCCGCAGGCCGCTCAGTATTATTTCATAAGTCTGTCATGAATGACCGATTCATGTCAAACGGTGAGAGAGCTTGTTGGTGATGGTCCGCCTCCTTCTGTCTCCCCCAGATAAGTTCTGCACCTACTCCGAGTTCGAGTGCAGCAACCACCGGTGCATCAGCAGCCGCTGGGCGTGCGACGGCGCCGACGACTGCGGTGATGGCTCGGACGAGGACAGCCGATGCGGTGAGTGCCCTTTTGCCCCCCCGAGTCGGAGCGGGCGGAGGGATGGCTGAAATTCCGCCTGGGTGTACATCGTTGCCGATTATTTATGCAGCGGGGGAAATGTGAATGGGATGTACACAGTCGGCATCTCTATCTCTGTAACCTCCTCCAGCCCCCGACAACCCTCCCTATCTCTGTAACCTCCTCCCGCCCCCTACAACCCTCCCTATCTCTGTAACCGCCCCCTACAACCCTCCCTATCTCTGTAACCTCCTCCAGCCCCTACAACCCTCCCTATCTCTGTAACCTCCTACAACCCTCCCTATCTCTGTAACCACCTCCAGCCCCTACAATCCTCCCTATCTCTGTAACCTCCTCCAGCCCCTACAACCCTCCCTATCTCTGTAACCTCCTCCAGCCCCCTACACCCCTCCCTATCTCTGTAACCTCCTCCAGCCCCTACAACCCTCCCTATCTCTGTAACCTCCTCCAGCCCCGACAACCCTCCCTATCTCTGTAACCTCCCCCAGCCCCCTACAACCCTCCCTATCTCTGTAACCTCCTCCAGCCCCTACAACCCTCCCTATCTATGTAACCTCCGCCAGCCTACAACCCTCCCTATCTCTGTAACCTCCTCCAGCCCCTACAACCTTCCCTATCTCTGTAACCTCCTCCAGCCCCCTACACCCCTCCCTATATCTGTAACCTCCTCCAGCCCCTACAACCCTCCCTATCTCTGTAACCTCCTCCAGCCCCTACAACCCTCCGTATCTCTGTAACCTCCTCCAGCCCCCTACAACCCTCCCTATCTCTGTAACCTCCTCCAGCCCCCTACAACCCTCCCTATCTCTGTAACCTCCTCCAGCCCCCTACAACCCTCCCTATCTCTGTAACCTCCCCCAGCCCCCTACAACCCTCCCTATCTCTGTAACCTCCTCCAGCACCTACAACCCTCCCTATCTCTGTAACCTCCTCCAGCCCCCTACAACCCTCCGAGATCTCTGCGCTCCTCCAATTCTGCCCTCTTGCGCATCCCCCCGATTTCCTTCGCTCCACCATTGGCGGCCGTGCCTTCAGCCGCCTGAGCCCCGAGCTCTGGAATTCCCCCCGTAAACCTCTCCGCCTCTCTCTCTCCTCCTTTAAAACGCTCCTTAAAACTTACCTCTTTGACAAAGCATTTGGTCTCCTGTCCTAATATCCCCTTAAGTGGCTCGGTGTCTAATTTTGTCTGATTTACGCTCCTGTGAAGCGCCGTGGGATGTTTTACTACGTTAGAGTGCTGTATAAATGCAAGTTATTGTTACCCTGAGAATGTGGAACTCGCTACCACAGGGAGTGGTGGAGGCGAAGAGCACAGATGCATTTAAGGGGGAAGCTGGATAAACACACGAGGGAGAGAGGAATAGAAGGATATGGTGATGGGGTGAGATGGTGTAGGGGTGGGAGGAGGCTGGTGTGGAGCATAAGCAAGCAATTAGGAAGGCAAATGGTACGTTGGCCTTTATTGCAAGGGGGTCAGAGTATAAGAGTGAGGAAGTCTTGCTCCAATTGTACAGGGCCTTGGTGAGACCACACCTGGAGTACTGGGCACAGTTATGGTCTCCTTATCTAAGGAAGGATATACTTGCCTTGGAGGCGATGCAACGAAGGTTCACTAGATTGATTCCTGGGATGAGGGGGCTGTCCTATGAGGAGATCGAGTAGACTGGGCCGATACTCTCTGGAGTTTAGAAGAATGAGAGGTGATCTCATTGAAACATACAAGATTCTGAGGGGGATTGACAGGGTCGATGCTGAGAGGCTGTTTCCCCCCTGGCTGGAGAGTCTAGAACCAGTGGTCACAGTCTCAGGATAAGGGGTCGGCCATTTAGGACTGAGATGAGGAGGAATTTCTTCACTCAGAGGGCGGTGAATCTTTGGAATTCTCTGCCCCAGAGGGCTGTGGAGGCTCAGTCGTTGAGTATATTCAAGGCTGAGATCGATAGATTTTTGGACTCTAGGGGAATCGAGGGATATGGGGATCGGGCGGGAAAGTGGAGTTGAGGTCGATGATCAGCCGTGATCTCAGTGAATGGCGGAGCAGGCTCGAGGGGCCGAATGGCCGACTCCTGCTCCTGATGTTCCTCTGGTTGGGGGTGGGGCAGGGGGAGGAGTGGGTCAAGGAGAGGCGGAATTCTACAAAGTAGAACAGGACACGCAATAACCCCCCTGTGTCAAAGCGGGCTTGCTCACCTCTTTCGGGGTTTTGTGTGCCGCGCGCAGGAAGATCCACTTCTCGGTCGCCGTCATTTGGGTGCACGTCTCCGAGTGGCACTCGCTCTGCGGATAACCAGAGAGAAGTCACGTCATTGAATGGCGGAGCAGGCTCGAGGGGGCCGAACGGCCTCTCTCTCTGTGCGGTAAAATTCAACCTGCTTCTTTGTTCTTGGCCAGAATCGGTAACGTGTGCCCCAGGACTGATGAAGTGCTCCGGCTCTCACATGTGCGTTCCAAAGGCTTGGATGTGCGACGGGGACAAGGACTGCCCGGATGGAGCGGACGAGAGCGTTGCCGCCGGCTGTGGTAGGTGACACGGACCAGTTTATTTTTTCTTTGAAAAGGAAGGGTCGCCAGTTTGTGTCAATTATGAAATGTTGCATTATCGTAATCAGAATAATCATAATCAACTTTATTGTCATTGTTAGTGTACAAGTGCAGTACAACGAAATGTAGGCTTGCGGCTCCCGAGAGTGTACATTTAGATTAAGACATTTAAACATTCAGCATTCATTTGGCTTGTAATACATTAACATAAATATAACCATAATAAAGTGCATTGGCAGATGTGCAGGCTTTAGAGTTTATTTGTGGAGTTCAGTAGGATGACAGCCCTGGGAAAGAAGCTGTTCCTAAATCTGGTCGTACGGGTGCGAATGCATCTGTAGCGTCTCCCAGATGGCAGGGGGGCGAACAGACTGTGGCTGGGGTGGGTAGGGTCTTTGATGACGGTCCGTGACCTCCGTAAACAGCGTTTCTGGTATATGTGCTCTATGGTCGGTAGCCAGGTGCCGGTAATGCGTTGGGCAGTTTTGACTACCCGCTGCAGGGCTTTCCGGTCATGGTAGCTACAGCTGCCATACCACACTGTGATACAGTTCGTCAGGATGCTCTCTATTGTGCAGCGGTAAAAGTTAGAGAGGATCAGGGGTGACAGGTTACATCCCTTCAGCCTCCTTAGGAAATATAGGCGCTGCTGGGCCGCCTTCACCAGAGAGGAGGTATTGAGGGACCAGGAGAGGTCTTCCGTGATGTGGACTCCGAGGAACTTAAAGCTGTCCACCCTTTCCACCACAGCCCCATGGATGTGGATGGGGGTGTGACTTCCGCCTTTAGACTTCCTGAAGTCCACAATGATTTCTTTGGTTTTCTTGATGTTAAGGGCCAGGTTGTTATCGGCGCACCACTTCCTGTCGCCGAATCCCCTCACCATCAACACCATTGACCAGAAACTTATCATGCAACAAGACCTGGACGACGTTCAGGCTTGGGCTGATAATTGGCAGGTAACAATCGTGCCGCAGAAGTGCCAGGCAATGACTATCTCCAACAAGCGAGAGTCTAACCACCGACCCTTGACATTCAACGGCATTATCATCGCTGAATCCCCCACCATCAACATCCTGGGGGGTCGCCATTGACCAGAAACTTAACTGGACCAGCCACATAAATACTGTGGCAACACGAGCAGGTCAGAGGCTGGGTATTCTGTGGCGAGTGTCTCACCTCCTGATTCCCCAAAGCCTTTCCACCATCTACAAGGCACAAGTCAAGGAGTGTGATGGAATACTCTCCACTTGCCTGGATGAGTGCAGCTCCGACAACACTCAAGAAGCTGTATCACAGTATGGTATGGCAGCTGTAGCTCCTATGACCGGAAAGCCCTGCAGCGGGTAGTCAAAACTGCCCAACGCATTACCGGCACCCGGCTACCAACCATAGAGCACATATACCAGAAACGCTGTTTACGGAGGTCACGGTCCATCATCAAAGACCCTACCCACCCCAGCCACAGTCTGTTCGCCCTCCTGCCATCTGGGAGACGCTACAGATGCATTCGCACCCGAACGACCAGATTTAGGAACAGCTTCTTTCCCAGGGCTGTCATCCTACTGAACTCCACAAATAAACTCTAAAGCCTGCACATCTGCCAATGCACTTTATTATGTTTATGTTAATGTATTACAAGCCAAATGAATGTTGAATGTTTAAATGTCTTAATCTAAATGTACACACTCGGGAGCCGCAAGCCTACATTTCGTTGTACTGCACTTGTGTACTAACAATGACAATAAAGTTGATTATTATTATTATTACCATCCAGGACAAAGCTG
>NC_141019.1:35902952-35958236 GCF_052327205.1 Somniosus microcephalus | reverse complement strand
GTCTCTTTTTAAGACCTCTGTTCCCGTAACTCCAGTTAGAGACCAAGTTTCCATAGGTGGGCGGCAGCTCGTAAATCCCCATGTGAGCGCGTGCGGAGTGTGTATGAGCACGTGTGCGCCTTCAAGACCACTGTCCCGCTAACTCGCTCTGGGCGATGTCTAAATGTGTACGCCATGAGGTCAGGTAGCGGCTAATTGTAATGGGAAGTTTCCATCGATGGGCGGCTGCTGGTAAATATCTCTCTCTCTCGGTCTCTCTCTCTCGGTCTCTCTCTCTCTCTCGGTCTCTCTCTCTCTCTCTCTCGGTCTCTCTCTCTCTCTCTCGGTCTCTCTCTCTCTCTCGTGTCTCTCTCTCTCTCCTCGGTCTCTCTCTCTCGGTCTCTCTCTCTCGGTCTCTCTCTCTCGGTCTCTCTCTCTCTCTCGGTCTCTCTCTCTCGGTCTCGGTCTCTCTCTCTCTCTCGGTCTCTCTCTCTCTCTCGGTCTCTCTCTCTCCCTCGGTCTCTCTCCCTCGGTTCTCTCTCTCTCGGTCTCTCTCTCGGTCTCTCTCTCTCTCTCGGTCTCTCTCTCTCGGTCTCTCTCTCTCGGTCTCTCTCTCTCTCTCGGTCTCTCTCTCGGGGTCTCTCTCGGTCTCTCTCTCTCTCGGTCTCTCTCTCTCTCGGTCTCTCTCTCTCTCGGTCTCTCTCTCTCTCGGTCTCGGTCTCTCTCGGTCTCTCTCTCTCGGTCTCGGTCTCTCTCTCTCTCTCGGTCTCTCTCTCTCGGTCTCTCTCGCGCGCTCTGTCTCTCTCTCTCTTTTCCCACCCACCTCCCCCTTCCTCCTTGTTCAATGACTGACTGTCCCTCCGCCCCCATGCCCCATCCAGCTTGGGATCTTGCGTCATGTGAACTGAGTTTTATGAATGTCTGGCCCTTCGACTACCAGCCCACTGATGTGGGAGGGCCAAAGGAGGAGAGAGGTGGAGAAGTTTAGGGAGGGAATTCCAGAGCTTGGGGCCCAGGCGGCTGAAGGCACGGCTGCCAATGGTGGAGTGATGGAAATCGGGGATGGGCAAGAGACCGCAATTGGAGGAGCGCGGAGATCTCGGAGGGTTGTTGGGGGCTGGAGGAGGTTACAGAGATAGGGAGGGGTGTCGGGGCTGGAGGAGGTTACAGAGATAGGAGGGGTGTAGGGGCTGGAGGAGGTTACAGAGATAGGGAGGGGTGTAGGGGGCTGGAGGAGGTTACAGAAGTAGGGAGGGTTGTAGGGGGCTGGAGGAGGTTACAGAGATAGGGAGGGTTGTAGGGGGGATGGAGGAGGTTAGAGATAGGGAGGGTTGTAGGGGGCTGGAGGAGGTTACAGAGATAGGGAGGGTTGTAGGAGGCTGGAGGAGGTTACAGAGATAGGGAGGGTTGTAGGGGCTGGAGGAGGTTACAGAGATAGGAAGGGTTGTAGGGGGCTGGAGGAGGTTACAGAGATAGGGAGGGTTGTAGGGGGCTGGAGGAGGTTACAGAGATAGGGAGGATTGTAGGGGCTGGAGGAGGTTACAGAGATAGGGAGGGTTGTCGGGGGCTGGAGGAGGTTACAGAGATAGGGAGGGTTGTAGGGGCTGGAGGAGGTTACAGAGATAGGGAGGGTTGTCGGGGGCTGGAGGAGGTTACAGAGATAGGGAGGGTTGTAGGGGCTGGAGGAGGTTACAGAGATAGGGAAGGGATGGGGCGAGGAGGCCATGGAGGGATTTGCACAAAAGGATAAGAATTTTAAATTCGAGGCGTTGCCGGACTGGGAGCCAGTGTAGATCAGCGAGCACAGCGGGGGACAATGGGTGAACGGGACTCGGTGCCAGTTAGGATACAGGCAGCAGGAGATTTGGATGAGCTCATGATCTGATCGTATAATCTCCCCATAGTTCAGACTTCAGAAAAGGAAAATCCATAGGTTATAAAATGACCGTGGTCCACACTTAGACTGAATTGCACAATGTTCTGGGACTGCCGCGGGAGATAATGAAGATTGCTTTTGTTGTTAAGTTGTCTCGTAATGTTTAGTGCTATTTATTTTTTCAATTTGTGCTCCTTACTCCGATTGGATTTTTTTTTTTTCTGTACACGATATTTCTGCAGGGTGTAAGTTTTGCCTCAGCTGGCCAGAATGTAATCAGCGAGACTTAAGCACCAAAACTAGGTCGACTCTCCCAGTGCCAGTGCTGAGGGAGCGCCGCACTGTCGGAGGGGCAGTACTGAGGGAGCGCCGCACTGTGGGAGGGGCGGTACTGAGGGAGCGCCGCACCGTGGGAGGGGCGGTACTGAGGGAGCGCAGCACTGTCGGAGGGGCAGTGCTGAGGGAGCGCCGCACTGTGGGAGGGGCGGTACTGAGGGAGCGCCGCACCGTGGGAGGGGCGGTACTGAGGGAGCGCCGCACTGTCGGAGGGACAGTGCTGAGGGAGCGCCGCACTGTCGGAGGGGCAGTACTGAGGGAGCGCCACACTGTCGGAGTGGCAGTGCTGAGGGAGCGCCGCACTGTCGGAGGGGCAGTACTGAGGGAGTGCCGCACTGTCGGAGGTGCCGTTTTTCAGATGAGACGTTAAATCAAGGCCCCGTCTGCTCTCTCAGGTGGACATATAAAAGATCCCAGTGGCACTATTTCGAAGAAGAGCAGGGGGGGAGTTCTCCCCGGTGTCCTGGGATCAATATTTATCCCTCAACCAACATCACTGTCAACAGATGATCCACTCATTCATCACATCGCTGTTTGTGGGAGCTTGCTGTGCGCAAAATGGCCGCTGCCTCATAACAACAGTACTTAATTGGCTGTGAAGCGCTTTGGGACGTCCTGAGGTGGGGAAAGGGTGCTGGAGAATCAACAGAGAGGCCAACGCACAGTCTGTTTTAAGTTTCTGCTTACCAGCAGTTACGTGGATCTCAATCTCTCTCTCCCTGAATCCCAGAGAAAAGTCTGTTTTACCCGCCCCCCACCCAGTCCTCCTCCTTCACGTCCGCCCCTCTCTGCCAGTTGTATTGAGGTAGTGTTGAAAGCCAGTGGCTAAGGTTCTGGCCAGCGGCAGTGTGCGAGATCACACAGGGGTTGAACAAGAGCCAGCCCCTTCAAAACTAATCCGTCCAAGGCTGGCCGGTCTTGTTTGATTTGATAGCTGAGACTTATTTAAAAAAAACAGCGATGGTGACTGGAAACGGGAGGCACTCGAGAGCCCCACGCTGGTACTGCCAGTTTCTGCGCACGGACAGATGCGCACGCAGTCGCTACGCGCACAGGCCCATGCAAAAAAACAGTGCTTGCCCTGTGGGAGGACGGTGATCTTCAAATGGCTCTTCGCAGCTGAGGTTTAAACTTGCATCACTGCTGCAGCCCGAATATGATCTGTTGCGGCCAACGCTATTTTCAGCCAGACAGACTTGGTCTTTCTATGCAGTGCAGGAGGTGGCTATTCGGCCCATCGTGCCTGTGCCGGCTCTTTGAACGAGCTCTCCAATTAGTCCCCATTCTCTCTCTCCCCCTGCTCTTTCCCCCGTAGCCCTGTGAATTTCTCCCCTTCAAGTGTTTATCCAGTTTCCCCTTTTGAAAGTTACGATTGAATCTGCTCCCACCGCCCTTTCAGGCAGCGCGTTCCAGATCACAACAACTCGCTGCGTTAAAAAACACATTCTCCTCCTCTCTCCCCCTCTGGCTCCCGGTTAAGCAGCGCCTTGATTTCAAAATTCTCATACTTGTTTTCAAATCACTCCGTGGCCTCCTCGTCCCCTCCCTATTTCTGTAACCTCCTCCAGCCCCTACAACCCTCCCTATCTCTGTAACCTCCTCCAGCCCCGACAACCCTCCCTATCTCTGTAACCTCCTCCAGCCCCTACAACCCTCCCTATTTCTGTAACCTCCTCCAGCCCCTACAACCCTCCCTATCTCTGTAACCTCCTCCAGCCCCCTACAACCCTCCCTATCTCTGTAACCTTCTCCAGCCCCCACAACCCTCCCTATCTCTGTAACCTCCTCCAGTCCCCGACAACCCTCCCTATCTCTGTAACCTCCTCCAGCCCCTACAACCCTCCCTATCTCTGTAACCTCCTCCAGTCCCCGACAACCCTCCCTATCTCTGTAACCTCCTCCAGCCCCTACAACCCTCCCTATCTCTGTAACCTCCTCCAGCCCCCGACAACCCTCCCTATCTCTGTAACCTCCTCCAGCCCCGACAACCCTCCCTATCTCTGTAACCTCCTCCAGCCCCTACAACCCTCCCTATCTCTGTAACCTCCTCCAGCCCCCAACAACCCTCCCTATCTCTGTAACCTCCTCCAGCCCCTACAACCCTCCCTATCTCTGTAACCTCCTCCAGCCCCCTACAACCCTCCCTATCTCTGTAACCTCCTCCAGCCCCCTACAACCCTCCCTATCTCTGTAACCTTCTCCAGCCCCCACAACCCTCCCTATCTCTGTAACCTCCTCCAGCCCCCTACAACCCTCCCTATCTCTGTAACCTCCTCCAGCCCCCTACAACCCTCCCTATCTCTGTAACCTTCTCCAGCCCCCACAACCCTCCCTATCTCTGTAACCTCCTCCAGCCCCCTACAACCCTCCCTATCTCTGTAACCTCCTCCAGCCCCCGACAACCCTCCCTATCTCTCTAACCTCCTCCAGCCCCCTACAACCCTCCCTATCTCTGTAACCTCCTCCAGCCCCCTACAACCCTCCCTATCTCTGTAACCTCCTCCAGCCCCTACAACCCTCCCTATCTCTGTAACCTCCTCCAGCCCCCTACAACCCTCCCTATCTCTGTAACCTCCTACAACCCTCCCTACCTCTGTAACCTCCTCCAGCCCCTACAACCCTCCCTAACTCTGTAACCTCCTCCAGCCCCTACAACCCTCCCTATCTCTGTAACCTCCTACAACCCTCCCTATCTCTGTAACCTCCTCCAGCCCCTACAACCCTCCCTAACTCTGTAACCTCCTCCAGCCCCTACAACCCTCCCTATCTCTGTAACCTCCTACAACCCTCCCTATCTCTGTAACCTCCTCCAGCCCCTACAACCCTCCCTAGCTCTGTAACCTCCTACAACCCTCCCTATCTCTGTAACCTCCTCCAGCCCCCTACAACCCTCGCTATCTCTGTCATCTCCTCCAGCCCCTCAGCCCCCCCCGAGATATCTGCGCTGCTCCAATTCTGCCCTCTTGAGTATCCCTAATTATAATCGCTCCACCATTGGCGGCCGTGCCTTCAGCCGCCTGGGCCCTGAGCTCTGGAATTCCCTCCCTAAACCTCTCCGCCTCTCTCTCTCTCTCTCTCTCTCCTCCTTTAAGACGCGGCTTAAAACCTCCCTCTTTGACCAAGCTTTTGGTCGCATGTTCCTAATTTATCCTTATGTGGCTCGGTGTCAAATTTTTGGTCTTAAAATAGTGCTGTGCAGCACCTTGGGACGTTTTACTGTGTTAAAGGCACTATATAAATCCAAGTTGTTGTTTTGCCAATCACTTTAAATCTGTGTCCTCTTGTTACCGATATTTATTTATCATTCGCCCAACATCACTAAAACAGATGATCCGGTCATTTATCACATTGCTGTCTGTGGGAGCTTGCTGTGTGCAAATTGGCTGCCGCGTTTCCTACATTACAACAGCGACCACACTTCAAAAAAAAGTACTTCATTGGCTGTGAAGTGCGTTGGGCCGTCCTGAGTTTGTGAAAGGCGCTGGAGAAATGCGAGTGAGTTCGTTGGTTGATGATGGTTAGTTGCGGGGGTCGGCGGAGCTTCACGTCTGCAAGCCGCCCTGGAGCGTGATCCCTGCCCCCTGCACCATCGGCTTGACCCTGTTGCGTCTGGATTTCCCGCGGCACGGTGCGCTGGCGAGGCGGCGCAGGTCGCTCCGGAACTGCTTGGAGAAGTAGGCGTAAATGAGCGGGTTGGCCACGGTGGAGCAGGAGGCCAGGAGCCTGGCGAAGACGGGGAACGGGCCCTGCAGCCACCGCGAGCCACCGCCGCCGTCGGTTGCCAGCTGGAACATGAGGGCGTACGAGGGCAGCCAGCAGAGCGTGAAGGACAGCACCAGGGCCACCGTCATCTTGGTGACCTGCGCGTTGTAGCGCTCGAGATGACCGGCCGGAGCCGACACGACCGTCCGGTGCTGGATGTAGCAGAGTATCTTGGAGTACATGGCGGTGACCAGCAGCAGCGGTGCCGCGAAGCCGGTGAGGAAGAGGACGACGCTGTAGACGGTGATGCCGAGCTCCGCCAGGAAGGCGAAGCAGTACATGGACTCCAGCTGCAGGTCGCGGTAGATGAACTGCGGCACAGCCAGACCGAGCGCCGGTGCCCACACCGCCAGCAGCGTCAGGGCGAAGTGGCAGCCGCGGCGGGGGCGCCAGACACCGGGCGACTGCGCCACGGTGACGTAACGGTTGACCGAGAGGGCGACGAGGGTGAAGACGCTGGCAGAGGAGCAGGCTGTGCCGGTGAAGCTTACCAGCTTGCAGAGGAAGGAGCCGAAGGTCCACCTGGCCCAGGCGATGGAGGCAGTGGTGAAGGGCAGGCAGGCCAGCTGGAGCAGGTCCGCCACCGTCAGGTTCAGCAGGAGGAGGCTGGTCCCGTTGATGTGCCGCTTGCTCCGCAGCAGGATGAGGGTCACCAGCGCGTGGCCCACCAGCCCAGCTGCCAGCACCGCAGTGTCCAGCAGGGGCACCGCCACCCGACTGGCAGCGAGCCACCGGGCGGGTCCCGTGCCGTTGGCCGGAGCGGAGCCGTAGGACGCAGCCACCGTCTCGTTGAGCCCCTCCATGGCGAGACTCGCGGGGATCCCGGACCGGTCTCTTGACGCCCGAGACTTGGGAGAGGAGAGCGAAGGGGGATTCTGGATCACCGGGGTAGTGGGGGCGGGCTCTCAGCCGACGGGTTGAGCGATCAGTCGTGGCATCCGCTTGCCGGTGTTGAGCCGGACTCCTGAAGGCAGCATGGTATCCGGGCGGTGCTTTCTTATCGCCACGTTTGGTTCTCGGTCCTATGCAGAATACCGGGAGCGCTCGAGCTGGTTGATAGGACGCCAGCTCAAAGCAGGCAGCCAGGTTGCTTTTATTCACCCGCACAGGCAGCTGAGTGGCCGGGATGCAGGGTGACAGATAAGATCTTCTGCGCTAATACGCGGCAGGTACCATGGCAATGATTGACATTTTATGATCTCATATTTAGTGTTTGCTATTCATTAATTTTTCCATGCTGAAGAGGCTCGAGGAGACCCTGCTGAACCCTGTGACATCTTCAAAACCACGAGAGGCCTAGAGCTTGTTTTCAAATCCCTCCGTGGCCTCCTCGCAGTGCTCTCCCTATCTCTGTAACCTCCTCCAACCCCCTCCCTATCTCTGTAACCTCCTCCAGCCCCCTACTACCCTCCCTATCTCTGTAACCTCCTCCAGCCCCCTACTACCCTCCCTATCTCTGTAACCTCCTCCAGCCCCCTATTACCCTCCCTATCTCTGTAACCTCCTCCAGCCCCCTACAACCCTCCCTATCTCTGTAACCTCCTCCAGCCCCCTACAACCCTCCCTATCTCTGTAACCTCCTCCAACCCCCTCCCTATCTCTGTAACCTCCTCCAGCCCCCTACAACCCTCCCTATCTCTGTAACCTCCTCCAGCCCCCTACAACCCTCCCTATCTCTCTAACCTCCTCCAACCCCCTCCCTATCTCTGTAACCTCCTCCAGCCCCCTACAACCCTCCCTATCTCTGTAACCTCCTCCAGCCCCCTACAACCCTCCCTATCTCTCTAACCTCCTCCAACCCCCCTCCCTATCTCTGTAACCTCCTCCAGCCCCCTACTACCCTCCCTATCTCTGTAACCTCCTCCAGCCCCCTACAACCCTCCCTATCTCTGTAACCTCCTCCAGCCCCCTACAACCCTCCCTATCTCTGTAACCTCCTCCAGCCCCCTACAACCCTCCCTATCTCTGTAACCTCCTCCAGCCCCTACAACCCCTCCCTATCTCTGTAACCTCCTCCAGCCCCCAACAACCTTCCGGGATCTCTGCGCTCCTCCAATTCTGGCCTCTTGCGCATCCCCCTGATTTCCATCGCTCCACCATTGGCGGCCGTGCCTTCAGCCTCTGGAATTCCCTCCCTAAACCTCTCCGCCTCTCCCTCCCCCACTCCTTTAAGACGCTGCTTAAAACCGACCTCTTTGACCAAGCGTTTGGTCACCTGTCCTAATATAGGAACAGGAGTACTCCAATGTGTGGTCTAACCAAAGTTCAACACAGGTTTAACATAATTTCTCTGCTTTTCAGTTGTATCCCTCTAGAAACTCACCCTAGTGCTTGGTTTGCTTTTTTAATGTCCTTATCAACCAACGTCGCTACTTTTAGTGACCCTCTCTGTTCCTCTACCCCATTTAGACAGTTAGCCAGTGACATGAATCAGTCATTCATGAAAGCAAGACTTATGAAATAATACTGAGCGGCCTGCGGGTGGCGCTGTCCAGGGAGAGTATAAATACTCGGGCACGGGCCCAGCTTGCGCAGGACATTCTTAACAGGAACTAGTGAAGGACACAACTAGACCTCCATGTTGTAAAACAGTTGATTAAAGCTTTGTTTAATGCTTAGACCAAGTGCCTAGTAGCTTTCTTACGTCAGTCATGAAGCCTGGTTAGGAGGTGTCGGCCTTGGTTCACTGGTAGCATGCTCGCCTCTCACCCCCAACCTGGAGACATGAGCACGAAATCTAGCCTGACGCTCCACTGCGGTGTTGAACGAGTGCCGCCTTTCGGATGAGACGTTAAAACAAGGTCACGTTTGCCCTCTGTCGGAGGGTCAGTACTGAGGGAGCGCCACACTGTCGGAGGGACAGTACTGAGGGAGCGCCGCACTGTCGGAGGGACAGTACTGAGGGAGCGCCGCACTGTCGGAGGGGCGGTACTGAGGACGTAAAAGATCCCGAGTCCACTATTTCAAAGAAGAGCAGGGGGGAGTTCTCCCCGGTGTCCTGGGGCCAATATTTATCCCTCAACCAACATCACTAAAAATAGATGATCTGGTCATTTATCACATTGCTGTTTGTGGGAGCTTGCTGTGCGCAAATTGGCTGCCGCAATTCCTACATTACAACAGTGACCACACTTCTTCATTGACTGTGAAACGCCTTGAGACGTCCTGAGGTGGTGAAAGGCGCTGGAGAAATGTAAGTTCTTTGTTTATATGCTGTCTTTCCTCGTAGAGAATACTTGGTGTCGGCACCGTTGTAATGGAAGGCTGCCTATCTGCGCACAGCAAGATCCCATAAATGGCCTGCACATCATACGTCCCAAAGCAATTCACCGGAGCGATGAAAAGACAACAAATTTGACGCCGAGCCACATCGGGAGATATTAGGACAGGTGACCAAAAGCTTGGTCAAAGAGGGAGGTTTTAAGGAGCGTCTTAAAGGAGGGGAGAGAGAGAGGCGGAGAGGTTTAGGGAGGGAATTCCAGAGCTTAGGGCCCAGGCAGCTGAAGGCACGGCCGCCCATGGTGGAGCGATGGAAATCGGAGGTGGGGTGCGCAAGAGGCCAGATATGGAGGAGCGCAGAGATCTCGGAGAGTTGTAGGGGCTGGAGGAGGTTACAGAGAGGGGGGAGGGTTGTAGGGGGCTGGAGGAGGTTACAGAGATGGGAAGGATTGTAGGGGCTGGAGGAGGTTAGAGATAGGGAGGGTTGTAGGGGGCTGGAGGAGGTTACAGAGAGAGGGAGGGTTGTAGGGGGCTGGAGGAGGTTACAGAGATAGGGAGGGTTGTAGGGGCTGGAGGAGGTTACAGAGATAGGGAGGGTTGTAGGGGGCTGGAGGAGGTTACAGAGATGGGGAGGGTTGTAGGGGCTGGAGGAGGTTACAGAGATAGGGAGGGTTGTAGTGGGCTGGAGGAGGTTACAGAGATGGGGAGGGTTGTAGGGGCTGGAGGAGGTTACAGAGATGGGGAGGATTGTAGGGGGCTGGAGGAGGTTACAGAGATGGGGAGGGTTGTAGGGGGCTAGAGGAGGTTACAGAGATAGGGAGGGTTGTAGGGGGCTGGAGGAGGTTACAGAGATAGGGTTGTAGGGGCTGGAGGAGGTTGCAGAGATAGGGAGGGTTGTAGGGGCTGGAGGAAGTTAGAGATAGGGAGGGTTGTAGGGGGCTGGAGGAGGTTACAGTGATAGGGACAGTTGTAGGGGGCTGGAGGAGGTTACAGAGATAGGGAGGGTTGTAGGGGGCTGGAGGAGGTTACAGAGATAGGGAGGGTTGTAGGGGGCTGGAGGAGGTTACAGAGATAGGGAGGGTTGTAGGGGCTGGAGGAAGTTACAGAGATAGGGAGGGCTGGAGGTTACAGAGATAGGGAGGGCTGTAGGGGCTGGAGGTTACAGAGATAGGGAGGGTTGTAGGGGGCTGGAGGAGGTTACAGAGATAGGGAGGGCTGGAGGTTACAGAGATAGGGAGGGCTGTAGGGGCTGGAGGTTACAGAGATAGGGAGGGTTGTAGGGGGCTGGAGGAGGTTACAGAGATAGGGAGGGGAGGCGAGGAGGCCATGGAGGGATTTGAAGAGGAGGATGAGAATTTTGAAATCTAGGCGTTGCCGGACCGGGAGACAGTGTAGTTCAGCGAGCACGGCGGGGGTGATGGGTGAACGGGACTCGGTGTGAGTTAGGACACGGGGGGCAGCAGACTCGGTGGAGGCTGCACTGTGTGACCTCCGATCGGTGTGAGTAGCCCACCAGGAACGGACGTTGCCCCGTGGGACTTCAGTGCCCTCGGCTGTCTCCTGGGATTTATATTGCGGGCGGTGGGTCGATACGAGCCTGGCAGTGTAGCTGCGCCCTTGTGCGGGAATCGAGAGTTCAGTAGTCCAGCTCGGTTGGAAGAGCGATGTGTGTTTGCTCTGTTCGGTCAGCTGTAGCCGGGATCGGAATCACGAGATGGGCTTCCATGGGATAAAAGCAGACCTGAGTGGTGGTGTGATCCTTGTGTATTTAGCAGTGGTATGGTTCGTATTGATGAAACTGCAGTATTTAATCTAAGGTTTATCTTACATTAAAGGTCTGGCTGGTTAGGAATATAGTCGCCACTCGCCCTTGCAGACCTCTGTTGTCGTCTGTACTCTTGGACCCTGCAAGGGTGTTGAAGAAAGAAAGACTTGCATTTATATAGCGCCTTTCAAGACCACCGGACATCTCAAAGCGCTTTACAGCCAATGAAGTACTTTTTTTGTAATGTGGAAAACGCGGCAGCCGATTTGCGCACAGCAAGCTCCCAGAAACAGCAATGTGTCATCTGAAAGACGGCGCCTCCGACAGTGCAGCACTCCCTCAGCACCGCACTGGGAGTGTCAGCCTTGCTTTATGTGCTCAATCGCTGGAGTGGGACTTCAACCCACAACCTTCTGCCTCAGAGGCGAGTGTGCTACCCACTGAGCCACAGCTGACACGGTGTTGGGGGGGGTATAAGAGCAAGGAAATCTTGCTGCAACTATACAGGGCCTTGGTGAGACCACACCTGGAGCACTGCGCACAGTTTTGGCCTCCTTATCTAAGGAAGGATATACTTGCCTTGGAGGCGGTGCAACGAAGGTTCACTCGATTGATTCCTGGGATGAGAGGGCTGTCCTATGAGGAGAGATTGTGTAGAATGGGCCGATACTCTCTGGAGTTTAGAAGAATGAGAGGTGATCTCATTGAAACGTACAAGATTCTGAGGGGGATTGACAGGGTAGATGCTGAGAGGCTGTTTCCCCCTGGCTGGAGAGTCTAGAACCAGGGGTCACAGTCTCAGGATAAGGGGTCGGCCATTTAGGACTGAGATGAGGAGGAATTTCTTCACTCAGAGGGCGGTGAATCTTTGGAATTCTCTGCCCCAGAGGGCTGTGGAGGCTCAGTCGTTGAGTATATTCAAGGCTGAGATCGATCGATTTTTGGACTCGAGGGGAATCGAGGGATATGGGGATCGGGCGGGAAAGTGGAGTTGAAGTCGATGATCAGCCACGATCTCGTTGAATGGCGGAGCAGGCTCGAGGGGCCGAATGGCCGACTTCTGCTCCTGTATCTTGTGTTCTCGTGCTCGTTTACAAATCCTATTTCCCCCCCCCCCCCCGGCCTGCAGTGCAACTCCGCGCCCCCCTCCTACCATTCCGTCGCGGGTCGAGTTCATCCCGCCGTTTAGCACGCTGCTGTTTGTGGGAGCTTGCCGTGCTACAGATTGGCTTGCCCCGCCCCGCTGCCCTACATCACGGCAGCGACTGTGCTTCAAAAGAGGTACTTGGGCGGCTGTGCAGCGCTTTGGGACGTGGCGAGGTGGTGAAAGGCGACACGTGGGGAAACCTTTTTGACGTGACGAGTGGTGAGGATTTGGAACGTGCTGCCTGGCAGGGCGGTGGGAGCAGATTCAATAGTAGCCTGCAAAAGGGAATTGGATAATAACTGGGTCACTTTTTTTTCGAATTTATGGAATGTGGGCGTCACCGGCATTTATTGCCCATCCCTAATTGCCCCTTGAGAAGGTGGTGGTGAGCCGCCGCCTTGAACCGCTGCAGTCCGTGTGGTGAAGGTGCTCCCACAGCGCTGTTAGGGAGGGAGTTCCAGGATTTTGACCCAGCGACGATGAAGGAACAGCCGATATACTTCTAAGTCAGGATGGTGTGTGACTTGGAGGGTGACTTGGAGGGTAACTTGGAGGTGGTGGTGTTCCCGTGCGCCTGCTGCCCTTGTCCTTCTAGGTGTCATCGAGTTATACAGCACTTGGTCCGCGTAGCCTTGTCTGCTATGGCGTTTCAAGTGCTCCTCTAAATGCTTTTTGAATGTTGTGAGGGTTCCTGCCTCTACCACCCTTTCAGGCAGTGAGTTCCAGACTTCAACCACCCTCTGGGTGAAAAAGTTCTTCCTCAAATCCTCTCTAAACCTCCTGCCCCTTACCTTGAAACTATGCCCCCTTGGTTGTTGACCCCTCTACTAAGGGGGAAAGTTCCTTTCTATCTGCCCTATCTATGCCCCTCATAATTTTGTACACCTCAATCAGGTCCCCCCTCAGCCTTCTCTGCCCTAAGGAAAACAACCCCAGCCTGTCCAGTCTCTCTTCATAGCTGAAGCGCTCCAGCCCAGGTAACATCCTGGTGAATCTCCTCTGCACCCTCTCCAATGCAATCACATCCCTCCTATAGTGTGGCGACCAGAACTGCACACAGTATTCCAGCTGTGGCCTAACTAGCGTTTTGTACAATATAACAACAGAAAACGCTGGAAGAACTCAGCAGGCCAGGCAACATCCGTGGAGAGAGAAACCGAGTCAACATTTCAGGTCGAAACCCTTCTTCAGAACTGAAAAAACACAGGAAATGAAGCAGATTAAAAGGCCAGTTTGGGGGTGGGAAATGGGGGAGGGGATGAAAGAACAAAAGGGGAAGGTCTGTGAGAGGTGAAGAGACATTAAGAGATATTCAAGGCGAGACGAGATGGTAATAGGACAGGTAAAGAGACAAAGGATGGCTCTGGATGAAGTGTGAAATGTGCTGGCAGAGTGAGCGACAGCTGCCATGTAGGAGAGAGAGGAAAAAGGAAAAGGCACAAATCTAAAGTGTGGATAAAAAATAATAAAAATATGTTAGGGGCTGAGGTTATGATCTGAAATTGTTGAACTTGATATTGAGTCCTGAAGGCTGTAAAGTGCCTAATCGGAAGATGAGGTGCTGTTCCTCGAGTTTACGCTGAGCTTCCGTGGAACAATGCAAGAGCCCGAGGACGGTGAGGTCCGAGTGGGAATGGGGCGGTGAATTGAAATGACAGGTGACTGGAAGCTCGGGGTCACCCTTCCGGACTGAACGGAGGCGTTCCGCAAAGCAGTCACCCAATCTGCGTTTGGTCTCCCCAATGTCGAGGAGACCGCATCGTGAGCAGCGAATACAGTATACTAGATTGCAAGAAGTACAAGTAAATCGCTGTTTCACCTGGAAGGGGTGTTTGGGGCCCTGGACAGTGGGAAGTGGGGGGAGGTATAAGGGCAAGTTTTGCATCTCCTGCGCTTGCACGGGAAAGTGCCGGGCAAAGGGGAAGGGGTGCTGGGGGTGATAGAGGAGTGGACCAGGGTGTCTCGGAGAGAGCGGTCCCTACGGAATGCTGAAAGATTTCCAGCATCTGCAGTATTTTCCTATCGTATTAGCGTTTTGTACAGCTCCATCAGGTGGAAGAGGTCGCGGGTTTGGGAGGTGCTGCCGAAGAAGCCTTGGTGAGTTGCTGCAGTGCGTCGTGTAGATGGTACACACTGCAGCCACGGTGCGCCGGTGGACGGAGGGAGTGAATGTTTAAGGTGGTGGATGTGGGGTGCCCATCGAGCGGGGCTGCTTTGTCCTGGATGGCGTCTACAAAATGCAAGTTATTTTCTTTTCCACAGATGTTGGGTCGGTTGAGGGCCTGGCCTATCACCGGGCGTGGGATGCGCTGTACTGGACCAGCTACACGACGTCCACCATCACTCGTCACAGTGTAGACCAGAGCCGCCAGGGGGCGTTCGAGCGGGAGACGGTGGTCACCATGTCGGGAGACGATCACCCACGGGCGTTCGTGCTGGACGAGTGTCTCAAGTAAGAGCGGCGGCGCGTTTTAACACAAATAGCGACGTTCAGCCCCCTCGAGCCTGTTACATTAGGAACAGGAGGAGGCCATTCAGCCCCCTCGAGCCTGTTACATTAGGAACAGGAGGAGGCCATTCAACCCCCCTCGAGCCTGTTACATTAGGAACAGGAGGAGGCCATTCAGCCCCTCCTCGAGCCTGTTACATTAGGAACAGGAGGAGGCCATTCAGCCCCCTCGAGCCCGTTAGATTAGGAACAGGAGGAGGCCATTCAACCCCCCTCGAGCCTGTTACATTATGAACAGGAGGAGGCCATTCAGCCCCTCGAGCCTGTTACATTAGGAACAGGAGGAGGCCATTCAGGCCCCTCGAGCCTGTTGCATTAGGAACAGGAGGAGGCCATTCAGCCCCTCCTCGAGCCTGTTACATTAGGAACAGGAGGAGGCCATTCAGCCCCTCGAGCCTGTTACATTAGGAACAGGAGGAGGCCATTCAGCCCCCCTCGAGCCTGTTGCATTAGGAACAGGAGGAGGCCATTCAACCCCCCTCGAGCCTGTGACATTATGAACAGGAGGAGGCCATTCAATGAGATCATGATTGATCTGTATGTTAACCCCATCCACCCACCTTTACTCCGTATCCTTTTATACCCTTGTCTGGCAAAAATCTATCTAACATCAATTTCAATCTATTAATTGGCCTCCAGCACCACCTGCTTTTTGTGAGAGAGTGTTCCACCCTTTGTGTGAAAAAGTGTTTCCTAACTTCCCTCCTGACGGCCTGGCTCTGATTTTAAAGTTACACCCCCTTGTCCGAGACTTCTTCAGCAGAAAAATGTTCTCTCTATCTGACCCTAACAATTCCTTTTAAAATCCTAAAAACCTCAAATCAAATCGCCGTCTTAACCTTCTGTGTGCCAGGGAATACCCAAACCTAGCTTGTGTAATCTCTTCTCGTAACTTGGATAGAGAACTGGTTGGCAGACAGGAAGCAAAGAGTTGGAATGAACGGGTCTTTTTCCGAGTGGCAGGCAGTGAGTAGTGGGGTATCGCAGGGATCGGTCCTCGGACCCCAGCTATTCACAATATATATTAATGATCTGGACGAGGGAACTAGATGTAATATCTCCAAGTTTGCAGACGACACAAAGCTGGGTGGGCGTTGTGTGCTGTGAGGAGGATGTCGAGAAACTCCAGTACGATTTGGACAGGTTAGGTGATTGGGCAGATGCAATATAATGTGGATAAATGCGAGGTTATCCACTTTGGTGGCAAAAACAGGAAGGCAGATTATTATCTGAACGGCATAGATTGGGAGAAGGGGAAGTGCAACGAGACCTGGGTGTCCTTGTGCACCAGTCGCTGAAGGTAAGCATGCAGGTGCAGCAGGCGGTTAAGAAAGGCAAGTGGTATGTTGGCCTTCATAGCGAGAGGATTCGCGTACAGGAACAAGGATGTCTTGCTGCAGTTGTACGGGGCCTTGGTCAGACCACACCTTGAGTATTGTGTGCAGTTTTGGTCGCCCTATTTGAGGAAGGATGTTCTTGCCATGGAGGGAGTGCAGCGAAGATTCACCAGACTGATACCTGGGATGGCAGGAATGACGTATAAGGAGAGATTGGGTCGATTGGGCTTATACTTGCTGGAATTTAGAAGAATGAGAGGGGATCTCATTGAAACTTAAAATTCTAACAGGACTGGACAGACTAGATGCTGGAAGGATGTTCCCGATGGTCGGGGGAGTCCAGAACCAGGGGTCACAGTCTAAGGATAAGGGGTAAGCCAATTAGGACAGAGATGAGGAGGAATTTCTTCACCCAGAGAGTGGTGAACCTGTGGAATTCTCTACCACAGAAGGCAGTTGAGGCCAATTCATTAAATATATTCAAGAAGGAGTTGGATATATTTCTTAAGGCTAAGGGATCAAGGGATATGGGGAGAAGGCAGGGACAGGGTACTGAATTTGGATGATCAGCCATGATCTCATTGAATTGGCGGAGCAGGCTCGAGGGGCCGAATGGCCGACTCCTGCTCCTATCTTCTATGTTTCTATAATCGCACCCTTGGAGTATAACCCAGATTGCAGTATAATAATAGTGGTGTTGTTGGACCAGTGCGGTGTGGGCAGATAGCTGGGACTTTGTGACTACATTGTCCCAAACTTTGTTGTTTTACTGTAAATTATGAAAGGGGTTCGATAGGATGTTTTTTTTTAATTATTTGTTTGTGGGATGTGGGCCTCGCTGGCAAGGCCGGCATTTATTGCCCATCCCCTAGTCGCACCTTGATTCAGATTAGATTTATTTGCCATATGTAACAAGTACAATGGAATGCTTGTTCCCCGTCGGGACGCGTCAGCTTTACATACAGTGCCACGTTCAGAGTCAATACAATGGCTTCCCGTGGCAGTGGGAGCACGATGTCCCTCAGCCGCTCCGTCCTCCTCTTCACCGCGGCCTCCTCCTCACTGTTGCCGGCTCCACGTGTGGTGGCCTGCTTCTCCCGCTCTAGCCACCATGCCCGGCTCCCATCCGGACTGCGAGTTACCCGAAATGGAGCTGCCGGTCGACGTGCTGCAGCGTGTCGTGAATCTGCTGTTGCTGCTCGTTGCGCTGCGCTCCTCCGCCGGCTCGCCGAACACATCGTCGAGAAGGTGGTGGTGAGCCGCCTTCTTGAACGCTGCAGTCCCATGTGGTGAAGGTGCTCCCACTGTGCTGTTAGGTAGGGAGTCAAGGATTTTGACCCAGCGACAATGATAGGAACGGCTGATATACTTCTAAGCCTGGATGGTGTGTGACTTGGAGGTGGTGGTGTTCCCATGCGCCTGCTGCCCTTGTCCTTCTAGGTGGAAGAGGTCGCGGGTTTGGGAGGTGCTGCCGAAGAAGCCTTGGCGAGTTGCTGCAGTGCATCTTGTAGGTGGTGCACACTGCAGCCACGGTGCGCCGGTGGGGAGGGATTGAAAGTTTAAGGCGGTGGATGGGGTGCCGATCAAGCGGGCTGCTTTGTCCTAGATGGTGTCGAGCTTCTTGAGTGTTGTTGGAGCTGCACTCATCCAGGCAAGTGGAGAGTATTCCACCACACTCCTAGAGGTGTAGAAGGTGTTTCCACTTGTGATGGGGAGACCAGAACTAGAGGCCATAAATATAAGATAGTCACCAAGAAATCCAATGGGGAATTCAGGAGAAACTTCTTTACCCAGAGGGTGTAATGGATGTAGGTGACTCCCTAGTTACAACAGCTCCCAAGAGAAGGAATTTGATTTTAATGTAGGCTGACTGTCACACATATTGCCACCTCGCACAGAGGGTGAGAAGAGCCCCCGAGTGTAGCAGGAGACCCTTGAGACCCAGAGAGAGGGAGACGCAGGAGAGGGGGACTCTGAACTTGAGAGGGCGAGAGGAGGCCGGAGACCAGGAGTCCAAAAGAGAGGAAATCGTGAATCTTAAGAGGGCACAAACTGATTCCCAAAATAAGCAGCTGCATTGTCCTAACCTTCCCGAGACTCCTGGATGCGTTTGAGGGGAAGCTAGACAAGTACACGAGGGAGAAACATAGAAATGTGGAAGCTAGGAGCAGGAGTAGGCCATTCGGCCCCTCGAGCCTGCTCCGCCATTTAATGAGATCATGGCTGATCATCCAAATTCAGTACCTGTCCCTGCTTTCTCCCCATATCCCTTGATCCCTTTAGCCTTAAGAAATATATCCAACTCCTTCTTGAATATATTTAATGAATTGGCCTCAACTGCCTTCTGTGGTAGAGAATTCCACAGGTTCACCACTCTCTGGGTGAAGAAATTCCTCCTCATCTCAGTCCTAAATGGCTTACCCTTTATCTTTAGACTGTGACCCCTGGTTCTGGACTCCCCGGCCATCGGGAACATCCTTCCCTGCATCTAGTCTGTCCAGTCCTGTCAGAATTTTATAAGTTTCAATGCGATCCCCTCTCATTCTTCTAAACTCCCGCGAATATAAGCCCAATCGACCCAATCTCTCGCGTCATTCCTGCCATCCCAGGTATCAGTCTGGTGAATCTTCGCTGCACTCCTCCATGGCAAGAACATCCTTCCTCAGATAAGGTGACCAAAACTGCACACAATACTCAAGGTGTGGTCTCACCAAGGCCCTGTACAACTGCAGCAAGACATCCTTGTTCCTGTACTCGAATCCTCTCGCTACGAAGGCCAACATACCATTTGCCTTCTGAAAGGAATAGAAGGATGTGTTGATGGGGTGAGATGGAGTCAGGAGGGAGGATGAGTGAGCAATCTGATAGAGGTCTTTAAAATTATGAAGGGGTTCGATAGGGTAGACGTGGAGAAGATGTTTCCATTGGTGGGGGAGACCAGAACTAGGGGCCATCAATATAAGATGGTCACTAATAAATCCAATGGGGAATTCAGGAGAAACTTCTTTACCCAGAGAGTGGTGAGAATGTGGAACTCGCTACCACAGGGAGTGGTTGAGGCGAATAGTATAGATGCATTTAAGGGGGAAGCTGGATAAACACACGAGGGAGAAAGGAATAGAAGGATATGGTGATGGGGTGAGATGCAGTAGGGGTGGGAGGAGGGTCGTGTGGAGCATAAACACCAGCACGAGCCTGTTTCTGTGCCAGGAGATTCCATGCAATTCCGATGTAAAATGCAAATCTTGTCTTTCTTTCTAAGCCTGATGTTCTGGACGAATTGGAATGAGCAGCACCCTAGCATCATGAGGTCCACCCTGAGCGGCTCCAACGTGTTTGTCATCATCGGCACGGATATCCGCACCCCCAACGGACTGGCCATTGACCACCAGGCGGAGAAGCTCTACTTCTCGGACGCCACGCTGGACAAGATCGAGAGATGCGAGTACGACGGCACCAACAGACGGGTGGGTTGGCGGCGACCTCGGAGAGGAGGGAGGGGGCGGGTGGTGGGAGGAGGAGATGGGGAGAGTTGTAGCTGGCTCCGGCTCCAAGGTAACGCGCCAGTCTCTTGGGCGGGAACTCGTCCCTGGTCCAACGTCCAGTATCATAGAAACATAGAAGATAGGAGCAGGAGTAGGCCACAAGTGGAAACACTCCCTGTGTCTATTCTATCAAAACACTTGATAATTTTAAAGACCTCTATTAGGTTACCCTTCAGCCTGTTTAATCACCCTCTCCAGTACCTCTATATCCTTTTTATAATATGGAGACCAGAACTGTGCACAGTGCTCCCAGTGTGGTCTAACCAAGGTATATGGAGACCAGAACTGTGCACAGTGCTCCAAGTGTGGTCTAACCAAGGTATACGGAGACCAGAACTGTGCACAGTGCTCCAAGTGTGGTCTAACCGAGGTATATGGAGACCAGAAGTGTGCACAGTGCTCCCAGTGTGGTCTAACCAAGGTATACGGAGACCAGAACTGTGCACAGTGCTCCCAGTGTGGTCTAACCAAGGTATATGGAGACCAGAACTGTGCACAGTGCTCCCAGTGCGGTCTAACCAAGGTATATGGAGACCAGAACTGTGCACAGTGCTCCAAGTGTGGTCTAACCAAGGTATATGGAGACCAGAACTGTGCACAGTGCTCCAAGTGTGGACTAACCAAGGTATACGGAGACCAGAACTGTGCACAGTGCTCCAAGTGTGGTCTAACCAAGGTATATGGAGACCAGAACTGTGCACGGTGCTCCAAGTGTGGTCTAACCAAGGTATACAGAGACCGGAACTGTGCACAGTGCTCCAAGTGTGGTCTAACCAAGGTATACGGAGACCAGAACTGTGCACAGTGCTCCCAGTGCGGTCTAACCAAGGTATATGGAGACCAGAACTGTGCACAGTGCTCCAAGTGTGGTCTAACCGAGGTATACGGAGACCAGAACTGTGCACAGTGCTCCAAGTGTGGTCTAACCAAGGTATACGGAGACCAGAACTGTGCACAGTGCTCCAAGTGTGGTCTAACCAAGGTATATGGAGAACAGAACTGTGCACAGTGCTCCAAGTGTGGTCTAACCAAGGTATACGGAGACCAGAACTGTGCACAGTGCTCCCAGTGCGGTCTAACCAAGGCATATGGAGACCAGAACTGTTTACAGTGCTCTCCGTGCACTGTTCTCGTTAGACCACGCTGGGAGCACTGTGCACAGTTCCAGTTTCCATATACCTTGGTTAGACCTCTCGGGTGGATGTAAAAGATCCCACGGCCACTATTTTGAAGAAGAGCAGGGGGGGGAGTTCTCCCCGGTGTCCTGGGGCCAATATTTATCCCTCAACCAACATCACTTTATAAAACAAACAGATGATCCGGTCATTTATCACATCGCTGTTTGTGGGAGCTTGCTGTGCGCAAACTGGCTGCCGCGTTTCCTACATTACAACAGTGACTACACTTCAAAAAAAAAAAGTACTTCATTGGCTGTGAAGTGCTTTGGGACGTCCTGAGGTGGTGAAAGACACTAAATGTGAATTTGTTTTAAAATATAAATGATACTTTTTCTTCTCGCATTTTAAGCTTCACCATGCTTGCCTCCAACCCCCTCAGGTGATCCTGAAGTCAGAGCCGGTCCATTCCTTCGGGCTTGCCGTTTACGGCGATTACATATTTTGGACGGACTGGGTGCGCCGGGCGGTGCTGCGGGCCGACAAGTACACCGGAGGGGACCTGCGGGTCCTGCGCGCCGACATCCCGCAGCAGCCGATGGGCATCATCGCCGTGGCCAACGACACCAACAACTGTGAGTGGAGAAACGGTGAACTCGCCGCCGGTCGAACGGGCTGTGCGCTTCGATATTTATCGAGCGGTCGCGTGGCTGGCTCGTAAATCGCTGGCTCAGTGTGTTAATACTTAACATCGCTTAGCATCTCACAGCACAGAAACAGGCCATTTGGCCCCAACGTGTCCGTGCCAGGGTTTATGCTCCACACGAGCCTCCTCCCACCCCTACTCCATCTCACCCTATCACCATATCCTTCTATTCCTTTCTCCCTCGTGTGTTTATCCAGCTTCCCCTTAAATGTATCTATACTATTCGCCTCAACCACTCCCTGTGGTAGCGAGTTCCACATTCTCACCACTCTCTGGGTAAAGAAGTTTCTCCTGAATTCCCCATTGGATTTATTAGTGACTGTCTTATATTGATGGCCCGTAGTTCTGGTCTCCCCCACAAGTGGAAACATCTTCTCTACGTCTACCCTATCGAAACCCCTTCAAAATTTTAAAGACTTCTATCAGGTCACCCCTCGGCCTTCCCCCAAGCTCGTTCAGTCTTTCCTGATAGTTATAAACCTCTCAGTTCTGGTATTTTTTTTGCACCTTCCCCAGTGCCTCTATATCCTTTTGCAATATGGAGACCAGAACTGTGCACGGTGCTCCAAGTGTGGTCTAACCCAAGGTATATGGAGACCAGAACTGTGCACGGTGCTCCAAGTGTGGTCTAACCAAGGTATACAGAGACCAGAACTGTGCACGGTGCTCCAAGTGTGGTCTAACCAAGGTATATGGAGACCATAACTGTGCACGGTGCTCCAAGTGTGGTCTAACCAAGGTATACGGAGACCAGAACTGTGCACAGTGCTCCAAGTGTGGTCTAACCCAAGGTATACGGAGACCATAACTGTGCACAGTGCTCCAAGTGTGGTCTAACCAAGGTATATGGAGACCATAACTGTGCACAGTGCTCCAAGTGTGGTCTAACCAAGGTATACGGAGACCAGAAACAACAGATGGCAGCTGTTGATGATTCCCATTTACACCTCCTCTAAACCCATCTTTTGTTTCTTTATTTGCCCTGCCTTCCACCCTATCGCAGACCTCCCCTTTTGTACTTTCCTCCTCCCTATCCCTGCCCCTGTCCTTGCTTAAAACTTGTTGCATCTGTAACTTTTTCCCGTTCTGACGAAAGGTCATCGACCTGACACGTTGGGCCAGTTCCTCTCCCCAGATGCTGCCTGCCCTGCTGAGTATTTCCAGCATTTTCTCTCTATATCCCAAGTGTGCGTAGGCAGCTTGCCGTTCTAAATATGTACGTGGGAATTCATAATGGGACTGCGTAAAACTGAAGACAGAACGTACAACTTTACGGCGGGTATTAACTTAAGAACATAAGAAACAGGAGTCGGCCATTCGGCCCCACGAGCCTGTTCTATCGTTCAATAAGATCACGGCTGATCATCGACCTCAACTCCACTCTCCCGCCCGATCCCCATATCCCTCGATTCCCCTAGAGTCCAAAAATCTATCGATCTCAGCCTTGAATATACTCAACGACTGAGCCTCCACAGCCCTCTGGGGCAGAGAATTCCAAAGATTCACCGCCCTCTGGGTGAAGAAATTCCTCCCCATCTCAGTCCTAAATGGCCGACCCCTTATCCTGAGACTGTGACCCCTGGTTCTAGACTCTCCAGCCAGGGGGAAACAGCCTCTCAGCATCTACCCTGTCAATCCCCCTCAGAATCTTATACGTTTCAATGAGATCACCTCTCATTCTTCTAAACCCCAGAGAGGACAGGCCCATTCTACACAATCTCTCCTCATAGGACACCCCAGGAATCAGTCTGGTGAACCTTCGTTGCACCTCCTCTAAGGCAAGGATATCTTTCCTTGGGTAAGGAAACCAAAACTGTGTGATCTCAACAAAGTCCGATATAATTGCAGTAAGACTTCTTCACTCTCTCACTCCAAGCCCCTTGCAATGAAGGCCAACATACCACTTGCCTTCCTAACTGCTTGCCCTGCCTGCAGGTTCCCTTTCTGTCTTTCTAACTCTCTGATTGGATGACGCCCGCCTGCCGCGAACTAATTGCCTTCACCCTCGAGGTTCCGCCTCAGCTCTTGGTCCCGACTCTCGCTGTACACCAGCAAAGGAGATGGCTGCGTACATTTGAAGGGACGCTGCTTTATGTCATTAAAATGTTCCCGCGAATAAGGCCGCACAGATCAGCGAGTTATATCTGCACCTACACGTACGGTGGAACCTCCATCACCCGCGCCCCCGGTTTCTGCCTTCACCGTTGTCCAGCAGCCTTTTATCCGGGCTCGAGCCTCACTCAAGATGTGGCCTCATTATCTGTATTGTACTGGTCGTCTTTCTTGTGCCTGAGGGGTCTTGCGTGCTAAGAGCACGTATTGGGGGCTCTCTGCCATTCCAGTTACCCACCTGAGGTCCCCTTATTCATGGGGCGGGGGTGATGGGAACAGGAGGAGGCCATTCAGCCCCCCTCGAGCCTGTTACATTAGGAACAGGAGGAGGCCATTCAGCCCCCCTCGAGCCTGTTACATTAGGAACAGGAGGAGGCCGTTCAGCCCCCTCGAGTCTGTTACATTAGGAACAGGAGGAGGCCATTCAGCCCCCTCGAGCCTGTTACATTAGGAACAGGAGGAGGCCATTCAGCCCCCCTCGAGCCTGTTACATTAGGAACAGGAGGAGGCCATTCAGCCCCCCTCGAGCCTGCTACATTAGGAACAGGAGGAGGCCATTCAGCCCCTCGAGCCTGTTACATTAGGAACAGGAGGAGGCCATTCAGCCATCTTGAACCTGTTGCATTAGGAACAGGAGGAGGCCATTCAGCCCCTTGAGCCTGTTACATTAGGAACAGGAGGAGGCCATTCAGCCCCCTCGAGCCTGTTACTTTAGGAGCAGGAGAAGGCCGTTCAGCCCCCTCGAGCCTGTTACATTAGGAACAGGAGGAGGCCATTCAGCCATCTCGAACCTGTTGCATTAGGAACAGGAGGAGGCCATTCAGCCCCCTCGAGCCTGTTACATTAGGAACAGGAGGAGGCCATTCAGCCCCCCTCGAGCCTGTTACATTAGGAACAGGAGGAGGCCATCCAGCCCCCTCGAACCTGTTACATTAGGAACAGGAGGAGGCCATTCAGCCCCCTCGAGCCTGTTGCTTTCGGAACAGGAGGAGGCCATTCAGCCCCCTCGAGCCTGTTGCTTTAGGAACAGGAGGAGGCCATTCAGCCCCCTTGAGCCTGTTACATTAGGAACAGGAGGAGGCCATTCAGCCCCCCTCGAGCCTGTTACATTAGGAACAGGAGGAGGCCATTCAGCCCCTCGAGCCTGTTACATTAGGAACAGGAGGAGGCCGTTCAGCCCCCCTTGAGCCTGTTACATTAGGAACAGGAGGAGGCCATTCAGTCCCCCTCGAGTCTGTTACATTAGGAACAGGAGGAGGCCATTCAGCCCCCCTCGAGCCTGTTACATTAGGAACAGGAGGAGGCCGTTCAGCCCCCCTCAAGCCTGTTACATTAGGAACAGGAGGAGGCCATTCAGCCCCCCTCGAGCCTGTTACATTAGGAACAGGAGGAGGCCATTCAGCCCCCCTCTCGAGCCTGTTCCGCCATTCAGTTAGATGACGGCTGATCTGCATCTTGGCTCCAACCACCCGCTTTGCTTCCATAACCCTTAATAATCTTACCCGACAATAATCTTATCAATCTGAATTGTCAAAGCTCCAATTCACCCCCAGCCTCGACAGCTTTTTGCGGGGGGGAGTTTTTTTTTCCAGATTACCACTACCCTTTGTGTGAAGAAGTGCTTCCTGACATCGCCCGTCAATGGCCTGGCTCTAATTTTAAGGTTACGCCCCCTTGTTCTGGACTCCCTCTTAATTTAACCCCTTTTAGCCCCCCCCGGGGTATCATTGTGGTGAATCTGGGCTGCCCCCTGCCCCGCCTCCAATGCCAATATATCCCTCCTGAGGTGCGGGGCCCGGAACGGTGGAGGTTCTACTGTCGTGTGATATCCGCAGCTAAGATGCGGGTTCTTGTTGAGTACAGCACTGAGCGGATGCTCTGTCTTAACATTGTGGTCACCCATTTGTCTGCTCTTGTGTCTCTCCGCTCAATGCTGCGCACGCATTGATCTTCCAACCCAGTGCTCACGTGGCCATGTTCAGCCTCTGCATGTTAACTCATTGCTGCCCATCAGGTATGTGTGTCTGTTCTCATTCTGTTTAACCTTCTCGGTAGCACCTAAGACGAGTTAGAGTAAGAGAACGCGGTCGGCGGGGAGGGGTAATGCATGGGAGCTTGTTTTACGGAGGATTTGCATAGGATGTACGGCACCAGAAACGGGCTGTCCGGCCCGAGCCACTCCACTCGAGCCTCCTCCCGTCTTTCCTCATCAGCGTAACCCTCTATTCCCTTCTCCCTCATGCTTGTCCAGCCTCCCTTTAAATGCATCCATACTATTCGCTTCAACCACTCCCTGTGGTAGCGAGTCCCACATTCTCACCACTCTCTGGGTAAAGAAGTTTCTTCTGAATTCCCTATTGGATTTCTTGGTGACTATCTCATGTTGATGGCCCCTAGTTCTGCTCTTCCCCACAAGTGGAAACACTCACTCTGCATCCACTCTATCAAAACCTTTCATAATTTTAAAGACCTCTATTAGGTCACCCCTCAGACTTCTCTTTTCAAGAGCCTGTTCATCCTTTCCTGATATGTACACCCTCGCATTTCTGGTTATCATCCTTGTAAATCTTCTCTGCACCCTCTCCAGTGCCTCTATATCCTTTTTATAATATGGCGACCAGAACTGTACGCAGTGCTCCAAGTGCGGTCTAACCGAGGTTCGATACAGGTTTAACATAACTTCCCTACTTTTCAATTCTATCCCTCTAGAAATAAACCCTAGTGCTTGGTTTGCTTGTTTTATGGCCTTGCTAACCTGCGTCGCAACTTTGTGATTTGTGCATTTGTACTCCGAGATCCCTTTGCTCCTCGAACCCACCTAGACTCGCACCCTCCAAGTGATAAGTGACCTCCCTATTCTTCCGACCAAAATGTAATACCTCACATTTATCTGTGTTGAACTTCATTTGCCAATTATATGCAAGTTTATTAATGTCCTCCTGTAATTTGTTGCAGTCCTAAAATTCGTTTTTCCAATCACTCCCTACCTCTGTAACTTAAGGCGTATTGAAGGTGATTGGCAGAAGATTCAAAGGCGACGCGAGGAAAAACTTTTTTTTTTTTACACGGGGAGCCGTTCCGATCTGGAATGCACTGCCTGAGATGGGGTCCTGTCGGGGCCGGTCTTGGTGGGATCGGCAGAATGGCTTCCCTCCCTCCTCTTATAATCTTGTCTTGTGCAATCTTTCATTACGTCAGTTAACACCTGCTTTACCTTTTGGCCGGAGGAGGGATAGCAGGGGAGTAAACGTTAATGAATTTTCTAAAGAACGCAAGAAAATAGGAGCAGGAGGAGGCCGTACGGCCCCTCGAGCCTGCTCCGCCATTCAATGAGATCACGGCTGATCTTCGAACTCGACTCCACTTTCCCGCCCGATCCCCATATCCCTCGATTCGCTTAGTGTCCAAAAATCTATCGATCTCGGCCTTGAATATACTCAACGACTGAGCCTCCACAGCCCTCTGGGGCAGAGAATTCCAAAGATTCACCGCCCTCTGAGTGAAGAAATTCCTCCTCATCTCAGTCCTGAACGGCCGACCCCTTATCCTGAGACTGTGACCCCTGGTTCTAGACTCTCCAGCCAGGGGGGAAACAGCCTCTCAGCATCGACCCTGTCAATCCCCCTCAGAATCTTGTATGTTTCAATGAGATCACCTCTCATTCTTCTAAACTCCAGAGAATACAGGCCCATTCTACACAATCTCTCCTCATAGGACAACCCCTCTCATCCAGGGATCAATCTGGTGAAACTTCGTTGCACCCGCCTCTAAGGCAAGTCGATCCTTCCTTGGTTAAGGAGACCAAAACTGTGCACAGTACTCCAGGAATAACAACAGAAAACGCTGGAAAAACTCAGCAGGCCAGGCAACATCCGTGGAGAGAGAAATAGAGTCAACGTTTCAGGTCGAAACCCTTCGTCAGAACTGAGGGGGGGAAAAAAAGGCAGGAAATGAGAAACAGATTAAAAGGCCAGTTTAGGGGCTGGGAAATGGGGGAGGGGATGAAAGAACAAAAGGGAAGGTCTGTGGGAGGTGAAGAGACATTAAGAGATATTCAAGGCGAGACGAGATGGTAAAAGGACAGGTAAAGAAACAAATGGCTCTAGATGAAGTGTGAAACGCGCTGGCAGAATGAGAGAGAGCTGCCATGTGGGACAGAGAGAAAACATGGCCGCTGTCTCTCACTCTGCCAGCGAATTTCGCACTTCATCGAAAGCCATCCTTTGTCTCTTTACCTGTCCTATTACCATCTTGTCTCACCTTGAATATCTCTTAATGTCTCTTCACCTCTCAGACCTTCCCTTTTGTTCTTTCATTCCCTCCCCCATTTCCCAGCCCCCAAACTGGCCTTTTAATCTGTTTCATTTCCTGCCTCTTTTTTTCCCCCTCAGCTCTGAAGAAGGGTTTCGACCTGAAACATAGGAGCAGGAGTCGGCCATTCGGCCCCTCGAGCCTGCTCCGCCGTTCAATGAGATCATGGCTGATCATCCAAACTCAGTACCCTGTCCCTGCCTTCTCCCCATATCCCTTGATACCTTTAGCCTTAAGAAACATATCTAACTCCTTCTTGAATATATTTAATGAATTGGCCTCAACTGCCTTCTGTGGTAGAGAATTCCACAGGTTCACCACTCTCTGGGTGAAGAAATTCCTCCTCATCTCTGTCCTAAATGGCTTACCCCTTATCCTTAGACTGTGACCCCTGGTTCTGGACTCCCCCGCCATCGGGAACATCCTGCATCTAGTCTGTCTAGTCCTGTTAGAATTTTATAAGTTTCAATGAGATCCCCTCTCATCTAAACTCCAGCGAGTATAAGCCCAATCGACACAATCTCTCCTCATACGTCATTCCTGCCATCCCAGGTATCAGCCTGGTGAATCTTCGCTGCACTCCCTCCATGGCAAGAACGTTAACTCTGTTTCTCTCTCCACTGGTGTTGCCTGGCCTGCTGAGTTTTTCCAGTGTTGTTATTTCAGATTTCCAGCATCCGCAGTATTTTTGCTATCGTCACAGGACTCCAGGTGTGGTCTCGCCAAAGCCCTGCACAATTGCAATTACAATTCTGTCTTAATCTTCCTTTTTTGGTTTTGTTTTTTTAACCAAACTCAAGGCAAACTATCCCCATGCAAAGTCATGAACGGTGGGTGTCAGGATCTGTGTCTTCTGACCCCCGAAGGACGTGTGAACTGTTCCTGTCGCGGCGATCGGACGCTGTTGAACGACTTCACTTGTAGCGGTGAGTATTTTCGGTTTGCCGCAGCGCTCTGCTAAACCGGTTAGGAATACATCCAGCTCTATTCTCTATGGGGATAGTGCACTCCCAACACGCCCATGCGCCCCTGAGCGGCCTACGGGTGGCGCTGTCCAGGGAGAGTATAAATACTCGGGCACGGGCCCAGCTTGCGCAGGACATTCTTAACAGGAACTAGTGAAGGACACAACTAGACCTCCGTGTTGTAGAACAGTTGATTAAAGCCTTGTTTAACGCTTAGACCAAGTGCCTAGTAGTTTTCTTAGGTCACTTACATAGAATAACGTCGAACATGCAGCACAGAAACAGGATTAAATATTGGCACCCAGGACGGCAGGGCAGAACTCAACTGCTCCTCTCGGTACTTAGCCGTGGCTCAGTGGGCAGCACCCTCGCCTCGGAGTCAGAAGGTTGTGGGTTCAAGTCCCGCTCCAGAGACTTGAGCACAAAAATCTAGGCTGATGCTCCGGTGCGGCGCTGAGGGAGCGCGGCGCTGTCGTAGGGGCAGTACTGAGGGAGTGCCGCACTGTCGGAGGGGCGGTACTGAGGGAGCGCCGCACTGTCGGAGGGGCAGTACTGAGGGAGCGCCGCACTGTCGGAGGGGCAGTACTGAGGGAGCGTCGCACTGTCGGAGGGTCAGTACTGAGGGAGCGCCGCACTGTCGGAGGGGCGGTACTGAGAGAGCGCCGCACTGTCGGAGGGGCGGTGCTGAGGGAGCGCCGCACTGTCCGAGGGGCGGTACTGAGGGAGGGACGGTACTGAGGGAATACCGCACTGTCGGAGGGGCAGTACTGAGGGAGCGCAGCACTGTTGGTGGGGCAGTACTGAGGGAGCACCGCACTGTCGGAGATGCCGTCTTTTGGATGAGACGTTAAACCGAGGCCCCGTCTGCCCTCTCGGGTAGATGTAAAGGATTCCATGGCACTATTTTGAAGAAGAGCGGGGGGCGGGGGTGGGGGGGGGGGGAGTTCTCCCTGGTGTCCTGGGGCCAATATTTATCCCTCAACCAACATCACTTTTTAAAAAAAACAGATGATCTGGTCATTATCACATCGCTGTTTGTGGGAGCTTGCTGTGCGCAAATTGGCTGCCGTGTTTCCCACATTACAACAGTGACCACACTTCAAAAAAAGTACTTCATTGGCTGTAAATCGCTTTGGGACGTCCGGTGGTCGTGAAAGGCGCTGGAGAAATGCAAGTCTTTCTTAAATCTATGCCCTCTGGTTCCTGACCTTAAAATCTGTCTGTGTGTGTCTCTCTCTCAGCTCTGAACTCGACCTGCAACATATACGATGAGTTTGAATGTGGAAATGGAGATTGCGTCAATTACAGTCTGACTTGTGACGGAGTGGCGCATTGCAAGGACAAGTCTGATGAGAAGCAGTCATACTGCAGTAAGTCATGTCTCTTCGTTAATGCGTGACGATCCCACTTAAACCTTTACAGAGGATTACACTCCCCGTGGCGGCGAGTTCCACATTCTCACCACTCTCTGGGTGAAGAAGTTTCTCCTGAATTCCCTATTCGATTTCTTGGTGACTGGCTTATATTGATTGGCCTCTAGTTCTGCTCTTCCCCACAAGTGGAAACATTGAGGGCAGGATTTTCATTGGGTCTTGGAGCCATGCGGGAGGTTAAAATCTTGAAATCGGGGGGGGGGGGGCACGAACCCAACCCGCCTCCATGCCAGTTTCAAAGGAGGCGGGTACCCGCCCCGCGCTGGGACCCGCCTCCCCGAGGCGGGAAGGGGATTAGTGCCAATTAGCTGCCTGTTAAACCGCGCCAAGTTAGCGAGCCGGGCCGTCGGGATGAAGGGCTTGGAGGGTTCGAGATGTCCGGTGTTCAGGTGAGTGATGGGTGCATGAGTGCAGAGGTAAGTGTGTTTAAATAAGTTTTAATTACCTTTTACTTACCTTTACAACCTTCCTTCCTTCAGGACTCGGGAGCCCCTCATCTCACCGGCACAGAAAGCAGAATGGCCACGATCTGTCAAAAATTGCAGCATTCAGCTTTCTGTTCCGGGGAGATCTCTAAATCATCCTGAGAGGAAGGAATTAACTTAGAGTACAGATTGTCAGTGTTTGACAGCTTCAAACAGCTGTGAAACGCTGATATTTCATCTGTCAAAAGCTCTTGACAGATGAAATGTCAATCTGTGACGTCGCCTGTTGCCGGGTGGCCCTTAATTGGCCTGCTGAGCCCGCTGGGCGGGCTTTACAAGGTCAATCAAGTCAAAATCATGTGGGTTGGCTGCAACTCGATGGAGGCGGGTCGACAACCCCGAAAGTTGTCGTCCCGCCTCCTCAATGAAAATCCAATCCATTCTTTCTGTATCCACTCTATCGAAACCTTTCAGAATTTTAAAGACCTCTATTAGGTCACCCCTCGGCCTTCTCTTTTCAAGAGAAAAGAGACCTAGCCTGTTCATCCTTTCCTGATGAGTATGACCTCGCATTTCCAATAATGCCCTTCTCTGCACCCTCTCCAGTGCCTCGGTATCCTTTTTATAATATGGCGACCAGAACTGTAATAATAATAATTCAACTTTATTGTCATTGTACAATGCACAAGTACATGAACAACGAAATGTGATCTTGCAAGCTCCCATGAGTCCAGTACAAATAACATTAACATTAAACGTAAATAGCACCGTCCTGGGAGAAGCAAAGCTGCTGCGTCTGTGCGCGCCGCCATTCCATTTCCACCATTCCTCCTGTCCGACAATCTTCAGCCCAACGCCCGGGCCTGCTGACCAGCCGCCCCTCCCGGGGCTCCTTCTGTGACCTTCTCACCAACCGCCCTTCCTCGGGGCTCCTTCCGTGACCTTCTGCACCTGGTCTTCCACTGATGGTCACCCCTCCAGGTACTAACCAGGCCTGGCTCTGCTTAGCTTCCAAGCCTTGCCAGTGACCCTGTCCTTAGTCCCAGTCACAGTGCTCCCAAGTGTGGTCTAACCAAGGTTCGATACAGGTTTAGCATAACTTCCCTACTTTTCAATTCTATCCCTCTAGAAATAAACCCTAGTGCTTGATTTGCTTTTTTATGGCCTTGTTAACCTGCGTCGCTACTTTCAGTGATTTGTGTATTTGTACTCCGAGATCCCTTTGCTCTTCTGCCCCATTTAGATTCCTATTTTCCAAGTAATAAGTGACCTCACCATTTTTCTTACTTTAAATCCCACGGATTGAGGATTGTTTTCTGTCCGTTAACCAGAGAGTAGGGTCATTTTCGGGTTGGCGGGCTGTAACTAGCGGGGTACCGCAAGGATCAGTGCTGGGGCCTCAGCTATTTACAATCTATAATCAATGACTTAGATGAGGGGACAAAGTGTAATGTATCCAAGTTTGCTGACGATACAAAGCTAGGTGGGACAGTAAGCTGTGAGGAGGACACAGCGAACCTGCAAAGGGTTATAGACAGGTTAAGTGAGTGGGCAATAAGATAGCAGGTGGAGTATAATGTGGAGAAAAGGTTATCCACTTTGGTAGGAAGAATAGAAAAGCAGAATACTTTTAAAAAGGTGGGAGACTAGTAAATGTTGGGGTTCAGAGGGACCTGGGTGTCCTTGCACATGAATCACTGAAAGTTAACACGCAGGTGGGACAGCACGGTGGCATAGTGGTTAGCACTGTTGCCTCACAGCGCCAGGGACCCGGGTTCGAATCCGGCCTCGGGTGACTGTCTGTGTGGAGTTTGCACATTCTCCCCGTGTTTGCGTGGGTTTCCTCCGGGTGCTCCGGTTTCCTCCCACAGTCCAAAGATGTGCGGGTTAGGTTGATTGGCTATGATAAATTGACCCTTAGTGTTAGGGGGGATTAAATACGTGGGGTTACGGGGATAGGGTGGGATATGTGTTGGTGTAGGGGTTACGGGGATCGGGTGGGACATGTGTCGGTGCAGGCTCGATGGGCCGAAATGGCCTCTATCTGCACTGTGGGGTTTCTGTGATTCTGTGAGGTGTAACAAGCAATTAGGAAGGTACTGTAAATGGTATGTTGGTCTTTATTGCAAGGGGGTTGGAGTATAAGAGTAAAGACGTCTTACTGCAATTATATAGGGCCCAGATTTGGTCCCCTTACCCAAGGAAGGATATACTTGCCTTAGATGGAGTGCAACGAAGGTTCACCAGATTGATTCCTGGGATGAGAGGGCTGTCCTATGAGGAGAGATTGTGTAGAATGGGCTGATACGCTCGAGTTTAGAAGAACGAGAGGCGATCGCATTGAAACATAAAAGATTCTGAAGGGGGATTGACAGGGTAGATGCTGAGAGGCTGTTTCCTCCCTGGCTGGAGAGTCTCGAACCAGGGGTCACAGTCTCAGGATAAGGGGTCGGCCATTTAGGACTGAGATGAGGAGGAATTTCTTCACTCAGAGGGCGGTGAATCTTTGGAATTCTCTGCCCCAGAGGGCTGTGGAGGCTCAGTCGTTGAGTATATTCAAGGCTGAGATCGATGGACTTTTGGACTCTAGGGAAATCGAGGGATATGGGGATCGGGCGGGAAAGTGGAGTTGAGGTCGATGATCAGCCATGGTTTTATTGAATGGCGGAGCAGGCTCGAGGGGCTGAATGGCCGACTCCTGCTCCTAATTCTTAAGTTCTAACACATCACCTGTATATTTTTACCATGGAAGTTATTTGTGTCTCTCAGTAACTTTATATCACAGAAATCACAGAAACCCCACAGTGCAGATAGAGGCCATTTCGGCCCATCGAGCCTGCACCCACACATATCCCACCCTATCCCCGTAACCCCACGTATTTAATCCCCCTAACACTAAGGGTCAATTTATCATGGCCAATCAACCTAACCCGCACATCTTTGGACTGTGGGAGGAAACCGGAGCACCCGGAGGAAACCCACGCAAACACGGGGAGAATGTGCAAACTCCACACAGACAGTCACCCGAGGCCGGATTTGAACCCGGGTCCCTGGCGCTGTGAGGCAACAGTGCTAACCACTATGCCACCGTGCTGCCCATGGACTAGAATACAAGGGGTTTAAGTTATGCTGCAGCTACACAAAGCCCTGGTCAGACCACACCTGGAGCACTGTGAGCAGTTCTGGGCACCACACCTTCGGAAGGATATATTGGCCTCGGAGGGAGTGCAGCGTAGGTTTACCAGAATGATACCCGGACTCCAAGGGTTAAGTTACGAGGAGAGATTACACAAACTAGGGTTGTATTCCCTGGAATTTAGAAGGTTAAGGGGTGATCTGATCGAAGTTTTTAGGATATTAAGGGGAACTGATGGGGTGGAGAGAGCGAAACTATCTCCGCTGGTCGGGGAGTCTCGGACTAGGGGACATAGTCTAAAAATTAGAGCCAGTCCTTTCAGGAGTGAAGTTAGGAAACACTTCGACACACAAAGGGTGGTAGAAGTTTGGAACTCTCTTCCGCAAACGGCAATTGATGCTGGGGGGGTCAATTGTTAATTTTAAATCGTAGATTGATAGATTTCTGTTAACCAAAGGGTATTAAGGGATACGGGGCAAAGGTGGGTATATGTAGTTAGGTCGTAGATCAGCCATGATCTCATTGAATGGCGGAACAGGCTCGAGGGGCTGAATGGCCTCCTCCTGTTCCTAATGTAACAGGCTCGAGGGGGGCTGAATGGCCTCCTCCTGTTCCTAATGTAAAAGGCTCGAGGGGCTGAATGGCCTCCTCCTGTTCATGTAACAGGCTCGAGGGGGGCTGAACGGCCTCCTCCTGTTCCTAATGTAACAGGCTCGAGAGGGGCTGAATGGCCTCCTCCTGTTCCGATGTTCCTATTAAGGACCCGTCTGTTGCCAGTGTCAATTTCAATGTTTCGCTGTATATATTTTCACTGCTTTCAGACAATCGAAAATGCAAGAAAGGCTACAAGCGATGCGTGAACAGCCGCTGCCTCCCGAATGTGAAGTGGTGCAATGGACTGGATGACTGTGGTGACAATTCAGACGAAGCCTTCTGCAACAGTGAGTGACGTTATATTTTACACAGTGTCTCATCCCCTGCTCAGACCGCCCCCACGCTTGAGCAGCATTGGCTATCGTTATGTAGCTAGTCTTTACACAGCGAGGTCCAACAGACAGGAATATCAGTAATTGGGTTTAATCCACACCCCGGTACTGAGGGAGTGCCGCACTGTCGGAGGGGTAGTACTGAGGGAGTGCCGCACTGTCGGAGGGGCGGTACTGAGGGAGCGCCGCACTGTCAGAGGGGCAGTACTGGGGCCTCTTCCTGTTTCAATGTAACAGGCCCGAGGGGCTGAATGGCCTCCTGTTCAGATGTTCCTACCTCAGTTCTGTATTGTCGCAGTTTGCCGTCACTCAATCAGTATTTCATTTTCCGTTGCAGAAACCATGTGCACTGCCGATGAATTCCGATGCCGGGATGGAACCTGTGTGGGAAACTCGACTCGGTGCAACCAGATTGTCGACTGCATCGATGCGTCCGATGAGATAAACTGCAGTGAGTAATACACCAGTACTCTCTGCTTCCCAAGTTATCAGTCAGCCAGCAAACGAGAGCCTTGGCTGGTGATTCTTCTTGATAATTGAAACTGCCTTTGTAGTGGTGACATTTAGTTGAAGGCGTCAGCCATGGCTCAGTGGGTAGCGCTCTCTCTCACCTCTTGAGTCAGAGGGTCGTGGGTTCGAGCCCCACTCCGGAGACTTCAGCCCCATAGTCCAGGCTGACATTCCCCGGTGTCAGTACTGAGGGAGTGCCGCACTGTCGGAGGAGCGGTACTGAGGGAACGCAGTACTGAGGGAGCGCTGCACTGTCGGAGGGGCGGTACTGAGGGAGCACCGCACTGCCGGAGGTGCCGATTTTCAGATGAGCCGTTAACCCGAGGACCCATCTGCCCTCTCGGGTGGACGTAAAAGATCCCGTGACCACTATTTTGATGGGAGCAGGGGAGCTCTCCCCGGTATCCTTCAACCAACATCGCTAAAAACCAGATTATCTGATCATTACCGCATTGCTGTTTGTGGGAGCTTGCTGTGCACAAATAGGCTGCTGCGTTTCCTACATTACAACAGTAACTGCAGTTCAAAAGAAGTACTTCATTGGCTGTAAAGCGCTTTGGGACGTCCTGAGGTGGAGAAAGGCGCTATATAAATGCAAGTCTGTCTGCCTTTTAAACTAGCACATCTCCCTTGGCATTGCTCGATGTGTCTACAGTGGAGCTGCAATGCCACCTAGTGGCTGGAGCTGCCAACCTGCGTGTGACCAAGACCTGTTTACATAGGAAATTCCCCTAACAACTAATTGCAGTGGGCCATATCTTGCTGGAGTGGGTTATCTCGTGGCCCGCACCCTGCAGATCAAAATATTTTTTGCGCGATTAACTTGCTGGGAAGTGCGAGCTGGTAACCAGGGCATCTGGGATCTTGGTGAACGACCGTCTGTCGTCTCAAACAAAACAGGATTTAGGGATCGAGGAACGCGGAGAAGGGGATAGGGTGAATTGGAGACCAATCAGGTTGAGAAAGGGAAAGTGGGAAAGAAAGATTGGATTAAGAGCGAGAGAAAAAAACTTCATATCAGACATGTTTAAAATCTCCAACAACAATTGACTACCTGCAGGAATGAGATTCAACAGTTTTAGTTCGGTTCATAGAATTATGGTAATTTACGGCAGAGAAATCGGCCATTCGGCCCCTTGTGTCCGTGCCGGCCGACAAAGAGCGATCCCACCCTAATCCCGCTCTCGGTCCGTAGCCCTGTAGGTTACGGCACTTCGAGTGCATATCCAAGTACTTTTTAAATGTGATGAGGGTCTCTGCCTCTCCCACCCTTTCAGGCAGTGAGTTCCAGACTCCCACCACCCTCTGGGTGAAAAAAGTTCTCCTCTAATCCTTCTACGAATTATTTTAAATCTATGCCCCCCTGGTTATTGACCCCTCTGCTGAGGGTAAATAGGTCCTTCCTATCCATTCTATCTCGGCCCCTCATAGTTTTATACACCTCAATTAAATCTCCCCTCAGCCTCCTCTGTTCCAAAGAAAACAACCTCAGCCTTATCCAGTCCTTCCTCGTAGTTGTTCACTTCCTGGGCCAGCGAGGTTGATTGGCGTTTCATTAAACCGTTAGCCCGTCGTTACGTACGCGCTCTCTAACCTTCGGCGGCGAGTGCAATGAGCAAATCCAGCAAGTTCTTGGAAAATAACAAGAACGTGAAGCCGGTTGCGCGGAGCTGACTGGTGCGGGGGGGGGGGGGGGGTGGTAATCGACCGGCGGGTTATCATAGAAAGTCACAGCACAGAAGGAGGCCATTTCGGCCCATCATGTCCACGCCGGCCAACAAAGAGCGAATCCGGCCTAATTCCCACTTCCCACCTCCTGGTCCGTAGCCCGGCAGGTTAGAGCATCCCAAAGTGCGCAACCCAAGTACTTTTTAAATGTGGTTAGGGTTCCTGCCTCTAGCACCCTTTCAGGGTTCTGGCGGCTCGCGGCATATCGTCTCGTACCCCTGAAAGTAGCCGGACGCTTTGAGCGTCAATAGTGGCACACGTCAGTCACACGCCGACATTTTTCCAGCAAGGTTTGGCCCATTTGTAAATTTTCGGTGATAAATGTGTGAAGCATATGCGCAAGATGACTTTTTTTATTAACACGTGATGCAGACGCTTTAACTATCAAATGTAAGGGCTCTGGGGAAAAAAAATTGAGAGCGTTTCTCCCTTTGTTTCCCGCGCAGCTGGGATCACTGATTGCACTCACTACTTCAAGCTGGGCGTGAAAGCGGACTCCTTCCTCAAGTGTGAGACGACGTCACTCTGCTACCTCCAGTCCTGGACTTGTGATGGTTCCAACGACTGCGGAGATTATTCCGATGAACAGAACTGCCCGGGTAAATGTCTTTCAAAAGTTGACTTCCTTTCCCTTCACAATATATATTAATGATCTAGACGAGGGAACTAGATGTAATATCTCCCAAGTTTGCAGACGACACAAAGCTGGGTGGGCGTGTGTGCTGTGAGGAGGATGCCGAGAAACTCCAGTATGATTTGGACAGGTTGGGTGATTGGGCAGATGCATGGCAGATGCAGTATAATGTGGATAAATGCGAGGTTATCCACTTTGGGGGCAAAAACAGGAAGACACGTTATTATCTGAACGGCAATAGATTGGGAGAAGGGGAAGTGCAACGAGACCTGGGTGTCCTTGTGCACCAGTCGCTGAAGGTAAACATGCAGGTGCAGCAGGCAGTTAAGAAGGCAAATGGTATGTTGGCCTTCGTAGCGAGAGGATTCGAGTACAGGAGCAAGGATGTCTTGTTGCAGTTGTACAGGGCCTTGGTGAGACCACACCTTGAGTATTGTGTGCAGTTTTGGTCACCTTATCTGAGGAAGGATGTTCTTGCCATGGAGGGAGTGCAGCGAAGATTCACCAGACTGATACCTGGGATGGCAGGAATGACGTATGAGGAGAGATTGGGTCGATTGGGCTTATACTCGCTGGAGTTTAGAAGAATGAGAGGGGATCTCATTGAAACTTATAAAATTCTAACAGGACTAGACAGACTAGATGCAGGAAGGATGTTCCCGATGGCGGGGGAGTCCAGAACCAAGGGGTCACAGTCTAAGGATAAGGGGTAAGCCATTTAGGACAAAGATGAGGAGGAATTTCTTCACCCAGAGAGTGGTGAACCTGTGGAATTCACTACCACAGAAGGCAGTTGAGGCCAATTCATTAAATATATTCAAGAAGGAGTTAGATATATTTCTTAAGGCTCAAGGGATATGGGGAGAAGGCAGGGACAGGGTACTGAGTTTGGATGATCAGCCATGATCTCATTGAATGGCGGAGCAGGCTCGAGGGGCCGAATGGCCGACTCCTCCTTTCTTCTATGTTTCTATGTCCTCCTCCAGCTCCTACAACCCTCCCTATCTCTGTAACCTCCTCCAGCCCCTACAATCCTCCCTATCTCTGTAACCTCCTCCAGCCCCGACAACCCTCCCTATCTCTAACCTCCTCCAGCCCCCTACAACCCTCCCTATCTCTGTAACCTCCTCCAGCCCCCTACAACCCTCCCTATCTCTGTAACCTCCTCCAGCCCCCTACAACCCTCCCTATCTCTGTAACCTCCTCCAGCCCCCTACAACCCTCCCTATCTCTGTAACCTCCTCCAGCCCCCTACAACCCTCCCTATCTCTGTAACCTCCTCCAGCCCCCTACAACCCTCCCTATCTCTGTAACCTCCTCCAGCCCCCTACAACCCTCCCTATCTCTGTAACCTCCTCCAGCCCCCTACAACCCTCCCTATCTCTGTAACCTCCTCCAGCCCCCTACAACCCTCCCTATCTCTGTAACCTCCTCCAGCCCCCTACAACCATCCCTATCTCTGTAACCTTCTCCAGCCCCCTACAAACCTCCCTATCTCTGTAACCTCCTCCAGCCCCCTACAACCCTCCCTATCTCTGTAACCTCCTCCAGCCCCTACAACCCTCCCTATCTCTAACCTGCTCCAGCCCCTACAACCCCCCGAGATCTCTGCGCTCCTCCAATTCTGCCCTCTTGTGCATCCCCCGATTTCCATCGCTCCACCATTGGCGGCCGTGCCTTCAGCCGCCTGGGCCCTAAGCTCTGGAATTCCCTCCCTAAACCTCTCCGCCTCTCTCTCTCTCTCTCTCCTCCTTTAAGACGCTCCTTAAAACCTCCCTCTTTGACCAAGCTTTAGGTCACCTATCCTAATATCTCCTGATGTGGCTCGGTGTCAGATTCTGTCTGATTTACGCTCCTGTGTAGCGCCTTGCGACGTTTTACTACATTAGAGGCGCCGTATAAATGGGAGTTGACAGTGTTGTTCCCAGGCCGACTGGTTTCAGACGGAAACTGAGCCAGGTGCAGTTATGAGTTAGTTGGTTGCGTCTCCAGCGGAGCTTATTGTGAATCGCCTTTACACTCGCTGTTTAATCGTACCTTGTGAATGAACTTCAATATAGATAAGTGTGAGGCAATACATTTTGGTCAGAAGACTAAGGAGGCCACTTACACCGTGGCAAATAAATGTCTAAACGGGGTAGCGGAACAGAGGGATCTGGGGGCACAGATACACAAATCATTAAAAGTAGTGTCACAGGTTAATAAGGCCGTTAAAAAAAGCCATTTCTAGCAGATAGAATTGAAAAGCAGGGAAGTTATGTTAAACTTGTATAGAACCTTGGTTAGACCCCACTGGGAGCACTGTGCACGGTTCTGCTCTCCGTATACCTTGGTTAGACCACACTTGGAGCACTGTGCACAGTTCTGGTCTCAGTATACCTTGGTTAGACCACACTTGGGGCACTGTGCACAGTTCTGGTCTCCGTATACCTTGGTTAGACCACACTGGGAGCGATGTGCACAGTTCTGGTCTCCATATACCTTGGTTAGACAACACTTGGAGCACTGTGCACAGTTCTGGTCTCCGTATACCTGGGTTAGACCGCACTTGGAGCACTGTGCACAGTTCTGGTCTCCGTATACCTTGGTTAGACCACACTTGGAGCACTGTGCACAGTTCTAGTCTCCATATACCTTCGTTAGACCGCACTTGGGGCACTGCGCACAGTTCTGGTCTCCGTATACCTTGGTTAGACCACACTTGGAGCACTGTGCACAGTTCTGGTCTCCGTATACCTTGGTTAGACCACACTGGGAGCGCTGTGCACAGTTCTGGTCTCCATATACCTTGGTTAGACCACACTGGGAGCACTGTGCACAGTTCTGGCCTCCGTATACCTTGGTTAGACCACACTTGGAGCACTGTGCACAGTTCTGGTCTCCGTATACCTTGGTTAGACCACACTTGGAGCACTGTGCACAGTTCTGGTCTCCATATACCTTGGTTAGACCACACTTGGAGCACTGTGCACAGTTCTGGTCTCCATATACCTTGGTTAGACCACACTTGGAGCACTGTGCACAGTTCTGGTCTCCATATACCTTGGTTAGACCACACTTGGAGCACTGCGCACAGTTCTGGTCTCCGTATACCTTGGTTAGACCACACTTGGAGCAATGCGCACAGTTCTGGCCTCAATATTATAAAAAGGATATAGAGGCACTGGAGAAGGTGCAAAAAATGATTGACAAGGATGATACCAGAACTGAGAGGTTTATAACTATCAGGGAAGACTGAACAGGCCGGGGCTTATTTCTCTAGAAAAGAGAAGGCTGAGGGGTGACCTGATCGAGGTCTTTAAAATTACGAAGGGGGTTCGATAGGGTAGACGTAGAGAAGATGTTTCCACTCGTGGGGGAGACCAGAACTAGGGGCCATCAATATAAGACAGTCACTAATAAATCCAATGGGGAATTCAGGAGAAACTTCTTCACCCAGAGAGTGGTGAGAATGTGGAACTCGCTACCACAGGGAGTGGTTGAGGCGACTAGCAGAGATGCATTCAAGGGGAAGCTGGATAAACACTCGAGGGAGAAAGGAATAGAAGGATAGGGTGATAGGGTGAGATGGAGTTGGGGTGGGAGGAGATTGGTGTGGAGCACAAACACCGGCAAGGAGCACTGCTGCCGAATGGCCTGTTCCTGTGCTGTAAATATTGTGTAATACCTGTCTAGACTGACAGACCAACATTGGGCTTGTTCTGTGGAGTCGGGAGCTGCCTTGTGGTGTTATGAGAGGGTTTAGGGACGATACAGCGTAACAGAGCACTTGCTGTTCCACTTCTCAGAACCGCTTTTGAATCCGGGCCAGGCAAGTGGGACAAAAGGCTCCTCTCTCTGGTTTTTGCCTGTTGCGAATCCTGAATCCACTGGAGTTCGGGTCATGTCCGTTCAGTGCCCAGTTGTTGTTAATGCAGAGCTGGGTTCAAGGTCATAATTTCAACAACAAAAAAACTTAATTGCCTTTTAAGAAATCTAACTTGTTGCGCAGTTCCATGGAATCTCAAATACCATAACTAAAATTTAAACCAGTACACCGGCGCTGCAATCTTGTACTGCATACCTCCGCAAATATAACTAGAAATTTTAAGTCCCCTTTTTCAGATGTTGACTGTGCACGGGGGAAGATATATTTCCAAGTCGGGATGGTGTGTGGCTCGAGAGGGGAACTTGGAGGTGGTGGTGTTCCCGTGCGCCTGCTGCCCTTGTACTTCTAGGTGTTGGAGGTCGCGGGTTTGGGAGGTGCTGTCAAAGAAGCCTTGGCGAATATCAAAGAGGGGTGGGAAGGGTGGGCGGAGTACAAAGATGGGAGGGAAAGCAGTGAGTGAGGAGGACATAAAAAAACCTGCAAAAGGACATAGACAGGCTAAGTGAGTGGGCAGAGATTTGGCAGATGGAATATAATGTTGGAAAGTGTGAGGTTATGCACTTTGGCAGAAAAAAATCAAAGAGCAAGTTATTATCTAAATGGAGAGAAACTGCAAAGTGCTACAGTACAAAGGGATCTGGGGGTCCTGGTGCATGAAACACAGAAGGTTAGTATGCAGGTACAGCAGGTGATCAGGAAGGCCAATGGAATCTTGACTTTTATTGCAAGGGGGATGGAGTATAAAAGCAGGGAAGTCTTGCTGCAGTTATACAGGGTATTGGTGAGGCCACACCTGGAATACTGCGTGCAGTTTTGGTTTCCATATTTAAGAAAAGATATACTTGCTCTCGAGGCGGTTCAGAGAAGGTTCACTCGGTTGATTCCGGAGATGAGGGGGTTCACGTATGAGGAAAGGTTGAGTAGGTTGGGCCTCTACTCATTGGAGTTCAGAAGAATGAGAGGCGATCTTATCGAAACATATAAGATTGTGAGGGGGCTTGATCGGGTGGATGCGGTGAGGATGTTTCCACTGATGGGTGAGACTAGAACTAGGGGGCATAATCTTAGAATAAGGGGCTGCCGTTTCAAAACTGAGATGAGGAGAAACTTCTTCACTCAGAGGGTAGTAAATCTATGGAATTTGCTACCCCAGAGAGCTGTGGAAGCTGCGACATTAAATAAATTTAAAACAGAGATAGACAGTTTCCTAGCTGATAAGGGAATTAAGGGTTACGGGGAGAGGGCAGGGAAGTGGACATGAGTCTAGATCGGATCAGCCATGATCCTATTGAATGGCGGAGCAGGCCCGAGGGGCCGTATGGCCTACTCCTGCTCCTACATCTTATGTTCTCCCCAATGTCCTGGGGCCAATATTTATCCCTCAACCAACATCACTTAAAAAAGGAGAGATCTAGGACCTAAGCTCTGGAATTCCCTCCCTAAACCTCCCCGCTTCTCTCTCTCCTCAAAACCGACCTCTTTGACCAAGCTCGCGGTCCTAATATCTCCTTGCATGGTGTCGGATTTTTTAATAATCGCTCCCATGAAGCGCCTGGGGACATTTTGGCTGCCTTTTTTTATTCGTTCCTGTGTTGTGGGCGTCGCTGGCAAGGCCAGCATTTATTGCCCATCCCTAGTCGCTCCTTGAGAAGGTGGTGGTGAGCCGCCTCCTTGAACCGCTGCAGTCCCGTGTGGTGAAGGTACTCCCACAGTGCTGTTAGGGAGGGAGTTCCAGGATTTTGACCCAGCGACGATGAAGGAACGGCCGATATATTTCCAAGTCAGGATGGTGTATGACTTGGAGGGGAACTTGGAGGTGGTGGTGTTCCCATGCGCCTGCTGCCCTTGTCCTTCCAGGTGGAAGAGGTCGCGGGTTTGGGAGGTGCTGCCGAAGAAGCCTTGGTGAGTTGCTGCAGTGCATCTTGTAGACGGTGCACACTGCAGCCACGGTGCGCCGGTGGTGGAGGGAGTGAATGGTTAAGGTGGTGGATGGGGTGCCCATCAAGCGGGCTGCTTTGTCCTGGATGGTGTCGAGCTTCTTGAGTGTTATTGGAGCTGCACTCATCCGGGCAAGTGGAGAGTATTCCATCACACTCCTGACTTGTGCCTTGTAGATGGAAAGGCTTTGGGGAGTCAGGAGGTGAGACACTCGCCACAGAATACCCAGCCTCTGACCTGCTCTTGTTGCCACAGTATTTATGTGGCTGGTCCAGTTAAGTTTCTGGTCAACGGTGACCCCCCAGGATGTTGATGGTGGGGGATTCGGCGATGGTAATGCCGTTGAATGTCAAGGGGCGGTGGTTAGACTCTTGCTTGTTAGAGATAGTCATTGCGTGGCACGAATGTTACCTGCGACTTAATCAGCCCAAGCTTGAACGTCGTCCAGGTCTTGCTGCATGTGGGCATGGACTGCTTCATTATCTGAGGAGTTGCGAATGGCACTGAACACTGTGCAGTCATCAGCGAACATCCCCATTTCTGAATTTATGTTGGAAGGAAGGTCATTGATGATGTGTAAATGATGAGTTGATGCGAACGGGTGGCTGCAGAATGTAGGATTTTTTTGTGGGGTGGGTGGTGTGTGTGTGTGGTGGTGGGAAGAATGTCAAGTCAGTGGATTTTCCTTTCGTAATTCTGTCGTGTTGCTGTTTTGCAGATCTGAAGAAATCCAAGTGTGATGTGAACTACTTTGTTTGCCAAAGTGGGCGTTGCATCCCTGCCACCTGGGTGTGCGATATGGAACACGACTGTGAGAAGGGGGAGGACGAGTCCCATTGTCGTGAGTATGCCTTCCTGCCTTTGTAGAGTGCAGGTTTATGGTAGGAAGCCAAATTCAGCCCCCTCGAGCCTGTTACATTGGGAACAGGAGGATGCCATTCAGCCCCCTCGAGCCTGTTACATTAGGAACAGGAGGAGGCCATTCAGCCCCCTCGAGCCTGTTACATTGGGAACAGGAGGATGCCATTCAGCCCCCTCGAGCCTGTTACATTAGGAACAGGAGGAGGCCATTCAGCCCCCTCGAGCCTGTTACATTAGGAACAGGAGGATGCCATTCAGCCCCCTCGAGCCTGTTACATTAGGAACAGGAGGAGGCCATTCAGCCCCCTCGAGCCTGTTACATTAGGAACAGGAGGAGGCCATTCAGCCCCTCGAGCCAGTTACATTAGGAACAGGAGGAGGCCATTCGGCACCTCGAACCTGTTCCATTAGGAACAGGAGCAGCCCATTCGGCCCCTCGAGCCTGCTCCGCCATTTAATGAGATCATGGCTGATCCGATTTAGGCATCAACTCCACTTTCACGCCCGCTCCCCATAACCCTTGACTCCCCTGTTGCTCATCAATCTATCGCTCTCTGTCTTGAATATACTCGACAACTGTGAGCCTCCACAGCCCTCTGGGGCGGAGAATTCCAAAGATTCACCACCCTCTGAGTGAAGAAATTCCTCTTTATCTCGGTCCTAAATGGCCGACCCCTTATCCTGAGACTGTGACCCCTGGTTCTAGACTCTCCAGCCAGGGGGAAACATCCTCTCAGCATCTACCCGGTCAAGCCCTCTTAAGAATTATATCTGTTTCAACGAGGTGGGGGTCTGACCAGACTTGCGGAAGGGGGGTGGGTGGGGGTTGGAATGGTGACGTAAGAAAACTGCTAGGCACTTGGTCCTAAGCGTTAAACAAAGCTTTAATCAACTGTTTTACAACATGGAGGTCTAGTTGTGTCCTTCACTAGTTCCTGTTAAGAATGTCCTGCGCAAACTGGGCTCGTGCCCGAGTATTTATACTCTCCCTGGACAGCGCCATCCGCAGGCCGCTCAGTATTATTTCATAAGTCTGTCATGAATGACCGATTCATGTCAAACGGTGAGAGAGCTTGTTGGTGATGGTCCGCCTCCTTCTGTCTCCCCCAGATAAGTTCTGCACCTACTCCGAGTTCGAGTGCAGCAACCACCGGTGCATCAGCAGCCGCTGGGCGTGCGACGGCGCCGACGACTGCGGTGATGGCTCGGACGAGGACAGCCGATGCGGTGAGTGCCCTTTTGCCCCCCCGAGTCGGAGCGGGCGGAGGGATGGCTGAAATTCCGCCTGGGTGTACATCGTTGCCGATTATTTATGCAGCGGGGGAAATGTGAATGGGATGTACACAGTCGGCATCTCTATCTCTGTAACCTCCTCCAGCCCCCGACAACCCTCCCTATCTCTGTAACCTCCTCCCGCCCCCTACAACCCTCCCTATCTCTGTAACCGCCCCCTACAACCCTCCCTATCTCTGTAACCTCCTCCAGCCCCTACAACCCTCCCTATCTCTGTAACCTCCTACAACCCTCCCTATCTCTGTAACCACCTCCAGCCCCTACAATCCTCCCTATCTCTGTAACCTCCTCCAGCCCCTACAACCCTCCCTATCTCTGTAACCTCCTCCAGCCCCCTACACCCCTCCCTATCTCTGTAACCTCCTCCAGCCCCTACAACCCTCCCTATCTCTGTAACCTCCTCCAGCCCCGACAACCCTCCCTATCTCTGTAACCTCCCCCAGCCCCCTACAACCCTCCCTATCTCTGTAACCTCCTCCAGCCCCTACAACCCTCCCTATCTATGTAACCTCCGCCAGCCTACAACCCTCCCTATCTCTGTAACCTCCTCCAGCCCCTACAACCTTCCCTATCTCTGTAACCTCCTCCAGCCCCCTACACCCCTCCCTATATCTGTAACCTCCTCCAGCCCCTACAACCCTCCCTATCTCTGTAACCTCCTCCAGCCCCTACAACCCTCCGTATCTCTGTAACCTCCTCCAGCCCCCTACAACCCTCCCTATCTCTGTAACCTCCTCCAGCCCCCTACAACCCTCCCTATCTCTGTAACCTCCTCCAGCCCCCTACAACCCTCCCTATCTCTGTAACCTCCCCCAGCCCCCTACAACCCTCCCTATCTCTGTAACCTCCTCCAGCACCTACAACCCTCCCTATCTCTGTAACCTCCTCCAGCCCCCTACAACCCTCCGAGATCTCTGCGCTCCTCCAATTCTGCCCTCTTGCGCATCCCCCCGATTTCCTTCGCTCCACCATTGGCGGCCGTGCCTTCAGCCGCCTGAGCCCCGAGCTCTGGAATTCCCCCCGTAAACCTCTCCGCCTCTCTCTCTCCTCCTTTAAAACGCTCCTTAAAACTTACCTCTTTGACAAAGCATTTGGTCTCCTGTCCTAATATCCCCTTAAGTGGCTCGGTGTCTAATTTTGTCTGATTTACGCTCCTGTGAAGCGCCGTGGGATGTTTTACTACGTTAGAGTGCTGTATAAATGCAAGTTATTGTTACCCTGAGAATGTGGAACTCGCTACCACAGGGAGTGGTGGAGGCGAAGAGCACAGATGCATTTAAGGGGGAAGCTGGATAAACACACGAGGGAGAGAGGAATAGAAGGATATGGTGATGGGGTGAGATGGTGTAGGGGTGGGAGGAGGCTGGTGTGGAGCATAAGCAAGCAATTAGGAAGGCAAATGGTACGTTGGCCTTTATTGCAAGGGGGTCAGAGTATAAGAGTGAGGAAGTCTTGCTCCAATTGTACAGGGCCTTGGTGAGACCACACCTGGAGTACTGGGCACAGTTATGGTCTCCTTATCTAAGGAAGGATATACTTGCCTTGGAGGCGATGCAACGAAGGTTCACTAGATTGATTCCTGGGATGAGGGGGCTGTCCTATGAGGAGATCGAGTAGACTGGGCCGATACTCTCTGGAGTTTAGAAGAATGAGAGGTGATCTCATTGAAACATACAAGATTCTGAGGGGGATTGACAGGGTCGATGCTGAGAGGCTGTTTCCCCCCTGGCTGGAGAGTCTAGAACCAGTGGTCACAGTCTCAGGATAAGGGGTCGGCCATTTAGGACTGAGATGAGGAGGAATTTCTTCACTCAGAGGGCGGTGAATCTTTGGAATTCTCTGCCCCAGAGGGCTGTGGAGGCTCAGTCGTTGAGTATATTCAAGGCTGAGATCGATAGATTTTTGGACTCTAGGGGAATCGAGGGATATGGGGATCGGGCGGGAAAGTGGAGTTGAGGTCGATGATCAGCCGTGATCTCAGTGAATGGCGGAGCAGGCTCGAGGGGCCGAATGGCCGACTCCTGCTCCTGATGTTCCTCTGGTTGGGGGTGGGGCAGGGGGAGGAGTGGGTCAAGGAGAGGCGGAATTCTACAAAGTAGAACAGGACACGCAATAACCCCCCTGTGTCAAAGCGGGCTTGCTCACCTCTTTCGGGGTTTTGTGTGCCGCGCGCAGGAAGATCCACTTCTCGGTCGCCGTCATTTGGGTGCACGTCTCCGAGTGGCACTCGCTCTGCGGATAACCAGAGAGAAGTCACGTCATTGAATGGCGGAGCAGGCTCGAGGGGGCCGAACGGCCTCTCTCTCTGTGCGGTAAAATTCAACCTGCTTCTTTGTTCTTGGCCAGAATCGGTAACGTGTGCCCCAGGACTGATGAAGTGCTCCGGCTCTCACATGTGCGTTCCAAAGGCTTGGATGTGCGACGGGGACAAGGACTGCCCGGATGGAGCGGACGAGAGCGTTGCCGCCGGCTGTGGTAGGTGACACGGACCAGTTTATTTTTTCTTTGAAAAGGAAGGGTCGCCAGTTTGTGTCAATTATGAAATGTTGCATTATCGTAATCAGAATAATCATAATCAACTTTATTGTCATTGTTAGTGTACAAGTGCAGTACAACGAAATGTAGGCTTGCGGCTCCCGAGAGTGTACATTTAGATTAAGACATTTAAACATTCAGCATTCATTTGGCTTGTAATACATTAACATAAATATAACCATAATAAAGTGCATTGGCAGATGTGCAGGCTTTAGAGTTTATTTGTGGAGTTCAGTAGGATGACAGCCCTGGGAAAGAAGCTGTTCCTAAATCTGGTCGTACGGGTGCGAATGCATCTGTAGCGTCTCCCAGATGGCAGGGGGGCGAACAGACTGTGGCTGGGGTGGGTAGGGTCTTTGATGACGGTCCGTGACCTCCGTAAACAGCGTTTCTGGTATATGTGCTCTATGGTCGGTAGCCAGGTGCCGGTAATGCGTTGGGCAGTTTTGACTACCCGCTGCAGGGCTTTCCGGTCATGGTAGCTACAGCTGCCATACCACACTGTGATACAGTTCGTCAGGATGCTCTCTATTGTGCAGCGGTAAAAGTTAGAGAGGATCAGGGGTGACAGGTTACATCCCTTCAGCCTCCTTAGGAAATATAGGCGCTGCTGGGCCGCCTTCACCAGAGAGGAGGTATTGAGGGACCAGGAGAGGTCTTCCGTGATGTGGACTCCGAGGAACTTAAAGCTGTCCACCCTTTCCACCACAGCCCCATGGATGTGGATGGGGGTGTGACTTCCGCCTTTAGACTTCCTGAAGTCCACAATGATTTCTTTGGTTTTCTTGATGTTAAGGGCCAGGTTGTTATCGGCGCACCACTTCCTGTCGCCGAATCCCCTCACCATCAACACCATTGACCAGAAACTTATCATGCAACAAGACCTGGACGACGTTCAGGCTTGGGCTGATAATTGGCAGGTAACAATCGTGCCGCAGAAGTGCCAGGCAATGACTATCTCCAACAAGCGAGAGTCTAACCACCGACCCTTGACATTCAACGGCATTATCATCGCTGAATCCCCCACCATCAACATCCTGGGGGGTCGCCATTGACCAGAAACTTAACTGGACCAGCCACATAAATACTGTGGCAACACGAGCAGGTCAGAGGCTGGGTATTCTGTGGCGAGTGTCTCACCTCCTGATTCCCCAAAGCCTTTCCACCATCTACAAGGCACAAGTCAAGGAGTGTGATGGAATACTCTCCACTTGCCTGGATGAGTGCAGCTCCGACAACACTCAAGAAGCTGTATCACAGTATGGTATGGCAGCTGTAGCTCCTATGACCGGAAAGCCCTGCAGCGGGTAGTCAAAACTGCCCAACGCATTACCGGCACCCGGCTACCAACCATAGAGCACATATACCAGAAACGCTGTTTACGGAGGTCACGGTCCATCATCAAAGACCCTACCCACCCCAGCCACAGTCTGTTCGCCCTCCTGCCATCTGGGAGACGCTACAGATGCATTCGCACCCGAACGACCAGATTTAGGAACAGCTTCTTTCCCAGGGCTGTCATCCTACTGAACTCCACAAATAAACTCTAAAGCCTGCACATCTGCCAATGCACTTTATTATGTTTATGTTAATGTATTACAAGCCAAATGAATGTTGAATGTTTAAATGTCTTAATCTAAATGTACACACTCGGGAGCCGCAAGCCTACATTTCGTTGTACTGCACTTGTGTACTAACAATGACAATAAAGTTGATTATTATTATTATTACCATCCAGGACAAAGCTGCCCACTTGATTGGCACCCCATCCACCACCTTAAACATTCACTCCCTCCACCACCGGCGCACCGTGGCTGCAGTGTGCACCATCTACAAGATGCACTGCAGCGACTCGCCAAGGCTTTTTCGGCAGCACCTCCCAAACCTGCGACCTCTTCCACCTAGAAAGACAAGGGCAGCAGGCGCACGGGAACACCACCACCTCCAAGTTCCCCTCCGAGTCACACACCATAATGACTTGGAAATATATCGGCCGTTCCTTCATCGTGGCTGGGTCAAAATCCTGGAACGCCCTCCCTAACAGCGCTGTGGGAGCACCTTCACCACACGGGACTGCAGCGGTTCAAGAAGGCGGCTCACCGCCACCTTCTCAAGGGGTGACTAGGGGACGGGCAATAAATGTTGGGCCGTGCCAGCGACACCCACATCCCGGGAACGAATTTTTTTTTTAAATGCTGACATTCCAGTTGCCGTTCTAATTGCCTGCTGCACCTGCATGTTAACTTTCTGTGATTCGGGTAAGAAGCTGTATGATTGCAAGTCCTTTCTTCGAGTCACTTTTTTTATTCTTTCCTGCCGGCTCTAGTCTACAACAACACGTGTGACGACGAGGAATTCATGTGTCAGAACAGACATTGCATACCGAAACATTTCGTGTGCGACCACGACAACGACTGCGGAGATGGGTCGGACGAATCGCCAGAGTGCGGTGAGCGAATCGCGGAGTGACGCAGCGCAGCAGGAGGCGGCTATTCGGCCCGTCGTGCCTGTGCCGGCTCTGTGAACGAGCTCTCCAATTAGTCCCCACTCCCCCCCCCGCTGCTCTTTCCCCCGTAGCCCTGTGAATTTTTCCCCTTCGAGTATTTATCCAATTCCCCTTTTGAAAGTTACTATTGAATCTGCTCCCACCACCCTTTCAGGCAGCGCGTTCCAGATCACAACAACTCGCTGCGTAAAAAACATTCTCCTCATCTCCCCCTCTGGTTCTTTTGCCGATTATCTTCAATCTGTGTCCTCTGGTTACCGACCCTCCTGCCACTGGAAACAGTTTCTCCCTCTCTACTCTCATCAGATCCCCTCGCAATTTTGAACATCTCGATTAAATCCCCCCCCCCCCCCCCCCCCCCCCCCCCTTAACCTTCTCTGCTCTGAGGAGAACAATCCCAACTTCTCCAGTCTATCCGCGTAACTGAAGTCCGTATCCCCTGGTACCATTGTAGTAAAGCTCCCTCTACACTGTCCCATCAAACACTCCCAGGGCAGGTACAGCACGGGGTTAGATACAGAGTAAAGCTCCCTCTACACTGTCCCATCAAACACTCCCAGGGCAGGTACAGCACGGGGTTAGATACAGAGTAAAGCTCCCTCTACACTGTCCCATCAAACACTCCCAGGGCAGGTACAGCACGGATTAGATACAGAGTAAAGCTCCCTCTACAATGTCCCAGCAAACACTCCCAGGGCAGGTACAGCACGGATTAGATACAGAGTAAAGCTCCCTCTACACTGTCCCATCAAACACTCCCAGGGCAGGTACAGCACAGGTTTAGATACAGAGTAAAGCTTCCTCTACATTGTCCCATCAAACACTCCCAGGGCAGGTACAGCACGGGGTTAGATAGAGTAAAGCTCCCTCTACACTTTCCCACCAAATACTCCCCTTCTACTTTATCAAATGCCCTCGCAATTTTGAAAGCCTCGATTAAATCTCCCCTTAACCTTCTCTGCTCTAAGGAGAACCCCAGCTTATCCAGTCTCTCCACTTCACTGAAGTCCCTCGTCACCCCCGTACCATTCTGGTCAATCTCCTCTGCACCCTCTCCAAGGCCCTTGACGTCCTTCCTTAAGTGCGGTGCCCAGAATTGGGACACAGTGGTCCAGCTGGGGCCGAACTAGTCATTCATAACGGTTTAGCGAGACTTCTTGCTGTGGGGAGATGGCTGGGCTTCACTCGATAATTTCATGATGCAGAATCTGGACCCTGGTGTGGTGGGGGGCTGGATAGAACCAAAAGAAAAGCCAGAGTGGGGGGGGGAGGGGAGATGAAACATAGAAACATAGAAGATAGGAGCAGGAGTAGGCCATTCCGCCCCTCGAGCCTGCTCTGCCATTCAATGCGATCATGGCTGATCATTCAAAATCAGTACCCTGTCCCTGCCTTCTCCCCATATCCCTTGATCCCTTTAGCCTTAAGAAATATATCTAACTCCTTCTTGATTATATTTACTGAATTGGCCTCAACTACCTTGTGTGGTAGAGAATTCCACAGGTTCACCACACTCTGGGTGAAGAAATTCCTCCTCATCTCAGTCCTAAATGGCTTACCCCTTATCCTTAGACTGACCCCTGGTTCTGGACTCCCCTGCCATCGGGAACATCCTTCCTGCATCTAGTCTGTCCAGTCCTGTTAGAATTTTATAAGTTTCAATGAGATCCCCTCTCATCTAAACTCCAGCGAATATAAGCCCAATCGACCCAATCTCTCCTCATACGTCATTCCTGCCATCCCAGGTATCAGTCTGGTGAATCTTCGCTGCACTCCCTCCATGGCAAGAACATCCTTCCTCGGATAAGGCGACCAAAACTGCACACAATACTCAAGGTGTGGTCTCACCAAGGCCCTGTACAACTGCAGCAAGACATCCTTGCTCCTGTACTCGAATCCTCTCGCTACGAAGGCCAACATACCATTTGCCTGCTTAACCGCCTGCTGCACCTGCATGCGTACCTTCAGCGACTGGTGCACAAGGACACCCAGGTCTCATTGCACTTCCCCTTTTCCCAATCTATTGCTGTTCAGATAATAATCTGTCTTCCTGTTTTTGCCACCAAAGTGGATAACCTCGCATTTATCCACATTATACTGCATCTGCCCAATTGCCCAACCTGTCCAAATCGTACTGGAGTTTCTCGGCATCCTCCTCACAGCACACATGCCCACCCAGCTTTGTGCCATCTGCAAACTTGAAGATATTACATCTAGTTCCCTCGTCTAGATCGTTAATATATAATGTGAATAGCTGGGGTCCTAGCACCGATCCCTGCGGTACCCCACTAGTTACTGCCTGCCACTCGGAAAAAGACCCGTTTATTCCAACTCTTTGCTTCCTGTCTGCCAACCTGTTCTCTATCCAAGACAGTACCTTGCCCCCAATCCCATGTGCTTTAACTTTACATGCTAATCTCTTAAGCGGGACCTTGTCGAAAGCTTTCTACCAATTACATCCTCAAAAAAAAATTGCTCTCTTTTCGCAGAGTATCCAACTTGCGGCCCCAATGAATTCCGCTGCGCCAACGGCAGGTGCCTGATCAACAGCCACTGGGAGTGCGACGGGGAGTTCGATTGTCACGACCTGTCCGACGAGGCTCCCAGGAATCCGCGCTGCACCGGCTCTGGTGGGTGTCAATCGCAACTGCTCCTCGAAGCCCCGCGTAACCTGTAAATTACAGACACCTCGGGGACTGGCCTTTAATTTATTCAGGTGTCCTTATTTTCAAAAATTGGTTCTTTTTGTCTACTGTTTTCAATGGCGAGTTCCGTAGCCAGCATCCGTCGCGGTACAGAAAGCCCCCTTGAGTCCTAACGGCACAGGAGGAGGCCATTCGGCCCGTCGAGTCCGTGTCGGCTCTCTGTAGAGCAATCCAGTCAGTCCCATTGCCCCGCTCTATCCCCGTAGCCCTGTAAGTTTATTTCCCTCATGTGCCTATCCAGTCTGCCCTTGAAAACATTGAGTGTCTCCGCTTCCACCACTTCCGTCGGCAGTGAGTTACAGGTCTGATGTGCCAAATAACTGCCTGAATCCATGAGGTTAAAACTTAAAACTAAAGGCTTTTATTAAGTAAGAATCATGGCATCAAGTTAACACAGGGCAACCATCATTCATCACTGACCCAGCCCTTATGAGTAAAACCCAGCTCTTATAAATAAGACTCGCACCAATCAGGAGGATCCATAAAGGCGGAGCTAGTGAGGAACATTAGTGGTTACACCTGTAAAACATTCCAGACATTAACAAGCACAACAACAGACAATCCAGAACAGTTATTTCATCACAAGGTCCTCACTGCCCGCTGCGTAAAAAAGTTTTTCCTCACATCCCCCCCTGTATCTCTTGCCCAAAACCTTAAATATGTGTCCCCTAGTCCTTGTACCATCAACTAGTGGGAACAGCCTTTCCCCGTCTAGCCTATCCAAACCCGTCATAATCTCGTACACCTCGATCAAATCGCCCCTCAACCTCCTTTGCTCTAATGAAAACAAATCCAGCTTCTCCAACCTGTCCTTGTAGCTAAGATCCCCCCATCCCCAGAACCATTCTGGTAAATCTCCTCTGCACCCTCTCAAGGGCCTTCACATCCTCTATTCCCTGGGACAGATCCGAGGGCGCGTGCGATCCCAGAGGTGGAACGGTTTCTCTGCCACTGTAGACACAGCGCAAAGACCCCCACCATTCCACAAATAGCCGTTCTATCATTGCTGCCACCTTGGGGACAGAGAAGAAGCAAGTTCCAAGGGGTAAACGGCCAGTGATCGAGTGCGTGTGGGAGGGACGTTGACGACAAAGTCCAACACCGCCTTCAGTGTGCCAGTGCAGCCTTCGGTCGCCTGAGGAAGAGAGTGTTTGAAGACCAGGACCTCAAACCCGGCACTAAGCTCATGGTCTACAGAGCAGCAGTGATACCCGCCCTGCTGTATGCCTCAGAGACATGGACCATGTACAGCAGGCACCTCAAAGCACTGGAGAGGTACCACCAACGCTGCCTCCGCAAGATCCTGCAAATCCATTGGCAGAATAGGCGCACCAACGTCAGTGTTCTCGCTCAGGCCAACAGCCCCAGCATCGAAGCTTTGACCACGCTCAATCCGCTCCGATGGACGGGTCACATCGTCCGCATGCCCGATATGAGACTCCCAAAACAAGCGCTCCACTCGGAGCTCCGACACAGCAGAAGAGCCCCAGGTGGGCAGAGGAAACGCTTCAAGGACACCCTCAAAGCCTCCTTGAAAAAGTGTAACATTCCCCCACCGACACCTGGGAATCCCTGGCCCAAGACCGCACAAAGTGGAGGAGAAGCATCCGGGAAGGCGCCGAACACCTCGAGTCTCTTCGCCGGGAGCAAGCGGAAGCCAAGCGCAGGCAGCGCAAGGAGCGCACGTCAACCCAAGCACCCCACCCACCCGCCCCTTCAACCACTGTCTGCCCCACCTGTGACGGAGACTGTAGGTCCCGCATTGGACACATCAGTCATAGGAACATAGAAAAATAGGAGCAGGTGTAGGCCATTCGGCCCTTCGAGCCTGCTCCGCCATTCAATATGATCATGGCTGATCCTCTATCTCAATACCATATTCCCGCTCTCTCCCCATACTCCTTGATGCCTTTTGTGTCTAGAAATCTATCTATCTCCTCAAATATATTCAGTGACTTGGCCTCCACAGCCTTCTGTGGTAGAGAATTCCACAGGTTCACCACCCTCTGAGTGAAGAAATTCCTCCTCATCTCTGTCCTAAA
>NC_141019.1:35657548-35890048 GCF_052327205.1 Somniosus microcephalus | reverse complement strand
GGAAGGCTGTGGGCGTGACTGCAATCAGGCAGGGGGCTGGGGGGGGGGGGCGCGGGTGTGGGAGGAGGTCATAGCGTCATAGAGCACAGAAAGAGGCCCTTCGGCCCATCGTGTCCGCGCCGGCCATCAAGCCCCGTCTATTCTAATCCCATTTTCCAGCACTTGGTCCCTAGCCTTGTATGCTATGGCATTTCAAGTGCTCATCTAAATGCTTCTTGAATGTTGTGAGGGTTCCTGCCTCTACCACCCTTTCAGGCAGTGAGTTCCAGATTCCAACCACCCTCTGGGTGAAAAAGTTTTTCCTCAAATCCCCTCTAAACTTCCTGCCCCTTACCTTGAAACTATGCCCCCCTGGTTATTGACCCCTCTACTAAGGGGAAAAGTTCCTTTCTATCTACCCTATCTATGCCCCTCATCATTTTGTACACCTCAATCAGGTCCCCCCTCAGCCTTCTCTGCTCCAAGGAAAACAACCCCAGCCTGTCCAGTCTCTCTTCATAGCTGAAGCGCTCCAGCCCAGGTAACATCCTGGTGAATCTCCTCTGCACCCTCTCCAATGCAATCACATCCTTCCTATAGTGTGGCGACCAGAACTGCACACAGTATTCCAGCTGTGGCCTCACCAGCGTTTTGTACAGCTCCATCATAACCTCCCTGCTCTTATATTCTATGCCTCAGCTAATGAAGACAAGTATCCTGTATAACAACAGAAAATGCTGGAAAAACTCAGCAGGTCAGGCAACATCCGTGGAGAGAAATTTGAGTTGACGTTTCAGGTTTGACCCTTCTTCAAAACTGGAGAGAAAAGGAACTAGGTCGAAGGCAGGGCTGCGATCGGACAAAAGAATAAAAGAACCAAAAGAAGTAAAAGAGATTAGAAGCTAGACGAGATGGTAATATGCTGGGATTAGGTGTAAAGTGTACTGGCAGGGCAAAAGATAGCTGCCAGGTGTGAGAGAGAAACAAAAGGAAAGGGGGGGGGGAGGAAAGGAGTGGAAAAATATAAGTAAAAATGAAATAGGGGCCGAGGTTATGATCTGAAATTGTTGAACTCGATATTGAGTATCCTGTATGCTTTCTTAACCACCTTGTCTACCTGTCCTGCTGCCTTCAGGGATCTATGTACATGCACACCAAGGTCCCTCTGATCCTCTGTCCTTCCTAGGGTCTTACCATTCATTGTGTATTCCCTTGCCTTGTTAGTCCTCCCAAAATGCATCACCTCCCAATTTTCAGGGTTAAATTCCATTTGCCACTGTTCTGCCCATCTGACCAACCCGTCTATATCATCCTGTAGCCTGAGGCTTCCCTTCTCGCTATTTATCACTCCACCAATTTTCGTGTCATCTGCGAACTTACTGATCATACCTCCTACATTCATATCTAAATCATTAATGTACACTGCAAACAGCAAAGGACTGTTGGTGTTCAGAGGGAGTTGGGTGTCCTTGTACACGAATCACAGAAAGTTAACGCATGGGTACATCAAGCAATAAGGAAGGCAAATGGTGTGTTGGCCTTTATTGCAAGGGGGTTGGGAGTATAAGAGTAAGGAAGTCTTGCTCCAATTGTACAGGGCCTTGGTGAGACCACACCTGGAGCACTGTGCACGGTTTTGGTCTCCTTATCTAAGGAAGGATGTACTTGCCTTGGAGGCGGTGCAACGAAGGTTCACTAGATTGATTCCTGGGATGAGAGGGCTGTCCTATGAGGAGAGATTGAGTAGAATGGGCTGATACTCTCTGGAGTTTAGAAGAATGAGAGGTGATCTCATTGAAACATACAAGATTCTGAGGGGGGATTGACAGGGTAGATGCTGAGAGGCTGTTTCCCCCCTGGCTGGAGAGTCTAGAACCAGGGGTCACAGTCTCAGGATAAGGGGTCGGCCATTTAGGACTGAGATGAGGAGGAATTTCTTCACTCAGAGGGTGGTGACTCTTTGGAATTCTCTGCCCCAGAGGGCTGTGGAGACTCAGTCGTTGAGTATATTCAAGACTGAGTGGAACATTAACCCAACAAGGGGCCAACACGAGTGAAACTGTACCCCAGCGTGGGGTTAACCCCAGTGGGAACCTGCCAGTGCAACTGTAGCCCAACAAACCAAAGAAAAAACCCTCACACTGATATTTATCTCTTAAGATCCTTGTGATGGGCCGAAAGCCTTGACGCCATGGCAACAAGGCTTCGGCCTACCACAGGAAGGAAGTGCTTGAGACGGGAGGGCCTTTCCTGTCCGCATCATCACCATGGTGACCTCCCGGACAAGGCCCGGTGCGAACGCAGCCCAGTGGAGATGGCTTGAAACCCTCTTCTGCTGCCGTTGAGATAATGACAGTAATAAGGAATTCGCTGACCTGCCAATCAACCACTCTCTGCAATTTAGGCCCCAAAAGACACATTCCTTTTCGGTTAAACCACTGCACACAAGAATTCGATAAACACTGCCTGCTGTTCCTTGGTTCCCAGGCTCAGGAAAGCCCGCGGAATTGCCAATGCCGGGACTCTCAGTCCGAGTAAGGGCTCAACGCCTCCAGTCTCCAGCTCGTGAATTAATCCCTCACCCCACACCCCTCCGTACAAGTCTGGGTGAAGACCCGTTAAAAGGTTGGAGATGTCAACAGCTGCATGTTGTGATTCTGGTGTGGAACCCTGCGAATGCTCTCCCCGTTAGAGAGAGAGAGAGAGCGAGAGAGAGAGAGCGAGAGAGCGAGAGAGAGAGAGAGCGAGAGAGCGAGAGAGAGACAGAGCGAGAGAGAGAGACAGAGCGAGAGAGCGAGAGAGAGACAGAGCGAGAGAGAGACAGAGCGAGAGAGAGAGACAGAGAGAGAGAGGCAGAGAGAGAGAGACAGAGAGAGAGAGCGAGACAGACCGAGAGAGAAACAGAAAGATAGACTGACTGACTTACTTTACATACTTGCATTTCTCCAGCACCTTTCACCACCTCAGGACGTCCCGAAGTGCTTCACAGCCAATTAAGTACTTTTTTTGAAGTGTGCTCACTGTTGTAATGTAGGAAACGCAACAGCCAATTTGCGCACAGCAAGCTCCCACAAACAGCAATGCGATAATGACCAGATCATCTGTTTTAGTGATGTTGGTTGAGTGATAAATATTGGCCCCAGGACACCGGGGAGAACTCCCCCTGCCCTTCTTCGCAATAGTGGCCGTGAGATCTTTTACATCCACCTGAGCGAGCAGACGGGGCCTCGCTTTAACGTCTCATCCTAAAGACGGCACCTCTGACAGTGCAGCGCTCCCTCAGTACTGCCCTCCCATAGTGCGGCGCTCCATCAGTACTGCCCTCCCATAGTGCGACGCTCCCTCAGTACTGCCCTCCGACAGCGCGGCGCTTCCTCAGTGCTGCCCCTCCGACAGTGCACCGCTCCCTCAGTACTGCCCTCCCACAGTGCGACGCTCCCTCAGTACTGCCCCTCCGACAGCGCGGCGCTTCCTCAGTACCGCCCCTCCGACAGTGCACCGCTCCCTCAGTACTGCCCTCCCACAGTGCACCGCTCCCTCAGTACTGCCCTCCCACAGTGCGACGCTCCCTCAGTACCGCCCCTCCGACAGTGCGGCGCTTCCTCAGTACTGCCCCTCCGACAGTGCACCGCTCCCTCAGTACTGCCCCTCCGACAGTGCGCCGCTCCCTCAGTACTGCCCCTCCGACAGTGCGGCGCTCCCTCAGTACCGCCCCTCCGACAGTGCGGCGCTCCCTCAGTACTGCCCCTCCGACAGTGCGGCGCTCCCTCGGTACCGCCCCTCCGACAGTGCGGCACTCCCTCAGTACTGCCCCTCCGACAGTGCGGCGCTCCCTCAGTACTGCCCCTCCGACAGTGCGGCGCTCCCTCAGTACTGCCCCTCCGACAGTGCGGCACTCCCTCTAGACTGAAGGATGGATGATTTAAGAGAGAGAGATAGACTGAAGGGTCGATGGTTTGAGAGAGAGAGATAGACTGAAGGGTCGATGGTTTGAGAGAGAGATAGACTGAAGGGTAGATCGTTTGAGAGAGAGATAGACTGAAGGGTCCATGGTTTGGGAGACAGATAGACTGAAGGGTAGATGGTTTGAGAGAGAGATAGACTGAAGGGTAGATGGTTTGAGAGAGAGAGATAGACTGAAGGGTCGATGGTTTGAGAGAGAGATAGACCGAAGGGTCGATGGTTTGAGAGATAGACTGAAGGGTCCATGGTTTGAGAGAGAGATAGACTGAAGGGTCGATGGTTTGAGAGATAGACTGAAGGGTCGATGGTTTGAGAGAGAGATAGACTGAAGGGTCGATGGTTTGAGAGAGAGATAGACTGAAGGGTCGATGGTTTGAGAGAGAGTGATAGACTGAAGGGTCGATGGTTTGAGAGAGAGATAGACTGAAGGGTCGATGGTTTGAGAGAGAGATAGACTGAAGGGTCGATGGTTTGGGAGAGAGATAGACTGAAGGGTCGATGGTTTGAGAGAGAGATAGACTGAAGGGTCGATGGTTTGAGAGAGAGATAGACTGAAGGGTCGATGGTTTGAGAGATAGACTGAAGGGTCGATGGTTTGAGAGAGAGATAGACTGAAGGGTCAATGGTTTGAGAGATAGACTGAAGGGTTGATGGTTTGAGAGAGAGAGATAGACTGAAGGGTCGATGGTTTGAGAGAGAGATAGACTGAAGGGTAGATGGTTTGAAAGAGAGAGATAGACTGAAGGGTCGATGGTTTGAGAGAGAGATAGACTGAAGGGTCGATGGTTTGAGAGATAGACTGAAGGGTCCATGGTTTGAGAGATAGATAGACTGAAGGGTCGATGGTTTGAGAGAGAGAGATAGACTGAAGGGTAGATGGTTTGAGAGAGAGATAGACTGAAGGGTCGATGGTTTGAGAGAGATAGACTGAAGGGTCGATGGTTTGAGAGATAGACTGAAGGGTCCATGGTTTGAGAGAGAGATAGACTGAAGGGTCGATGGTTTGAGAGATAGACTGAAGGGTCGATGGTTTGAGAGAGAGATAGACTGAAGGGTCGATGGTTTGAGAGAGAGATAGACTGAAGGGTAGATGGTTTGAGAGAGAGATAGACTGAAGGGTTGATGGTTTGAGAGATAGACTGAAGGGTCGATGGTTTGAGAGAGAGAGATAGACTGAAGGGTCAATGGTTTGAGAGAGAGATAGACTGAAGGGTCGATGGTTTGAGAGAGAGATAGACTGAAGGGTCGATGGTTGGAGAGAGAGAGATAGACTGAAGGGTTGATGGTTTGAGAGATAGACTGAAGGGTCGATGGTTTGAGAGAGAGATAGACTGAAGGGTCGATGGTTTGGAGATAGACTGAAGGGTCGATGGTTTAGGAGAGAGATAGACTGAAGGGTCGATGGTTTGGGAGAGAGATGACCGAGGTGTAAGGGATTGCGAAGCATTGGCTGAAATGCACAGTGCTAGAAGTGCGGTTTAGAGGCATGCGGAACGAAGTAGGAAGCTGGAGAGGCTGAGGGAGTCAACGCCAAGGGGCTGGTGCCAGGCTGTCTCGCGCTGTAGTCAGCCGCGCAGACCAGAAATGTCCCAGCCTCGATGCCCGACCGAAGCCAGGCTCGCTCGGTTAATGCCACAGTGCCTCGGAGAGTTTAATTTCAAGACGCCACTGCGGAGAGCTGGCTGACTAGTGAGAGAATAAACTTGTGACCACATGAAACGAATGAGTCGAACATTGCAAAATTTGAGTCCGCCTACACGAGGGGTGAGATCCAGATGGTGACGGCTTCCCATTTTGAACCGTAAATATGTTAATAATATACACAGAAATAACATTTTTTCAATAAGTGTTGGAGGGGGAAGAAATTGCAGGGCTATGGGGAATGAGCAAGGCGGTGAGAGACGGGCGAATCGGAGAGCTCTTTCAAAGAGGCACGATGGGACGAATGGCCTCCTTCTGTGCTGTATCGTTCGACCATTCAACGTTTAAAAAATAAAGCTCGAGGAACAGCACCTCATCTTCCGATTCGGCACTTCACAGCCTTCCGGACTCAACATCGAGTTCAACAATTTCAGATCATAACCTCGGCCCCTTATTATATTTTTGACGGAATAAAACTCACTACTCACTTGGTTCGAGTATCAAGCGAGGCTTTAATCAACTTGTTTCAAAACATGGAGGTCTAGTTGTCCTTCACTAGTTCCTGTCTTACAAAATGTCCCTCAACAAGCTGGGCCCACGCCCGAGTATTTATACTCCTTGGACGGCGCCACCAGTTGGCCGTCCAGTGTTATTTCATGAGTATTTTTTCATGGATCATAAGATTCATAACAATTTTTATATATTTTTTATCCCCACTTTTGGTTTATGTCTTTTCCTTTTTGCTCTCTCTCCCACATGGCAGCTGTCTCTCACTCTGCCAGCGCGTTTCACACTTCATCTAGAGCCATCCTTTGTTTCTTTACCTGTCCTATTACCATCTCGTCTCGCCTTGAATATGGGTGATTGGGCAGAAACATGGCAAATGCAGTATAATATGGATAAATGTGAGGTTATCCAATTTGGTGGCAAAAACAGGAAGGCAGATTATTATTTGAATGGCAATAGATTGGGAGAAGGGGAAGTGCAACGAGACCTGGGTGTCCTTGTGCACCAGTCGCTGAAGGTAAGCATGCAGGTGCAGCAGGCGGTTAAGAAGGCAAATGGTATGTTGGCCTTCGTAGCGAGAGGGTTCGAGTACAGGAACAAGGATGTCTTGCTACAGTTGTACAGGGCCTTGGTGAGACCGCACCTTGAGTATTGTGTGCAGTTTTGGTCGCCTTATCTGAGGAAGGATGTTCTTGCCATGGAAGGAGTGCAGCGAAGATTTACCAGGCTGATACCTGGGATGGCAGGAATGACGTATGAGGAGAGATTGTGTCGATTGGGCTTATAATCACTGGAGTTTAGAAGATTGAGAGGGGATCTCATCGAAACCTATAAAATTCTGTCAGGTCTGGACAGACTAGATGCAGGAAGGATGTTCCCGATGGCGGGGGGAGTCCAGAACCAGGGGTCACAGTCTAAGGATAAGGGGTAAGCCATTTAGGACTGAAATGAGGAGGAATTTCTTCACCCAGAGAGTGGTGAACCTGTGGAATTCGCTGCCACAGAGGGCGGTGGAGGCCAGTTCATTAAGTATATTCAAGAAAGAGTTGGATATATTTCTTGAGGCTAAAGGGATCAAGGGATATGGGGAGAAGGCAGGGACAGGGTACTGAATTTGGATGATCAGCCATGATCTCATTGAATGGCGGAACAGGCTCGAGGGGCCGAATGGCCTACTCCTGCTCCTATCTTCTATCTTTCTATGTTTCTATGATGTCTCTTCTTTCACCCCCTGCCCCATTCCCCAGCCCCCCAAACTGGCCTTTTTAATCTGTTTCATTTTCTGCCTTTTTTACCCCTCAGTTCTGACGAAGGGTTTCGACCCGAAACATTGACTCTGTTTCTCTCTCTCCACGGATGTTGCCTGGCCTGCTGAGTTTTTCCAGCGTTTTCTGTTGTTATCTTTTTTTTAAATTGCTGGTAAAGAATTCTCAGCTAACGTTAAGTACTTATGGAATTTAATGCAGAGAAGGGCAAAGTGATTGTGTTTTGAAAGAACGAGGAGGGGCAATATGAACTAAATGGTGCAGTTTTAAACAGGGAGACCGGTGGGTGTACGTACACAAACCTTTGAAGGTAAAAACATGTTGGCTTTATAAGCAGAATACAAAAGCTAGTAAGTTACGCTAAACCCTTTATAAATCGCTGGTTAGGTCTCAGCTGGGGTACTGTCATAGAGTCATAGAGTTATACAGCGCAGAAAGAGGCCCTTCGGCCCATCATGTCCACGCCGGCCATCAAGCCCTGTCTATTCATAGAAACATAGAAACATAGAAGATAGGAGCAGGAGTAGGCCATTCGGCCCCTCGAGCCTGCTCCGCCATTTAATGAGATCATGGCTGATCATCCAAATTCAGTGCCCTGTCCCTGCTTTCTCCCCGTACCCCTTGATCCCTTTAGCCTTAAGAAATATATCTAACTCCTTCTTGAATATATTTAATGAATTGGCCTCAACTGCCTTGTGTGGTAGAGAATTCCACAGGTTCACCACTCTCTGGGTGAAGAAATTCCTCCTCATCACTGTCCTAAATGGCTTACCCCTTATCCTTAGACTGTGACCCCTGGTTCTGGACTCCCCGACCATCGGGAACATCCTTCCTGCATCTAGTCTGTCTAGTCCTGTTAGAATTTTATGTTTCAGTGAGATCCCCTCTCATTCTTCTAAACTCCAGCGAGTATAAGCCCAATCGACCCAATCTCTCCTCATACGTCATTCCTGCCATCCCAGGTATCAGTCTGGTGAATCTTCGCTGCACTCCCTCCATGGCAAGAACATCCTTCCTCAGATAAGGCGACCAAAACTGCACACAATACTCAAGGTGTGGTCTCACCAAGGCCCTGTACAACTGCAGCAAGGCATCCTTGTTCCTGTACTCAAACCCTCTCGTTACGAAGGCCAACATACCATTTGCCTTCTTAACATTTGCCTTCTTATACAGCGCAGAAAGAGGCCCTTCAGCACATTGTGTTCGCGCCGGCCATCAAGCCCTGTCTATTCTAATCCCATTTTCCAGCACTTAGTCCCTAGCCTTGTATGCTATGGCGTTTCAAGTGCTCATCTAAATGCTTCTTGAATGTTGTGAGGGTTCCTGCCTCTACCACCCTTTCAGGCTGTGAGTTCCAGATTCCAACCACCCTCTGGGTGAAAAAGTTTTTCCTCAAATCCCCTCTAAACCTCCTGCCCCTTACCTTGAAACTATGCCCCCCTGGTTATTGACCCCTCTACTAAGGGGAAAAGTTCCTTTCTATCTACCCTATCTATTCCCCTCATAATTTTGTACACCTCAATCAGGTCCCCCCTCAGCCTTCTCTGCTCTAAGGAAAACAACCCCAGCCTGTCCAGTCTCTCTTCATAGCTGAAGCGCTCCAGCCCAGGTAATATCCTGGTGAATCTCCTCTGCACCCTCTCCAATGCAATCTCATCCTTCCTATAGTGTAGCGACCAGAATGTTCCAATTCTGGGCACCGCACTTTAGGAAGGATGTGAAGGGCCTTGGAGAGGGTGCGGAGGAGATTTACCACAATGGTTCCAGGGGATGAGGGACTTCAGTTACATGGAGAGACTGGAGAAGCTGGGGTTGTTCTCCTTAGAGCAGAGAAGGTTAAGGGGCAGATTTACCAGAATGGTTCAAGAGGATGAGGAACTTCAGTGACGTGGAGAGACTGGAGAAGCTGGGATTGTTCTCAAAGCAGAGAAGGTTAAGGGGGAGACTGACCTGAATGGTTCCAGGGGATGAGGGACTTCAGTTACGTGGAGAGGCTGGAGAAGCTGGGATTGTTCTCCTTAGAGCAGAGAAGGTTAAGGGGGAGATTGACCAGAATGGTACCAGGGGATGAGAGACTTCAGTGAGGTGGAGAGACTGGAGAAGCTGGGGTTGTTCTCCTTAGGGCAGAGAAGGTTAAGGGGGAGATTTAACAGAGGTGTTCAAAATTACGAGGGGTTTTGATCGAGTAGAGAGGGAGAAATTGTTTCCACTGGCAGGAGGGTCAGTAACCAGAGGACACAGATTTAAGATAATCGGCAAAAGAACCAGAGGGGGAGATGAGGAGAATGTTTTAACACAGCGAGTTGTTGTGATCTGGAACGCGCTGCCTGAAAGGGCGGTGGGAGCAGATTCAATAGTAACTTTCAAAAGGGGGAATTGGATCAATACTTGAAGGAGAAAAATTCACAGGGCTACGGGGGAAAGAGCAGGGGGGAGTGGGACTAATTGGAGAGCTCGTTCAAAGAGCCGGCACAGGCACGACGGGCCGAACAGCCTCCTCCTGCCTGTATCAGCCTATTCAGTCTTATTTCCGCTGGGACAGACAAGGCTGCGGGGAAACTGACTGGGAGTCGGACGATCCGAGACCGCGCGGCGGCCTTAGGGTTTGCGGGGACAGGGCTTGTCGCTGAAGATCCGGAATCACAGCAGCAAGCAGCAAGAGGTTGGGCGGAAAAGGGAGAGGGGGGTGGGGGGGAGAATGCAGAGTGTCTGACCGCATGAGTCATTCTCTCCGCTTGTTTATCGCTCACTGCTGAGGGGAGGGCAGGAGCAGTGGGGGGGGGGGGTGGGGGGGAAACAAAGGGGTGCATTTTGCATGGGGTACAATTTTCCATTCGCTGGGAGGCTATTTTGGAACATCGCATGCCTTAAGACAATAGCCCTCTGTCCGGTGACTTTCCAAGACTGTCTCTAGCGCGCTTTTATCAGGCAGACGGAGACACACACAGCTCTGTAATGCGCACACAGAAAATAATTATTGAAGACACGAGTGCTGCTGTACGTTTACAGTTTACAGATTAATGGGTAGCTTTCTGAAAGCCTTTTAATTACTTGCAGCATTCTTCTAGACACGCACACAGAATAATTCCCTATAATATACACCAGGGCTGCTATTCCCTATAATATACACCAGGGCTGCTATTCCCTATAATATACACAGGGGCTGCTATTCTCTATAATATACACAGGGGCTGCTATTCTTTATAATATACACAGGGGCTGCTATTCTTTATAATATACACAGAGGCTGCTATTCTCTATAATATACACAGGGGCTGCTATTCTCTATAATATACACAGGGGCTGCTACTCTCTATAATATACACCAGGGCTGCTATTCTCTATAATATACACAGGGGCTGCTATTCTCTATAATATACACAGGGGCTGCTATTCTCTATAATATACACAGGAGCTGCTATTCTCTATAATATACACAGGGGCTGCTATTCCCTATAATATACACAGGGGCTGCTATTCTCTATAATATACACAGGGGCTGCTATTCTTTATAATATACACAGGGGCTGCTATTCTCTATAATATACACAGGGGCTGCTATTCCCTATAATATACACAGGGGCTGCTATTCTCTATAATATACACAAGGGGCTGCTATTCTCTATAATATACACAGGGGCTGCTATTCTCTATAATATACACAAGGGCTGCTATTCCCTATAATATACACAGGGGCTGCTATTCTCTATAATATACACGGGCTGCTATTCTCTATAATATACACAGGGGCTGCTATTCTCTATAATATACACAGGGGCTGCTATTCCCTATAATATACACAAGGGCTGCTATTCTCTATAATATACACAGGGGCTGCTATTCTCTATAATATACACAGGGGCTGCTATTCTCTATATTATACACAGGGGCTGCTATTCTCTATAATATACACGGGCTGCTATTCTCTATAATATACACAGGGGCTGCTATTCTCTATAATATACACAGGGGCTGCTATTCCCTATAATATACACAGGGGCTGCTATTCTCTATAATATACACAGGGGCTGCTATTCTCTATAATATACACAGGGGCTGCTATTCTCTATAATATACACAGGGGCTGCTATTCTCTATAATATACACAGGGGCTGCTATTCTCTATAATATACACAGGGGCTGCTATTCTCTATAATATACAGAGGGGCTGCTATTCTCTATAATATACACGGGCTGCTATTCTCTATAATATACACAGGGGCTGCTATTCTCTATAATATACACAGGGGCTGCTATTCTCTATAATATACACAGGGGCTGCTATTCTCTATAATATACACCGGGGCTGCTATTCTCTATAATATACACAGGGGCTGCTATTCCCTATAATATACACAGGGGCTGCTATTCTCTATAATATACACAGGGGCTGCTATTCTCTATAATATACACAGGGGCTGCTATTCTCTATAATATACACAGGGGCTGCTATTCCCTATAATATACACAGGGGCTGCTATTCTCTATAATATACACAGGAGCTGCTATTCTCTATAATATACACCAGGGCTGCTATTCTCTATAATATACACAGAGGCTGCTATTCCCTATAATATACACAGGGGCTGCTATTCTCTATAATATACACAGGGGCTGCTATTCTCTATAATATACACAGGAGCTGCTATTCTCTGTAATATACACAGGGGCTGCTATTCTCTATAATATACACAGGGGCTGCTATTCTCTATAATATACACCGGGGCTGCTATTCTCTATAATATACACAGGGGCTGCTATTCTCTATAATATACACAGAGGCTGCTATTCTCTGTAATATACACAGGGGCTGCTATTCTCTATAATATACACAGGGGCTGCTATTCTCTATAATATACACAGGGGATGCTATTCTCTATAATATACACAGGGGCTGCTATTCTCTATATTATACACAGGGGTTGCTATCCTCTACAATATACACAGGAGCTGCTATTCTCTATAATATACACAGGAGCTGCTATTCTCTATAATATACACAGGGGCTGCTATTCTCTATAATATACACAGGGGCTGCTATTCTCTATAATATACACCAGGGCTGCTATTCTCTATAATATACACAGGGGCTGCTATTCTCTATAATATACACCAGGGCTGCTATTCTCTATAATATACACAGGGGCTGCTATCTTATTTATATATATAAATAAAAGGATCCGTCCGTCTGTCTGTCGGTGTGTCTGTGTGTGTATGTCCGCTATACACTCAAAAGTTACAGAGCGTACCTACACATATGTTATATCAAAAGAAAGCTTATAATTAGGGGAGTGTCATAGGGATATTTACTTTTTGGTCCGACAAAAATTGTTCGGACGGTATACAAAAAACGAAACCTGATGGTTGACCAATCCTACGGGGGAATCCGCTCATTAGCGTTGATTGACTTGATGGTTGACCAATCCTATGGGGTGGGCGGGGCCTAATCCTTCAAACTGCCGTTTTACAAAAAAGCCTTGGCAACGCCGGGCCCCCCAGCTAGTTCTCTATAATATACACAGGGGCTGCTATTCACTATAATATACATGGGTTGCTATTCCCTATAATATACACAGGGGCTGCTATTCTCTATAATGTACACAGGGGCTGCTATTCCCTATAATATACACAGAGGCTGCTATTCTCTATAATATACACAGGGGCTGCTATTCTCTATAATATACACAGGAGCTGCTATTCTCTATAATATACACAGGGCTTCTATTCTCTATAATATACATAGGGGCTGCTATTCCCTATAATATACACAGGGGCTGCTATTCCCTATAATATACACAGGGGCTGCTATTCCCTAAAACATACACAGGGGCTGCTATTCTCTACAATATACACGGGGCCCTGCGATCTTCATTCAACTCTTCACCATGGCCTCAAGTCACCTTAGCCTCAATCCTTCTCCCAGGGTTTGACTGGTCATCTGTGTCCTCACCAATTACTCAGGCCTCAACTCCTCACCCCAGCCTCCACTCCTCACCCCAGCCTCCACTCCTCACCCCAGCCTCAACTCTTCACCTGAGTCTTCACTCCTCACCCGAGTCTTCACTCCTCACCGGAGCCTCCACTCCTCACCCCAGCCTCCACTCCTCACCCCAGCCTCAACTCTTCACCTGAGTCTTCACTCCTCACCCGAGTCTTCACTCCTCACCGGAGCCTCCACTCCTCACCCCAGCCTCCACTCCTCACCCCAGCCTCCACTCCTCACCCCAGCCTCCACTCCTCACCCCAGCCTCCACTCCTCACCCGAGCCTCCACTCCTCACCCCAGCCTCCACTCCTCACCCCAGCCTCAACTCCTCACCCCAGCCTCAACTCCTCACCCCAGCCTCCACCCCTCACCGGAGCCTCCACTCTTCACTGAGTCTCCACTCCTCACCCAAGCCTCCACTCCTCACCCCAGCCTCAACTCCTCACCCCAGCCTCAACTCCTCACCCCAGCCTCAACTCCTCACCCCAGCCTCAACTCCTCACCCCAGTCTCAACTCCTCACCCCAGCCTCCACCCCTCACCGGAGCCTCCACTCCTTACCCGAGTCTTCACTCCTCACCCCAGCCTCCACTCCTCACCCCAGCCTCCACTCCTCACCCCAGCCTCCACTCCTCACCCCAGCCTGCACTCCTCACCCCAGCCTGCACTCCTCACCCCAGCCTCCACTCCTCACCGGAGCCTCCACTCCTCACCCGAGTCTTCACTCCTCACCCGAGTCTTCACTCCTCACCCGAGTCTTCACTCCTCACCCGAGCCTCCACTCCTCACCCGAGCCTCCACTCCTCACCCAAGTCTTCACTCCTCACCCGAGTCTTCACTCCTCACCCGAGCCTCCACTCCTCACCCGAGTCTTCACTCCTCACCCGAGTCTTCACTCCTCACCGGAGCCTCAACTCCTCACCCGAGTCTTCACTCCTCACTCAAGCCTTCACTCCTCACCTGAGCCTCCACTCCTCACTCGAGCCTCCACTCCTCACTCGAGCCTCCACTCCTCACCTGAGCCTCCACTCCTCACCCCAGCCTCCACTCCTCACTCGAGCCTCCACTCTTCACCCGAGTCTTCACTCCTCACCCGTCTTCACTCCTCACCCGAGCCTCCACTCCTCACCCGAGTCTTCACTCCTCACCCGAGCCTCCACTCCTCACCCAAGTCTTCACTCCTCACCCGAGCCTCCACTCCTCACCCGAGTCTTCACTCCTCACCCGAGTCTTCACTCCTCACCGGAGCCTCAACTCCTCACCCGAGTCTTCACTCCTCACTCAAGCCTTCACTCCTCACCTGAGCCTCCACTCCTCACTCGAGCCTCCACGCCTCACTCGAGCCTCCACTCCTCACCTGAGCCTCCACTCCTCACCCCAGCCTCCACTCCTCACTCGAGCCTCCACTCTTCACCCGAGTCTTCACTCCTCACCCGAGTCTTCACTCCTCACCCGAGCCTCCACTCCTCACCCGAGTCTTCACTCCTCACCCGAGTCTTCACTCCTCACCCGAGTCTTCACTCCTCACTCGAGCCTCCACTCCTCACTCGAGCCTCCACTCCTCACTCGAGCCTCCACTCCTCACCCGAGCCTCCACTCCTCACTTGAGCCTCCACTCCTCACTCCAGCCTCCACTCCTCACCCCAGCCTCCACTCCTCACTCCAGCCTCCACTCCTCACTCCAGCCTCCACTCCTCACCTGAGTCTTCACTCCTCACTCCAGCCTCCACTCCTCACTCCAGCCTCCACTCCTCACCCGAGTCTTCACTCCTCACCCCAGCCTCCACTCCTCACCCCAGCCTCCACTCCTCACTCCAGCCTCCACTCCTCACTCCAGCCTCCACTCCTCACCCGAGTCTTCACTCCTCACTCCAGCCTCCACTCCTCACTCCAGCCTCCACTCCTCACTCCAGCCTCCACTCCTCACTCCAGCCTCCACTCCTCACCCGAGTCTTCACTCCTCACTCCAGCCTCCACTCCTCACTCCAGCCTCCACTCCTCACCCGAGTCTTCACTCCTCACCCCAGCCTCCACTCCTCACCCCAGCCTCCACTCCTCACCCCAGCCTCCACTCCTCACCCCAGCCTCCACTCCTCGCCCCAGTCTCCACTCCTCACTCCAGCCTCCACTCCTCACTCGAACCTCCACTCCTCACCCGAGTCTCCACTCCTTAGCCCAGCCTCCACTCCTCACCCCAGCCTCCACTCCTCACTCCTCAGTCTTCACTCCTCACTCGAGCCTCCACTCTTGACCTAGGCCTTGTCGTTGGCACTTCACCCAGCTCCACCGCTGAAATATTTTGCAAGTCTGTGTGTGCGTGTGTGAGGGTTCACTATGTGTTTCTGGGCACTGAGAGATGTCTTAAAATAGCTCGGCGCACATTAGGCTGCAAGAAATCTATGTATCTAGCTGGATATCTTCATCATCACCAAAACACATAACCACACTGTTGATTAATGGAGATTTTATTTCTTCTATGCCGACCACTATTGGGTTTTATTTGCTGGCTCAATTAGGCTGACGAGTTAAAATACTCGGTGCACGTTGATATCAGTCTCTGGGATCAGCCTTTCATTATCCGCTGTCTGATATACCTGTGCAAGATCGTCCCCTCTTGTTACTGTGCTAAACATGAGATTCAATCGCTCACAGGCTCCAAATAAGTCTCCTCTCTCAACCTCATGGATAGAAAGAGAGACAGACTCGCATTTCTCCAGCCCCTTTCCCCACCTCCGGACGTCCCAAAGCGCTTCACAGCCAATGAAGTACTTTTTCTGAAGTGTGGTCGCTGTTGTAATGTGGGAAACACGGCAGCCAATCTGCGCACGGCAAGCTCCCACAAACAGCGATGTGATAAATGACAAGATCATCTGTTCTTGCCGATGTTGGTTGAGGGATAAATATTGGCCCCAGGACACCGGGGAGAACGCGCCTGGTCTGCACGAGAGGGGCGTCGGTTTAATGTCTCATCCAAAAGACGGCAGCTTCGACAGTGCGGCGCGCCCTCAGTACTGCCCCTCCGACAGTGTGGCGCTCCCTCAGTACCGCCCCTCCGACAGTGCGGCGCTCCCTCAGTACTGCCCCTCCGACAGTGCGGCGCTCCCTCAGTACTGCCCCTCCGACAGTGCGGCGCTCCCTCAGTACTGCCCCTCCGACTGAGCGGTGCACCCTCAGTACCACCCCTCCGACAGTGCGGCGCTCCCTCAGTACCGCCCCTCCGACAATGCGGCGCTCCCTCAGTACCGGCCCTCCGACAGTGCGACGCTCCCTCAGTACCGCCCCTCCGACAGTGCGGCGCTCCCTCAGTACCGCCCCTCCGACAGTGCGGCGCTCCCTCAGTACTGCCCCTCCGACAGCGCGGCGCTCCCTCAGTACCGCCCCTCCGACAGTGCGGCACTCCCTCAGTACTGCCCCTCCGACAGTGCGCCGCTCTCTCAGCACTGCCCCTCCGACAGTGCGAAGCTCCCTCAGCACTGGCATTCCGACAGTGCGGCGCTCCCTCAGTACCGCCCCTCCAACAGTGCAGCGCTCCCTCAGCACCGCCCCTCCGAAAGTGCGCCGCTCCCTCAGCACTGCCCCTCCGACAGTGCGGCACTCCCTCAGTACTGCCCCTCCGACAACGCGGTGCTCCCTCAGTACCGCCCCTCCGACAGTGCTGCGCTCCCTCAGTACTGCCCCTCCGACTGAGCGGTGCACCCTCAGTACCACCACTCCGACAGTGCGGCGCTCCCTCAGTACCGCCCCTCCGACAGTGCGGCGCTCCCTCAGTACTGCCCCTCCGACAGCGCGGCGCTCCCTCAGTACCGCCCCTCCGACAGTGCGGCACTCCCTCAGTACTGCCCCTCCGACAGCGCGGCGCTCCCTCAGTACTGCCCCTCCGACAGTACGGCTCTCCCTCAGTACCGCCCCTCCGACAATGCGGCTCTCCCTCAGTACCGCCCCTCCGACTGTGCGGCGCTCCCTCAGTACCACCCCTCCGACTGTGCGGCGCTCCCTCAGTACCACCCCTCCGACAGTGCGGCGCTACCTCAGTACGGTGAAATTGTTGCCGATAGATTTGAACGGGACTGTTCTGTTATGGGGACGGGATGGTGCGGGGGGTGGAAATTGGCAGATTTACGTCGTAACTTTCAATAAGGAAAACCAGATGGGTTCAAAGGACGGGGTGCGGGAATAGAGAGACCTCGGGGTTTGGTAAAAGTTGAGAAGGCTGTTAAAAGTATTGGGAAACAGTTGGACAGGTAACCAAAAGTTTGGTCAAAGAGCTAAATTTTAAGGAGTGTCGGATCCAACCCGTGCTGTACCTGCCCTGGGAGTGTTTGATGGGGACAGTGCAGAGGGAGCTTTACTCTGCATCTAACCCCGTGCTGTACCTGCCCTGGGAGTGTTTGATGGGACAGTGTAGAGGGAGCTTTACTCTGTATCTAACCCGTGCTGTACCTGCCCTGGGAGTGTTTGATGGGACAGTGTAGAGGAAGCTTTACTCTATATCTAACCCCGTGCTGTACCTGCCCTGGGAGTGTTTGATGGGACAGTGTAGAGGGAGCTTTACTCTTTATCTAACCCCGTGCTGCACCTGTCCTGGGAGTGTTTGATGGGACAGTGTAGAGGGAGCTTTACTCTTTATCTAACCCCGTGCTGTACCTGCCCTGGGATTGTTTGATGGGACACTGTAGAGGGAGCTTTACTCTGTATCTAACCCCGTGCTGTACCTGTCCTGGGAGCGTTTGATGGGACAGTGTAGAGGGAGCTTTACTCTGTATCTAACCCGTGCTGTACCTGCCCTGGGAGTGTTTGATGGGACAGTGTAGAGGGAGCTTTACTCTGTATCTAACCCCATGCTGTACCTGCCCTGGGAGTGTTTGATGGGGACAGTGTAGAGGGAGCTTTACTCTTTATCTAACCCCGTGCTGTACCTGCCCTGGGAGTGTTTGATGGGGACAGTGTAGAGGGAGCTTTACTCTGTATCTAACCTCGTGCTGTACCTGCCCTGGGAGTGTTTGATGGGACAGTGTAGAGGGAGCTTTACTCTGTATCTAACCCGTGCTGTACCTGCCCTGGGAGTGATTGATGGGACAGTGTAGAGGGAGCTTTACTCTGGAGCTAACCCAATCTGTACCTGCCCTGGGAGTGTTTGATGGGACAGTGCAGAGGGAGCTTTACTCTGTATCTAACCCGTGCTGTACCTGCCCTAGGCGTGTTTGATGGGGACAGTGTAGAGGGAGCTTTACTCTGTATCTAACCTGTGCTGTACCTGCCCTGGGAGTGTTTGATGGGGACAGTGCAGAGGGAGCTTTACTCTGTATCTAACCTGTGCTGTACCTGCCCTGGGAGTGTTTGATGGGACAGTGTAGCCTTTTACCCTGCCAGTACACTTTACACCTAATCACAGCCTATTACCATCTCGTCTAGCTTCTAATCTCTTTTACTTCTTTTGGTTCTTTTATTCTTTTGTCCGATCGCAGCCCTGCCTTCGATCTAGTTCCTTTTCTCTCCAGTTTTGAAGAAGGGTCAAACCCGAAACGTCAACTCAAATTTCTCTCCACGGATGTTGCCTGACTTGCTGAGTTTTTCCAGCATTTTCTGTTGTTATTTCGGATTTCCAACATCTGCAGTATTTTGCTATCGTACCAGTGTAGAGGGAGCTTTACTCTGTATCTAACCTATGCTGTACCTGCCCTGGGAGTGTTTGATGGGACAGTGTAGAGGGAGCTTTACTCTGTATCTAACCTATGCTGTACCTGCCCTGGGAGTGTTTGATGGGACAGTGCAGAGGGAGCTTTACTCTGTACCTAACCCATGCTGAACCTGCCCTGGGAGTGTTTGATGGGGACAGTGTAGAGGGAGCTTTACTCTGTATCTAACCCGTGCTGTACCTGCCCTGGGAGTGTTTGATGAGACAGTGTAGAGGGAGCTTTACTCTGTATCTAACCCCGTGCTGTACCTGCCCTGGGAGTGTTTGATGGGACAGTGTAGAGGGAGCTTTACTCTGGGTCTAACCCCGTGCTGTAACTGCCCTGGGAGTGTTTGATGGGACAGTGTAGAGGGAGCTTTACTCTGTATCTAACCCGTGCTGTACCTGCCCTGGGAGTGTTTGATGGAGACAGTGTAGAGGGAGCTTTACTCTGTATCTAACCCGTGCTGTACCTGCCCTGGGAGTGTTTGATGGAGACAGTGTAGAGGGAGCTTTACTCTGTATCTAACCCCGTGCTGTACCTGCCCTGGGAGTGTTTGATGGGGACAGTGTAGAGGGAGCTTTACTCTGTATCTAACCCCGTGCTGTACCTGCCCTGGGAGTGTTTGATGGGACAGTGTAGAGGGAGCTTTACTCTGTATCTAACACGTGCTGTACTTGCCCTGGGAGTGTTTGATGGGACAGTGCAGAGGGAGCTTTACTCTGTATCTAACCCGTGCTGTACCTGCCCTGGGAGTGATTGATGGGACAGTGTAGAGGGAGCTTTACTCTGTATCTAACCCGTGCTGTACCTGCCCCGGGAGTGTTTGATGGGGACAATGTAGAGGGAGCTTTACTCTGTATCTAACCTATGCTGTACCTGCCCTGGGTGTGTTTGATGGGACAGTGTAGAGGGAGCTTTACTCTGTATCTAACCCAATCTGTACCTGCCCTGGGAGTGTTTGATGGGACAGTGCAGAGGGAGCTTTACTCTGTATCTAACCCGTGCTGTACCTGCCCTAGGCCTGTTTGATGGGGACAGTGTAGAGGGAGCTTTACTCTGTATCTAACCTGTGCTGTACCTGCCCTGGGAGTGTTTGATGGGGACAGTGTAGAGGGAGCTTTACTCTGTATCTAACCTGTGCTGTACCTGCCCTGGGAGTGTTTGATGGGACAGTGTAGAGGGAGCTTTACTCTGTATCTAACCTATGCTGTACCTGCCCTGGGAGTGTTTGATGGGACAGTGTAGAGGGAGCTTTACTCTGTATCTAACCTATGCTGTACCTGCCCTGGGAGTGTTTGATGGGACAGTGCAGAGGGAGCTTTACTCTGTACCTAACCCATGCTGAACCTGCCCTGGGAGTGTTTGATGGGGACAGTGTAGAGGGAGCTTTACTCTGTATCTAACCCGTGCTGTACCTGCCCTGGGAGTGTTTGATGAGACAGTGTAGAGGGAGCTTTACTCTGTATCTAACCCCGTGCTGTACCTGCCCTGGGAGTGTTTGATGGGACAGTGTAGAGGGAGCTTTACTCTGTGTCTAACCCCGTGCTGTACCTGCCCTGGGAGTGTTTGATGGGACAGTGTAGAGGGAGCTTTACTCTGTATCTAACCCGTGCTGTACCTGCCCTGGGAGTGTTTGATGGAGACAGTGTAGAGGGAGCTTTACTCTGTATCTAACCCGTGCTGTACCTGCCCTGGGAGTGTTTGATGGAGACAGTGTAGAGGGAGCTTTACTCTGTATCTAACCCCGTGCTGTACCTGCCCTGGGAGTGTTTGATGGGGACAGTGTAGAGGGAGCTTTACTCTGTATCTAACCCCGTGCTGTACCTGCCCTGGGAGTGTTTGATGGGACAGTGTAGAGGGAGCTTTACTCTGTATCTAACACGTGCTGTACTTGCCCTGGGAGTGTTTGATGGGACAGTGCAGAGGGAGCTTTACTCTGTATCTAACCCCGTGCTGTACCTGCCCTGGGAGTGTTTGATGGGATAGTGTAGATGGAGCTTTTACCAGAATGGTGCCAGGGGATGAGGGATTTCAGTTACGTGGAGAGACTGGAGAAGCTGGGATTGTTCTCTTTCAAGGAAAGAGGTTAAGGGGGAGATTTAATAGAGGTATTGAAATGTATGAGGGGTTTTGATAAGAGTCGAGAGGGAGAAACTGTTTCCAGTGGCAGGAGGGTCGGTAACCAGAGGACACAGCTTGAAGATAATCGGCAAAAGAACCAGAGGGGGAGATGAGGAGAATGTTTTTAACGCAGCGAGTTGTTGTGATCTGGAACGCGCTGCCTGAAAGGGCGGTGGGAGCAGATTCAATAGTAACTTTCAAAAGGGGGAATTGGAGAAATACTAGAAGGGGAAAAATTCACAGGGCTACGGGGGAAAGAGCAGGGGGGAGTGGGACTAATTGGAGAGCTCGTTCAAAGAGCCGGCACAGGCACGATGGGCCGAATGGCCTCCTTCGGTACTATGATTCAATGATTGACAGTTCCTGTCCACGCATCACTTTACGCCCTTTGATGAGCGCGGGTAGTGCGATAGGCGGGCTCGCGGGGAGCATGTCCGAAGGGTTGCCTGATCGCAAGGGTAGAGTGGAAAACGTGCGGGCAGCGGAACAGATCCCACTGGGCTGCTCGAGTGCCGGAGATCCAGCCGGCAATCGTGTGACGAAAAGACAATCTCGGTCAAGTCTCGTCCATTAGCCACAAGGGGACGACTTTAAGTCTCTTGAGAAGACTTCTCTCTGTTCACTGGAGAGCGGTGAGGGGAGCACCTTCGCTTCTCTCACTCTCTCACTCGCAGCCTCTCAGTCTCTCCTGTCCTATTTCTTGCCGGCACTGTTGGAGGGGCGGTACTGAGGGAGCGCCGCACTGTCGGAGGGGCGGTACTGAGGGAGCGCCGCACTGTCGGAGGGGCAGTACTGAGGGAGCGCCGCACTGTCGGAGGGGCAGTACTGAGGGAGTGCCGCACTGTCGGAGGGGCGGTACTGAGGGAGCGCCGCACTGTTGGAGGGGCAGTACTGAGGGAGCGCCGCACTGTCGGAGGGTCAGTACTGAGGGAGCGCCGCACTGTCGGAGGGGCAGTACTGAGGGAGCGCCGCACTGTCGGAGGTGCCGTCATTGATCATTTATCACGTTGCTGTTTGTGGGAGCTTGCTGTGCACAAATTGGCTGCCGCGTTTCCGACATTACAACAGTGACCGCACTTCAAAACAAGCACTTCTTTGGCTGTGAAGCGCTTTGGGACGTCCTGAGTCAGTGAAAGGCACTGTCTAAATACCACTGGATAAAAGGGGCAATATGGATAGAAAAGTGGCCAAGGGTCAGAAAACAGAGAGTTGTGGTGAATGGCTGCTTTTCAGACCGAAGGGAGGTACACAGTGGCGTTCCCCAAGGCTCAGTACTGGGACCACTGCTGTTTTTGATATTAATGACTTGGACTTAAGGGTACAGGGTACAGTTTTGAAATTTACAGATGACACGAAACTTGGGAGTGGAGTGACCAGCAAGGAGGAGAGTGATAGAGTCACAGCACAGAAAGAGGCCCATCGTGTCCGCGCCGGCCATCAAGCCCCGTCTATTCTAATCCCATTTTCCAGCACTTGGTCCCTAGCCTTGTATGCTATGGCGTTTCAAGTGCTCATCTAAATGCTTCTTGAATGTTGTGAGGGTTCCTGCCTCTACCACCCTTTCAGGCAGTGAGTTCCAGATTCCAACCACCCTCTGGGTGAAAAAGTTTTTCCTCAAATCCCCTCTAAACCTCCTGACCCTTACCCTGAAACTATGCCCCCTGGTTATTGACCCCTCTACTAAGGGGAAAAGTTCCTTTCTATCTACCCTATCTATGCCCCTTATAAGTTTGTACACCTCAATCAGGTCCCCCCTCAGCCTTCTCTGCTCTAAGGAAAACAACCCCAGCCTGTCCAGTCTCTCTTCATAGCTGAAGCGCTCCATCCCAGGTAACATCCTGGTGAATCTCCTCTGCACCCTCTCCAATGCAATCACATCCTTCCTATAGTGTGGTGACCAGAACTGCACACAGTACTCCAGCTGTGGCCTAACTAGCGTTTTGTACAGCTCCATCATAACCTCCCTGCTCTTATATTCTAAGCCTCAGCTAATGAAGGCAAGTATCCCATGTGTCTTTTTAACCACCTTATCTACCTGTCTGCTGCCTTCAGGGATCTATGTACATGCACACCAAGGTCCCTCTGATCCTCTGTCCTTCCTAGGGTCCTATCATTCATTATGTATTCCCTTGCCTTGTTAGTCCTCCCAAAATGCATCACCTCACACTTTTCAGGGTTAATTCCATTTGCCACTGTTCTGCCCATCTAACCATCCCGTCTATATCGTCCTGTAGCCTGAGGCTTCCCTTCTCGTTATTTACCGCTCCACCAATTTTCGTGTCATCTGCAAACTTACTGATCCTACCTCCTACATTCATATCTAAATCATTAATCAAATTAATCAAAAATTTTAAGGGCCTTGGAGAGGGTGCGGAGGAGATTGACCAGAATGGTACCAGGGGGATGAGGGACTTCAGTGATGTGGGGAGACTGGAGAAGCTGGATTGTTCTCCTTAGAGCAGAGAAGGTTAAGGGAGATTGACCAGAATGGTACCAGGGGATGAGGACTTCAGTGACGTGGGGAGACTGGAGAAGCTGGGTTGTTCTCCTTAGAGCAGAGGAGGTTAAGGGGGAGATTGACCAGAATGGTACCAGGGGATGAGGGACTTCAGTTACGTGGAGAGACTGGAGAAGCTGGGATTGTTCTCCTTAGAGCAGAGAAGGTTAAGGGGGAGATTGACCAGAATGGTACCAGGGGATGAGGGGCTTCAGTGACGCGGAGAGACTGGAGAAGCTGGGATTGTTCTCCTTAGAGCAGAGAAGGTTAAGGGGGAGATTGACCAGAATGGTACCAGGGGATGAGGGACTTCAGTTACACGGAGAGACTGGAGAAGCTGGGGTTGTTCTCCTTGGAGCAGAGAAGGTTAAGGGGGAGATTGACCAGAATGGTACCAAGTGATGAGGGACTTCAGTTACGTGGAGAGACTGGAGAAGCTGGGATTGTTCTCCTTAGAGCAGAGAAGGTTAAGGGGGAGATTGACCAGAATGGTACCAAGTGATGAGGGACTTCAGTGACGTGGAGAGGTTGGAGAAGCTGGGGTTGTTCTCCTTAGAGCAGAGACGGTTAAGAGGGGATTTAATAGAGGCGTTCAAAATTACGAGGGGTTTTTGGACAGAGTAGAGAGGGAGAAACTGTTTCCAGTGGCAGGAGGGTCGGTAACCAGAGGACACAGATTGAAGATAATCGGCAAAAGAACCAGAGGGGGAGATGAGGAGAATGTTTTAACGCAGCGAGTTGTTGTGATCTGGAACGCGCTGCCTGAAAGGGCGGTGGGAGCAGATTCAATAGTAACTTTCAAAACGGAATTGGATAAATACTTCAAGAGGAAAAATTCACAGGGCTACGGGGGAAAGAGCAGGGAGGGGGAGTGGGACTAATTGGAGAGCTCGTTCAAAGAGCTGGCACAGGCACGATGGGCCGAATGGCCTCCTACTATGTTGTGTTATTTTATGATTCTATGATAAATACAAGATCTTGCTGGTTTCCAACTGAGAGCAAGTTCAGTCCTGCAATGTGCATCGTGTGGTTAGGATGCTGAGTCAGACCTCCCCCTCTCTCTCTCTCTCTCTGTATAAATGCATCTTGAGGTTTCACTCGTCACTCTGGCCCGAGCTCGCCTGCTTCACCGTCCTCGCCCTCTTGCTTCTACAGCAGTCGCGAGTCTCGGGGAGGCGGCCGATGGCGGCGGGCGTTCCAGCGCGGGTGCCGAGGAGCTGAAGGCCGGCGAGGGTCCCGAGAGCCCGGCGGAGGAGGGGGAGCGGGAGGGGGAGAGGGAGAGGCCCGCCGAGGAGGACGGGATGGAGGCCCGGGGCCAATCCGGGCTGCCTCCCTGCGAGCACACTGCAGGTAAACTCGAGCGGGAAGGAAGGAAGGATGGATGGATGGATGGAAGGAAGGAATAAAGGAAGGATGGATGGAAGGAAGGTTGGATGGAAGGAATGAAGGAAGGATGGATGGAAGGAAGGATGGAAGGAATAAAGGAAGGATGGATGGAAGGAAGGTTGGATGGAAGGAATAAAGGAAGGATGGATGGAAGGAAGGTTGGATGGAAGGAATGAAGGAAGGATGGATGGAAGGATGGATGGAAGGATGGAAGGAAGGATGGAAGGAAGGATGGATGGATGGAATGAAGGATGGATGGAAGGAATGAAGGAAGGATGGATGGAAGGATGGAAGGAAGGATGGAAGGAAGGAATGAAGGAAGGATGGAAGGAAGGAATGAAGAAAGGATGGAAGGAATGAAGGATGGAAGGAATGAAGGAAGGATGGAAGGAAGGAATGAAGGAAGGATGGAATGAAGGAAGGATGGAAGGATGGAAGGAAGGAATGAAGGAAGGCTGGAAGGATGGATGGAAGGAATGAAGGAAGGATGGATGGAAGGAAGGAAGGAAGGATAGAAGGAATGAAGGATGGAAGGAATGAAGGAAGGATGGAAGGAATGAAGGAAGGAAGGATGGAAGGAAGGAAGGATGGAAGGAAGGAAGGAATGAAGGAAGGATGGAAGGATGGAAGGAAGGAATGAAGGAAGGCTGGAAGGATGGATGGAAGGAATGAAGGAAGGATGGATGGAAGGAAGGAAGGAAGGATGGAAGGAATGAAGGATGGAAGGAATGAAGGAAGGATGGAAGGAATGAAGGAAGGAAGGATGGAAGGAAGGAATGAAGGAAGGATGGAAGGAAGGAAGGAATGATGGAAGGATGGAAGGAAGGAATGAAGGAAGGCTGGAAGGATGGATGGATGGAAGGAATGAAGGAAGGAAGGATGGATGGGAGGGTGGAAGGATGGATGGAAGGAAGGATGGAAGGAATGAAGGATGGAAGGAAGGATGGAAGGAATGAAGGATGGAAGGAAGGGTGGAATGAAGGATGGAAGGATGGATGGAAGGAATGAAGGATGGAAGGAATGAAGGAAGGATGGATGGAATGAAGGAAGGAAGGATGGATGGAAGGAATGAAGGAAGGATGGAAGGAAGGATGGAAAGAAGGATGGAAGGAAGGATGGAAGAAGGAATGAAGGAAGGAAGGAAGGAAGGGTGGAAGGATGGATGGAAGGAAGGAATGAAGGAAGGATGGAAGGAAGGATGGAAGGAAGGATGGAAGGAAGGATGGAATGAAGGAAGGATGGAAGGAAGGAAGGATGGAAGGAAGGATGGAAGGAAGGATGGAAGGAATGAATGAAGGAAGGATGGAAGGAATGAAGGAAGGAAGGAAGGAATGAAGGATGGAAGGAATGAAGGAAGGATGGAAGGAATGAAGGAAGGAATGAAGGAAGGATGGAAGGAATGAAGGATGGAAGGAAGGATGGATGGATGGAAGGAATGAAGGAAGGATGGATGGAAGGAATGAAGGAAGGATGGAAGGAATGAAGGAAGGAAGGATGGAAGGAAGGAATGAAGGAAGGAAGGATGGAAGAAAGGGTGGAAGGATGGATGGAAGGAAGGAAGAAAGATTTCTCCAGCCCCTTTCACCACCTCAGGACGTCCCAAAGTGCGTCACAGTCAATGAAGGACTTTTTTTGAGGTGTGCTCACTGTTGTAATGTAGGAAACGCGGCAGCCAATTTGCGCACAGCAAGCTCCCACAAACAGCAATGTGATAAATGACCAGATCATCTGTTTCTCGTCATGTTGGTAGAGGGACAAATATTGGCCCCAGGACACCGGGGAGAACTCCCCCCACCCCAGCTCTTCTTCGAAATACGTCCACCCGAGAGGGCAGACGCGGGCCTCGGTTTTAACGTCTCATCCGAAAGACGGCAACAGTGAACCGGTCCTGTTTTTAACCACAATCCGTCGGACTTACCGTCACTTTTAATGACAACAGCTTTTTTACCTCCAGGTTTCTGAAATGGAATTTAATTTCTCGCCCTCACACTCTATGGAGTGTTCCCCCAGTAGCAGAACCAACGCTAGCCCTGGCCTCGTTTCTCTCCGTTCCTCTCTCTCTCTCTGTCTCTCTCTCTCTCTCTCTCACTCTGTCTCTCTCTCTCTCTCTGTCTCTCTCTCTCTCTCACTCTCTGTCTCTATCTCTCTCTCTCTGTCTCTATCTCTCTCTCTCTGTCGCTCTCTCTCTCTCACTCTGTCTCTCTCTCTCTCTCTCTCTCTCTCTCACTGTGTGTGTCTCTCTCTCTCTCTCTGTCTGTCCCTCTCTCTCTCTGTCTCTCTCTCTCTGTCTCTCTCTCTCTCTCTCTCTGTCTCTCTCTCTCTCACTCTGTCTCTCTCTCTCTCTCACTGTGTCTCTCTCTCTCTCTCTGTCTCTCTCTCTCTCTCTGTGTCTCTCTCTGTCTCTCTCTCTGTCTCTGTCTCTCTCTCTGTCTCTCTCTCTCTCTCTCTCACTGTGTGTCTCTCTCTCTCTCTCTGTCTCTCTCTCTGTCTCTGTCTCTCTCTCTCTCTCTCTCTCTCTCTCTCTCTCTCTCTCTCTGTCTCTCTCTCTCTCTCTGTCGCTCTCTCTCTCTGTCGCTCCCCTCACTCCAGTGTTGCCACAAACCCCTTTCTCATGACTCAGGATTTTTTTCCTCTCTACTTCTGATAATGAAAACAAAGTGTCAGATACAACAACACCAGCTTGTATTTATACGGCACCTTTAACGTAGTGAAATGTCCCAAGGCTCTTCACAGGAGAGTAAATCAGACACAATCCGACCCCGAGCCACATCAGGAGATATTAGGACAGGTGACCAAAAGCTTGGTCAAAGAGGGAGTTTTAAGGAGCGTCTTAAAGGAGGAGAGAGAGGCGGAGAGGTTTAGGGAGGGAATTCCAGAGCTCGGGGCCCAGGCGGCTGAAGGCACGGCTGCTAATGGTGGAGCGATGGAAATCGGGGGATGCTCAAGAGGCCAGAATTGGAGGAGGGCAGAGATCTGGGAGGGTTGTAGCGGGCTGGAGAAGGTTACAGAGAAAGGGAGGGTTGTAGGGTGCTGGAGGAGGTTACAGAGATAGGGAGGGTTGTAGGGGGCTGGAGGAGGTTACAGAGATAGGGAGGGTTGTAGGGACTGGAGGAGGTTACAGAGATAGGGAGGGTTGTAGGGGCTGGAGGAGGTTACAGAGATAGGGAGGGTTGTAGGGGGCTGGAGGGGGTTACAGAGATAGGGAGGGTTGTAGGGCTGGAGGAGGTTACAGAGATAGGGAGGGTTGTAGGGGGCTGGAGGAGGTTACAGAGATAGGGAGGGTTGTAGGGGGCTGGAGGAGGTTACAGAGATAGGGAGGGTTGTAGGGCTGGAGGAGGTTGCAGAGATGGGGAGGGTTGTAGGGGACTGGAGGAGGTTACAGAGATAGGGAGGGTTGTAGGAGCTGGAGGAGGTTACAGAGATAATGAGGGTTGTAGGATCTGAAGGCGGTTACAGAGATAGGGAGGATTGTAGGGGGCTGGAGGAGGTTACAGAGATGGGGAGGGTTGTAGGGGCTGGAGGAGGTTACAGAGATAGGGAGGGTTGTATGGGCTGGAGGGGGTTACAGAGAGAGGGAGGGTTGTAGGGGCTGGAGGAGGTTACAGAGATAGGGAGGGTTGTAGGGGGCTGGAGGAGGTTACAGAGATAGGGAGGGTTGTAGGGGCTGGAGGAGGTTACAGAGATAGGGAGGGGTGTAGGGGGCTGGAGGAGGTTACAGAGATAGGGAGGGTTGTAGGGGGCTGGAGGAGGTTACAGAGATAGGGAGGGTTGTAGGGGGCTGGAGGAGGTTACAGAGTTAGGGAGGGGTGTAGGGGGCTGGAGGAGGTTACAGAGATAGGGAGTGTTGTAGGGACTGGAGGAGGTTACAGAGATAGGGAGGGTTGTAGGGACTGGAGGAGGTTACAGAGATAGGGAGGGTTGTAGGGGCTGGAGGAGGTTACAGAGATAGGGAGGGTTGTAGGGGGCTGGAGGGGGTTACAGAGATAGGGAGGGTTGTAGGGCTGGAGGAGGTTACAGAGATAGGGAGGGTTGTAGGGGGCTGGAGGAGGTTACAGAGATAGGGAGGGTTGTAGGGGGCTGGAGGAGGTTACAGAGATAGGGAGGGTTGTAGGGCTGGAGGAGGTTGCAGAGATGGGGAGGGTTGTCGGGGACTGGAGGAGGTTACAGAGATAGGGAGGGTTGTAGGAGCTGGAGGAGGTTACAGAGATAATGAGGGTTGTAGGATCTGAAGGCGGTTACAGAGATAGGGAGGATTGTAGGGGGCTGGAGGAGGTTACAGAGATGGGGAGGGTTGTAGGGGCTGGAGGAGGTTACAGAGATAGGGAGGGTTGTATGGGCTGGAGGGGGTTACAGAGAGAGGGAGGGTTGTAGGGGCTGGAGGAGGTTACAGAGATAGGGAGGGTTGTAGGGGGCTGGAGGAGGTTACAGAGATAGGGAGGGTTGTAGGGGCTGGAGGAGGTTACAGAGATAGGGAGGGTTGTAGGGGGTTGGAGGAGGTTACAGAGATAGGAAGGGTTATAGGGGGCTGGAGGAGGTTACAGAGATAGGGAGGGTTGTCGGGGCTGGAGGAGGTTACAGAGATGGGGAGGGTTGTAGGGGCTGGAGGAGGTTACAGAGATAGGGAGGGTTGTAGGGGGCTGGAGGGGGTTACAGAGATAGGGAGGGTTGTAGGGGCTGGAGAAGGTTACAGAGATAGGGAGGGTTGTAGGGGGCTGGAGGAGGTTACTGAGATAGGGAGGGTTGTAGGGGCTGGAGGAGATTACAGAGATAGGGAGGGTTGTAGGGGGCTGGAGGAGGTTACAGAGATAGGGAGGGTTGTAGGCGGCTGGTGGAGGTTAGAGAGATAGGGAGGGTTGTAGGGGCTGGAGGAGGTTACAGAGATAGGGAGGGTTGTAGGGGGTTGGAGGGGGTTACAGAGATAGGGATGGTTGTAGGGGCTGGAGGGGGTTACAGAGATAGGGAGGGTTGTAGGGGCTGGAGGAGGTTACAGAGATAGGGAGGGTTGTAGGGGGTTGGAGGGGGTTACAGAGATAGGGAGGGTTGTAGGGGGCTGGAGGGGCTTACAGAGATAGGGAGGGTTGTAGGGGCTGGAGGAGGTTACAGAGATAGGGAGGGTTCTAGGGGCTGGAGGAGGTTACAGAGATAGGGAGGGTTGTAGGGGGCTGGAGAAGGTTACAGAGATAGGGAGGGTTGTAGGGGGCTGGAGGAGGTTACAGAGATAGGGAGTGTTGTAGGGGCTGGAGGAGGTTACAGAGATAGGGAGTGTTGTAGGGGTTTGGAGGAGGTTACTGAGATAGGGAGGGTTGTAGGGGCTGGAGGAGATTACAGAGATAGGGAGGGTTGTAGGGGCTGGAGAAGGTTACAGAGATAGGGAGGGTTGTAGGGGTTTGGAGGAGGTTACTGAGATAGGGAGGGTTGTAGGGGCTGGAGGAGATTACAGAGATAGGGAGGGTTGTAGGGGGCTGGAGGAGGTTACAGAGATAGGGAGGGTTGTAGGGGGCTGGAGGAGGTTACAGAGATAGGGAGGGTTGTAGGCGGCTGGTGGAGGTTAGAGAGATAGGGAGGGTTGTAGGGGCTGGAGGAGGTTACAGAGATAGGGAGGGTTGTAGGGGGTTGGAGGGGGTTACAGAGATAGGGAGGGTTGTAGGGGCTGGAGGGGGTTACAGAGATAGGGAGGGTTGTAGGGGCTGGAGGAGGTTACAGAGATAGGGAGGGTTGTAGGGGGTTGGAGGGGGTTACAGAGATAGGGAGGGTTGTAGGGGGCTGGAGGGGGTTACAGAGATAGGGAGGGTTGTAGGGGCTGGAGGAGGTTACAGAGATAGGGAGGGTTGTAGGGGGCTGGAGAAGGTTACAGAGATAGGAAGGGTTGTAGGGGGCTGGAGGGGGTTACAGAGATAGGGAGGGTTGTAGGGGGCTGGAGGAGGTTACAGAGATAGGGAGTGTTGTAGGGGCTGGAGGAGGTTACAGAGATAGGGAGGGTTGTAGGGGGCTGGAGGGGGTTACAGAGATAGGGAGGGTTGTAGGGGGCTGGAGGGGGTTAGAGAGATAGGGAGGGCTGGAGGGGGTTACAGAGTGTGTAGCCATGAATCTTTACTCAATATCACCCAATCTTTGAGTCACTCGGTCTGTGGTTCACTCTTAAAACAAGAGTGAAAATGGGCTGTTTGTTTTTTGTCGAAATGAAAGCGGGTTGAAATCCGCGCAGAAAACAATCTCTCAATCTCAGAGCAGGGGGCCTGGGAAAAACTCTTTGCGACTGCCTTGGGGTTAACCTCAATACTCTCTAAATTAACAGCGTACAAGGCAGGCATGTTTACAGGCCACTTGAGCTGCGTGCTGTCACCGAGGGCAGCAGTGAGCTCGGTTCCCTGATAGATTTTATTGTGCAGCCAAGAAGCTGTGATGCACAGCAGTGACCCTGTCTCCTGCTGAGTGCCCGGCCTCAAAGGCGCCATTGTACGCAAGCTTCTCCCCCCATCGCCATGGTGTCAGATGTCACCATGCAGCCCGGGGAAAGACCAGGCAAAGCTCCAGGTTCCATTCCCGGACCTGTGCGGAACCGGGCCGACCAATAGGGGGCGCTACAATTGGATCACCAATAGGGGGCGCTATAATTGGATCACCAATAGAGGGCGCTATAATTTGAACACCAATAGGGGGCGCTATAATTGGAACACCAGTAGAGGGCGCTATAATTGGAACACCAATAGGGGGCGCTATAATTGGAACACCAATAGGGGGCGCTATAATTGGAACACCAGTAGAGGGCGCTACAATTGGAACACCAATAGGGGGCGCTATAATTGGAACACCAATAGGGGGCGCTATAATTGGAACACCAGTAGAGGGCGCTATAATTGGAACACCAATAGGGGGCGCTATAATTGGAACACCAATGGGGCGCTATAATTGGAACACCAATAGGGAGCGCTATAATTGGAACACCAATAGGGGGCGCTATAATTGGAACACCAATAGGGAGCGCTATAATTGGAACACCAATAGGGGGCGCTATAATTGGAACACCAATAGAGGGCGCTATAATTGGAACACCAATAGGGAGCGCTATAATTGGAACACCAATAGGGAGCGCTATAATTGGAACACCAGTAGAGGGCGCTATAATTGGAACACCAATAGGGGGCGCTATAATTGGAACACCAGTAGAGGGCGCTATAATTGGAACACCAATAGGCGGCGCTATAATTGGAACACCAATAGGGAGCGCTATAATTGGAACACCAGTAGAGGGCGCTATAATTGGAACACCAATAGGGGGCGCTATAATTGGAACACCAATAGGGAGCGCTATAATTGGAACACCAGTAGAGGGCGCTATAATTGGAACACCAATAGGCGGCGCTATAATTGGAACACCAATAGGGGGCGCTATAATTGGAACACCAATAGGGAGCGCTATAATTGGAACACCAATAGGGAGCGCTATAATTGGAACACCAATAGGGGGCACTATAATTGGAACACCAGTAGAGGGCGCTATAATTGGAACACCAATAGGGGGCGCTATAATTGGAACACGAATAGGGGGCGCTATAATTGGAACACAAATAGGGGGCGCTATAATTGGAACACCAATAGGGGGCGCTATAATTGGAACATGAATAGGGGGCGCTATAATTGGAACACCAATAGGGGGCGCTATAATTGGGTCACCAATAGGGGGCGCTATAATTGGAACACCAATAGGGGGCGCTATAATTGGAACACCAATAGGGGGCGCTATAATTGGAACACCAATAGGGGGCGCTATAATTGGGTCACCAATAGGGGGCGCTATAATTGGAACACCAATAGGGGGCGCTATAATTGGAACACCAATAGGGGGCGCTATAATTGTAACACCAATAGGGGGCGTTATAATTGTAACACCAATAGGGGGCGTTATAATTGGATCACCAATAGGGGGCGCTATAATTGGATCACCAATAGGGGGTGCTATAATTGGATCACCAATAGGGGGCGCTATAATTGGGACACCAATAGGGGGCGCTATAATTGGATCGCCAATAGGGGGCGCTATAATTGGATCACCAATAGGGGCGCTATAATTGGAACACCAATAGGGGGCGCTATATTTGGATCGCCAATAGGGGGCACTATAATTGGAACACCAACAGAGGGCGCTATAATTGGAACACCAATAGAGGGCGCTATAATTGGATCACCAATAGGTGACGCTATAATTGGATCACCAATAGGGGGCGCTATAATTGGAACACCAATAGGGGGCGCTATAATTGGAACACCAATAGGGGGCGCTATAATTGGAACACCAATAGGGGGCGCTATAATTGGAACACCAATAGGGGGCGCTATAATTGGAACACCAGTAGAGGGCGCTATAATTGGAACACCAATAGGGGGCGCTATAATTGGAACACCAGTAGAGGGCGCTATAATTGGAACACCAATAGGGGGCGCTATAATTGGAACACCAATAGGGGGCGCTATAATTGGAACACCAATAGGGGGCGCTATAATTGGAACACCCGCAGGAGACGCTACGATTGGACCAGTAGGTCGGGGGACGCGCCCTGTTGCATGAGGTGTGAATGAATTTATTGTCACGCAGTGTGTTATTCCCGGCCAATCTGAGCACCGCCTGCACGAGCTCGACGGGCCGAATGGCCTCCTTCAGTGCCGGAACCCTTCTGTGCACCGCCGTATCGGGGCCGACACCTCTCCCACACTCCGGGTCCCGGTACGAGACACAGCTCGGCATCTGTTACATGGCCCCACTCTCAACTCTGGCCTCTCTCAAAGTTACTTGTTTCCTGTCTCTCTGGTCAATGCTCCTGAATTCAAAATATTCATTCCTACATGTTCTTACAGGGAAGAGAGAGCGGGGCAGTGGGATTCGTTTTAGGATTGATACAGGGCTATGGGGAGAGAGCGGGGCAGTGGGATTAGTTTTAGGATTGATACAGGGCTATGGGGAGAGAGCGGGGCAGCGGGATTAGTTTGGGGTTGATACAGGGATATGGGGAGAGAGCGGGGCAGTGGCATTAGTTTGGGATTGATACAGGGATATGGGGAAAGAGCGGGGCAGTGGGATTAGTTTGGGATTGATACAGGGCTATGGGGAAAGAGCGGGGCAGTGGGATTAGTTTGGGGATTGATACAGGGCTATGGGGAAAGAGCAGGGCAGTGGGATTAGTTTGGGGATCGATACAGGGCTATGGGGAAAGAGCAGGGCAGTGGGATTAGTTTGGGGATCGATACAGGGCTATGGGGAAAGAGCAGGGCAGTGGGATTAGTTTGGGGATTAATACAGGGCTATGGGGAGAGAGAGCAGGGCAGTGGGATTAGTTTGGGGATTGATACAGGGCTATGGGGAGAGAGCGGGGCAGTGGGATTAGTTTGGGGATTGATACAGGGCTATGGGGAGAGAGCGGGGCAGTGGGATTAGTTTGGGGATCGATACAGGGCTATGGGGAGAGAGAGCAGGGCAGTGGGATTAGTTTGGGGATTGATACAGGGCGATGGGGAGAGAGCGGGGCAGTGGGATTAGTTTGGGGATTGATACAGGGCTATGGGGAGAGAGCGGGGCAGTGGGATTAGTTTGGGGATTGATACAGGGCGATGGGGAGAGAGCGGGGCAGTGGGATTAGTTTGGGATTGATACAGGGCTATGGGGAGAGAGCGGGGCAGTGGGATTAGTTTGGGGATTGATACAGGGCGATGGGGAAAGAGCGGGGCAGTGGGATTAGTTTGGGATTGATACAGGGCTATGGGGAGAGAGCGGGGCAGTGGGATTAGTTTGGGGATTGATACAGGGCTATGGGGAGAGAGCGGGGCAGTGGGATTAGTTTGGGGTTTGATACAGGGCTATGGGGAGAGAGCGGGGCAGTGGGATTAGTTTGGGGATTGATACAGGGCAATGGGGAGAGAGCGGAGCAGCGGGATTAGTTTGGGGATTGATACAGGGCTATGGGGAGAGTGCGGGGCAGTGGGATTAGTTTGGGGATTGATACAGGGCTATGGGGAGAGAGAGCGGGGCAGTGGGCTTAGTTTGGGGATTGATACAGGGCTATGGGGAGAGAGCGGGGCAGTGGGATTAGTTTGGGGATTGATACGGGGCTATGGGGAGAGAGCGGGGCAGTGGGATTAGTTTGGGGATTGATACGGGGCTATGGGGAGAGTGCGGGGCAGTGGGATTAGTTTGGGGATTGATACAGGGCTATGGGGAGAGAGAGCGGGGCAGTGGGCTTAGTTTGGGGATTGATACAGGGCTATGGGGAGAGAGCGGGGCAGTGGGATTAGTTTGGGGATTGATACGGGGCTATGGGGAGAGAGCGGGGCAGTGGGATTAGTTTGGGGATTGATACAGGGCTATGGGGAGAGAGCAGGGCAGTGGGATTAGTTTGGGGATTGATACAGGGCTATGGGGAGAGAGCGGGGCAGTGGGATTAGTTTGGGGATTGATACAGGGCTATGGGGAGAGAGAGCGGGGCAGTGGGATTAGTTTGGGATTGATGCGGGGCTATGGGGAGAGAGCGGGGCAGTGGGATTAGTTTGGGGATTGATACAGGGCTATGGGGAGAGAGCGGGGCAGAGGGATTAGTTTGGGGATTGATACAGGGCTATGGGGAGAGAGCAGGGCAGTGGGATTAGTTTGGGGATTGATACAGGGCTATGGGGAGAGAGCGGGGCAGTGGGATTAGTTTGGGATCGATGCGGGGCTATGGGGAGAGCGCGGGGCAGTGGGATTAGTTTGGGGATTGATACAGGGCTATGGGGAGAGAGCGGGGCAGTGGGATTAGTTTGGGATCGATACAGGGCTATGGGGAGAGAGAGCGGGGCAGTGGGATTAGTTTGGGGATCGATACAGGGCTATGGGGAGAGAGCGGGGCAGTGGGATTAGTTTGGGGATCGATACAGGGCTATGGGGAGAGAGCGGGGCAGTGGGATTAGTTTGGGGATTGATACGGGGCTATGGGGAGAGAGCGGGGCAGTGGGATTAGTTTGGGGATTGATACGGGGCTATGGGGAGAGAGCGGGGCAGTGGGATTAGTTTGGGATCGATGCGGGGCTATGGGGAGAGTGCGGGGCAGTGGGATTAGTTTGGGGATTGATACAGGGCTATGGGGAGAGAGAGCGGGGCAGTGGGCTTAGTTTGGGGATTGATACAGGGCTATGGGGAGAGAGCGGGGCAGTGGGATTAGTTTGGGATCGATACAGGGCTATGGGGAGAGAGAGCGGGGCAGTGGGATTAGTTTGAGGATTGATACAGGACTATGGGGAGAGAGCGGGGCAGTGGGATTAGTTTGAGGATCGATACAGGGCTATGGGGAGAGAGCGGGGCAGTGGGATTAGTTTGGGGATTGATACGGGGCTATGGGGAGAGAGCGGGGCAGTGGGATTAGTTTGGGGATTGATACAGGGCTATGGGGAGAGAGCAGGGCAGTGGGATTAGTTTGAGGATCGATACAGGGCTATGGGGAGAGAGCGGGGCAGTGGGATTAGTTTGGGGATTGATACAGGGCTATGGGGAGAGCACCGAGCCCAAATCCCGTACAAAAGCTGGCTCAAGAACTCATTTACTGCAGAGTAAACTCAGAGCTTCGACCCAGCAGTGGGGTTTACCCAGGGACTCAACAGGGGACTAGCCCTGTTGACACACATCATAATGGGGCGGTGTAAGTTTGTGAAATGACAAGACTGAGCCCCCTCGTTCCCGGAACAAATAAAGCTGCTTATTCGCAAAGATAGAAACATAGAAACATAGAAGATAGGAGCAGGAGTCGGCCATTCGGCCCCTCGAGCCTGCTCCGCCATTCAATGCGATCATGGCTGATCATCCAAATTCAGTACCCTGTCCCTGCCTTCTCCCCATATCCCTTGATCCCTTTAGCCTTAAGAAATATATCCAACTCTTTTTTGAATATATTTAATGAACTGGCCTCCACCACCCTCTGTGGCAGAGAATTCCACAGGTTCACCATTCTCTGGGTGAAGAAATTCCTCCTCATTTCTGTCCTAAATGGCTTACCCCTTATCCTTAGACTGTGACCCCTGGTTCTGGACTCCCCCGCCATCGGGAACATCCTTCCTGCATCTAGTCTGTCTAGTCCTGTTAGAATTTTATAAGTTTCAATGAGATCCCCTCTCATTCTTCTAAACTCCAGTGAGTATAAGCCCAATCGACCCAATCTCTCCTCATACGTCATTCCTGCCATCCCAGGTATCAGTCTGGTGAATCTTCGCTGCAATTTGACGGTTAAAGATACAATCCAGCGCCTTTCCCCATCTCAGGACCTCCCAAAGCACCTCACGGCCAATGAAGTACGTTTTTCTGGAAGTGTGGTCGCTGTTGTAATGTGGGAAACGTGGCAGCCAATTTGGGCACAGCAAGCTCCCAGACACAGCAATATGATAAATGATCAGATCAGCTGATTCATTCGTGATGTTGGTTGAGGGATAAATATCGGCCCCGGTACACCTGGGAGAACTCCCCCCTGTTCTTCTTCGAAATAGTGGCCGTGGGATCTTTTACATCCACCCGACAGGGCAGACTGGGTCTCGGTTTAATGTCACGTAAAAGACTGCCCCTCCGACACTGCGGCGCTCCCTCAGTACTGCCCCTCCGACAGTGCGGCTCTCCCTCAGTACTGCCCCTCCGACAGTGTGGCGCTCCCTCAGTACTGCCCCTCTGTCAGTGCGGCACTCCCTCAGTACTGCCCCACCGACAGTGCGGCACTCCCTCAGTACCGCCCCTCCGACAGTGAGGCGCTCCCTCAGTACCGCCCCTCCGACAGTGCGGCGCTCCCTCAGTACCGCCCCTCCGACAGTGCGGCGCTCCCTCAGTACTGCCCCTCTGACAGTGCGGCGCTCCCCCAGTACCGCCCCTCCGACAGTGCGGCGCTCCCTCAGTACCGCCCCTCCGACAGTGCGGCGCTCTCTCAGTACTGCCCCTCCGACAGTGCGGCGCTCCCTCAGTACCGCCCCTCCGACAGTGCGGCGCTCCCTCAGTACCGCCCCTCCGACAGTGCGGCGCTCCCTCAGCACCGTCCCTCCGACAGTGCGGCGCTCCCTCAGTACTGCCCCTCCGACAGTGCGGCGCTCCCTCAGTACCGCCCCTCCGACAGTGCGGCGCTCCCGCAGTACCGCCCCTCCGACAGTGCGGCGCTTCCTGAGTACCGCCCCTCCGACAGTGCGGCACTCCCTCAGTACCCGCCCCTCCCACAGTGCAGCGCTCCCTCAGTACTGCCCCTCCGACAGTGGGGCGCTCCCTCAGTACTGCCCCTCCGACAGTGCGGCGTTCCCTCAGTAACGCCCCTTCGACAGTGCGGCGCTCCATCAGTATTGCCTCTCCGACAGTGCGGCACTCCCACAGTACTGCCCCTCTGACAGTGTGGCGCTCCCGCAGTACCGCCCCTCCGACAGTGCGGCGCTTCCTGAGTACCGCCCCTCCGACAGTGCGGCACTCCCTCAGTACCGCCCCTCCCACAGTGCAGCGCTCCCTCAGTACTGCCCCTCCGACAGTGGGGCGCTCCCTCAGTACTGCCCCTCCGACAGTGCGGCGTTCCCTCAGTACCGCCCCTTCGACAGTGCGGCGCTCCATCAGTATTGCCTCTCCGACAGTGCGGCACTCCCACAGTACTGTCCCTCTGACAGTGTGGCGCTCCCTCAGTACCGCCCCTCCGACAGTGCGGCGCTCCCTCAGTACTGCCCCACCGACAGTGCGGCGCTCCCTCAGTACCGCCCCTCCGACAGTGCGGCGCTCTCTCAGTACCGCCCCTCCGACAGTGCGGCGCTCCCTCAGTACCGCCCCTCCGACAGTGCGGCGCTCCCTCAGCACCGTCCCTCCGACAGTGCGGCGCTCCCTCAGTACTGCCCCTCCGACAGTGCGGCGCTCCCTCAGTACCGCCCCTCCGACAGTGTGGCGCTCCCGCAGTACCGCCCCTCCGACAGTGCGGCGCTTCCTGAGTACCGCCCCTCCGACAGTGCGGCACTCCCTCAGTACCGCCCCTCCCACAGTGCAGCGCTCCCTCAGTACTGCCCCTCCGACAGTGGGGCGCTCCCTCAGTACTGCCCCTCCGACAGTGCGGCGTTCCCTCAGTACCGCCCCTTCGACAGTGCGGCGCTCCCTCAGTACTGCCTCTCCGACAGTGCGGCACTCCCACAGTACTGCCCCTCTGACAGTGTGGCGCTCCCTCAGTACCGCCCCTCCGACAGTGCGGCGCTCCCTCAGTACTGCCCCACCGACAGTGCGGCGCTCCCTCAGTACCGCCCCTCCGACAGTGCGGCGCTCTCTCAGTACTGCCCCTCCGACAGTGCGGCGCTCCCTCAGTACCGCCCCTCCGACAGTGCGGCGCTCCCTCAGTACCGCCCCTCCGACAGTGCGGCGCTCCCTCAGCACCGTCCCTCCGACAGTGCGGCGCTCCCTCAGTACTGCCCCTCCGACAGTGCGGCGCTCCCTCAGTACCGCCCCTCCGACAGTGTGGCGCTCCCGCAGTACCGCCCCTCCGACAGTGCGGCGCTTCCTGAGTACCGCCCCTCCGACAGTGCGGCACTCCCTCAGTACCGCCCCTCCCACAGTGCAGCGCTCCCTCAGTACTGCCCCTCCGACAGTGGGGCGCTCCCTCAGTACTGCCCCTCCGACAGTGCGGCGTTCCCTCAGTACCGCCCCTTCGACAGTGCGGCGCTCCCTCAGTACCGCCCCTCCGACAGTGCGGCACTCCCACAGTACTGCCCCTCTGACAGTGTGGCGCTCCCTCAGTACCGCCCCTCCGACAGTGGGACTATCTGGATAGCTTTCTCCTGTGCTGTACGATTCTCTGATTTCCCTGATTCGATTAACTCTTACATGGCTGTTACCGTATTCGCAGGTCTCACTGACGGAGACTGTCTTCGTGAGGAAGAGGAGTTGAAGACTGAAAACCTCAGCCCAGTTGGAGATGTGGAACACTATCAGCTCAACGGGGTTGGTCCGTATTTCCAGTCAACTGAATGCGCCATACAATACAAGGGGCCGTTTCTGGACAAGCACGCCCAAGGTACCGCATCTCATCTCCACGGTCTCCAAACTGTCACGTTGCATGTCCGACATCCAGTTCTGGATGAGCAGAAATTTCCTCCAACTAAAGGGCAGCACGGTGGCATAGTGGTTAGCACTGTTGCCTCACAGCGCCAGGGACCCGGGTTCAAATCCGGCCTCGGGCGACTGTCTGTGTGGAGTTTGCACATTCTCCCCGTGTTTGCGTGGGTTTCCTCCGGGTGCTCCGGTTTCCTCCCACAGTCCAAAGATGTGCGGGTTAGGTTGATTGGCCATGATAAAAATTGGCCCTTAGTGTTAGGGGGGGATTAAATACGTGGGGTTACGGGGATAGGGCTTGGGTGGGATGGCTGTCGGTGTAGGGACCGGGTGTTAGGGTTTGGATGATCAGCCATGATCTCGTTGAATGGCGGAGCAGGCTCGAAGGGCCGAATGGCCTACTCCTGCTACTATCTTCTATGTTTCTATGTAACTATTGGGAAGACCGATTGTCTTCGGTCCCTACCACAACCTCCGTTCCCTCGCCTCCGGCTCCATCCCTCTCCCTAACGTCAGCCTGAGGCTAAACCACCCTGTCCGCAACCTTGGTGTCGCATTTGACCCCCGAGAAGAGCTTCCGATCACATCTCCGCGCCATCGCCTGTATCGCCGACTTCCATCTCCGCCCCTGCCTCAGCTCATCCGCTGCTGAAACCCTCATCCCTGCCCTCCAGACTCGACTATTCCAATGCACGCCTGGCCGGCTTCCCACCTCCCACCCTCCCTAAACTTCAGCTCATCCTAAACTCTGCCGCCCCCCGTGTCGTAACTCGCACCGAGTCCCGTTCACCCGTCACCCCCTGTGCTCGCTGACCTACACTGGCTCCCGGTCCGGCAACGCCTCGATTTCAAAATTTTCATTCTTGTTTTCAAATCCCTCTACGGCCTCCTCGCCCACTCCCTATCTCTCTAACCTCCTCCAGCCCCTACAGCCCTCCCTATCTCTGTAACCCCCTCCAGCCCCTACAACCCTCCCTAACTCTGTAACCTCCTCCAGCCCCTACAACCCTCCCTATCTCTGTAACCTCCTCCAGCCCCTACAACCCTCCCTATCTCTGTAACCCCCTCCAGCCCCTACAACCCTCCCTAACTCTGTAACCTCCTCCAGCCCCTACAACCCTCCCTATCTCTGTAACCTCCTCCAGCCTCCTACAACCCTCCCTATCTCTGTAAACTCCTCCAGCCCCCTACAACCCTCCCTATCTCTGTAACCTCCTCCAGCCCCTACAACCCTCCCAATCTCTCTAACCTCCTCCAGCCCCCTACAACCCTCCCTAACTCTGTAACCTCCTCCAGCCCCTACAACCCTCCCTATCTCTCTAACCTCCTCCAGCCCCCTACAACCCTCCCTATCTCTGTAAACTCCTCCAGCCCCCTACAACCCTCCCTATCTCTGTAACCTCCTCCAGCCCCTACAACCCTCCCTATCTCTGTAACCTCCTCCAGCCCCCTACAACCCTCCCTATCTCTGTAACCTCCTCCAGCCCCCACAACCCTCCCTATCTCTGTAACCTCTTCCAGCCCCTACAACCCTCCCTATCTCTGTAAACTCCTCCAGCCCCCTACAACCCTCCCTATCTCTGTAACCTCCTCCAGCCCCTACAACCCTCCCTATCTCTGTAACCTCCTCCAGCCCCCTACAACCCTCCCTATCTCTGTAACCCCCTCCAGCCCCTACAACCCTCCCTATTTCTGTAACCTCCTCCAGCCCCTACAACCCTCCCCATCTCTGTAACCTCCTCCAGCCCCCTACAAACCTCCCTATTTCTGTAACCTCCTTGCCCCCTCCCTATCTCTGTAACCTCCTCCAGCCCCCTACAACCCTCCCTATCTCTGTAACCTCCTCCAGCCCCTACAACCCTCCCTATCTCTGTAACCTCCTCCAGCCCCTACAACCCTCCCTATCTCTGTAACCTCCTCCAGCCCCTACAACCCTCCCCATCTCTGTAACCTCCTCCAGCCCCTACAACCCTCCCTATCTCTGTAACCTCCTCCAGCCCCTACAACCCTCCCCATCTCTGTAACCTCCTACAACCCTCCCTATCTCTGTAACCTCCTCCAGCCCCCTACAACCCTCCCTATCTCTGTAACCTCCTCCAGTCCCTACAATCCTCCGAGATCTCTGCGCTCCTCCAATTCTGTCCTCTTGAGCATCCCCCCCACCTCCCGATATCCATCGCTCCACCATTGGCGGCCGTGCCTTCAGCCGCCTGGGCCCCGAGCTCTGGAATTCCCTCCCTAAACCTCTCCGCCTCTCTCCCTCTCCTCCTTTAAGACGCTCCTTAAAACCTCCCTCTTTGACCCAGCTTTTGGTCACCTGTAGTTGTACAGAGCCTTGGCGAGACCACACCTTGAGTATTGTGTGCAGTTTTGGTCACCTTATCTGAGGAAGGATGTTCTTGCCATGGAGAGAGTGCAGTGAAGATTCACCAGACTGATACCTGGGATGGCAGGAACGACGTATGAGGAGAGATTGGGTCGATTGGGCTTGTACTCGCTGGAGTTTAGAAGAATGAGAGGGGATCTCATTGAAACTTATAAAATTCTAACAGGACTAGACAGACTAGATGCAGGAAGGATGTTCCTGATGGCGGGGGAGTCCAGAACCAGGGGTCACAGTCTAAGGATAAGGGGTAAGCCATTTAGGACTGAGATGAGGAGGAATTTCTTCACCCAGAGAGTGGTGAACCTGTGGAATTCTCTACCACAGAAGGCAGTGGAGGCCAATTCATTAAATATATTCAAGAAGGAGTTAGATATATTTCTTAAGGCTAAAGGGATCAAGGGATATGGGGAGAAAGCAGCGACAGGGTACTGAATTTGGATGATCAGCCATGATCTCATTAAATGGCGGAGCAGGCTCGAGGGGCCGAATGGCCGACTCCTGCTCCTATCTTCTATGTTTCTATGTTTGGCACTGGGAGTGTGGGTCTGGATAATGGGGCTCGAGTCTCTGGAGTGAGGTTCAAACTCGCCCTGATTTCTGTGCCCGCCACGCCAAACAGACTTTTGACCGCTGTCCGTTTTTGCAGAGTTGATGTCGAGGATTCCTGATGCCTTTGCGCAGCTTCTGACCTGCCCGTACTGCGACAGAGGCTACAAGAGATTGAGCGCCCTGAAGGAGCACGTCATTAAGCGCCACGAGAAGACAGAGGAGAGCTTCATCTGCGCGTTGTGTGGTTACTCGTTCAGCCACCGCGGACAGCTGGACCGTCACACGGCACTCCACAACCGGAGTCTGGATCAGGTGAGACACTTATCCCGGGGGGGATCGGATCAGGAGCTCAAAGGGCATGGAGAAACAGAGCACTGGCAAACCGCCCGAGGGGATCGAGGTCAGGAGAGGGGGAGGCGGAGAGGGAGCTGGATCGATCTTTGGCAGGGAAAGTGATGGAGGTGTATGAGAGAGAGGGGGGGAAGAGAGAGAGGGGGGGAAGAGAGAGGGGGGGGGAAGAGAGAGAGAGGGGGAAGAGAGAGAGGGGGGGAAGAGAGAGAGAGGGGGAAGAGAGAGGGGGGGGGAAGAGAGAGAGAGGGGGAAGAGAGAGAGAGGGGGAAGAGAGAGAGGGGGGGGAAGAGAGAGGGGGGGGAAGAGAGAGAGAGGAAGGGGGAGCAAGAGAGGGAGGGGGAGCGAGCGAGAGAAAGAGGGGGAGAGAGAGGGAGCTGGATCGATCTTTGGCAGGGAAAGTGATGGAGGTGTATGAGAGAGAGAGGGGGGAAGAGAGAGAGGGGGGAGCGAGAGAGAGAGGGAGAGAGAGAGAGGGGAGGGCAAGAGAGAGGGGAGAGCGGGAGGGGGAAATTGAGGGGTGAGAGAAGGGAGAGGGAGAGGAGAGCGGAGAGGAGAGGTGTGGAGGAGAGGAGAGATGAGGGGAGGGGAGGGGAGATGTAGAGGGGAGAGGAGAGGAGAGGAAAGAGGGGAGAGGAGAGGAAACAGGGGAGAGGAGAGGAGAGGAGGGGAGAGGGGAGGGGAGAGGAGAGGAGAGGGGAGGAGAGGGGAGAGGGGAGGGGAGGGGAGGGGAGAGGAGAGGAGAGGAGAGGGGAGTCATAGAGTCATAGAGTTTTACAGCACAGAAAGAGGCCCTTCGGCCCATCGTGTCTGCGCCGCCCATCCATCCCTGTCCAGTCTAATCCCATTTTCCAGCATTTGGTCCATAGCCTTGTATGCAATGGCATTTCAAGTGCTCATCCAAATGCTTCTTGAATGTTGTGAGGGTTCCTGCCTCTACCACCCTTTCAGGCATTGAGTTCCACATTCCAACCACCCTCTGGGTGAAAAAGTTCCTCCTCAAATCCCCTCTAAATCTCCTGCCCCTTACCCTGAATCTATGCCCCCTTGTTATTGACCCCCCTACTAAGGGGAAAAGTTCCTCTTTGTCTACCCTATCTATGCCCCTCATCATTTTGTACACCTCAATCAGGTCCCCCCTCAGCCTTCTTTGCTCCAAGGAAAACAACCCCAGCCTGTCCAGCCTCTCTTCATAGCTGAGGCGCTCCATCCCAGGTAACATCCTGGTGAATCTTCTCTGCACCCTCTCCAAAGCAATCACATCCTTCCTATAGTGAGGCGACCAGAACTGCACACAGTACTCCAGCTGTGGCCTCACCAGCGTTTTGTACAGCTCCATCATAACCTCCCTGCTCTTATATTCTATGCCTCGGCTAATGAAGGCAAGTATCCCATATGCCTTTTTAACCACCTTATCTACCTGTTCCGCTGCCTTCAGGGATCTATGTACATGTACACCAAGGTCCCTCTGACCCTCTGTACCTCCTAGGGTCCTACCACTCATTGTGTATTCCCTTGCCTTATTTGTCCGTCCAAAATGCATCACCTCGCACTTTTCAGGGTTAAATTCCATTTGCCACTTTTCCGCCCATCTGACCAACCCGTTTATATCGTCCTGTAGCCTGAGGCTTTCCTCCTCACAATTTACCACCCCACCAATTTTCGTGTCATCTGCGAACTTACTGATCATACCTTTTACATTCTCATCCAAATCATTTATGTAGATCACAAACAACAAGGGACCCAGCACCGATCCCTGAGGTACCCCACTGGACACAGTCTTCCAGTCACAAAAGCAACCTTCGACCATCACCCTCTGCCTCCTGCCACTCAGCCAGTTTATGATCCAACGCGCCAAGGCACCCTGGATCCCATGGGCTCTTACCTTCTTGACCAGTCTCCTATGTGGGACTTTGTCAAAAGCTTTACTGAAGTCCATGTAAACCACATCCACAGCATTTCCCTCATCCACCCCCCTAGTCACCCCCTCGAAAAATTCAATCAGATTTGTCAGACATGATTTACCCTTGACAAAGCCATGCTGACTATCCCCGATTAATCCTTGCCTCTCCAAGTGGAGACTAATTTTGTCCCTCAGAATTTTTTCCAATAATTTCCCTACCACAGATGTTAGGCTCACTGGCCTGTAATTCCCTGGTTTATCCCTGCTACCCTTCTTGAATAATGGTACTACGTTAGCTGTTCTCCAGTCCTCTGGTACATCCCCTGTGGCCAGAGAGGTTCTGAAAATTTGTGTCAGAGCCCCTGCAATCTCCTCCTTTGCCTCCCACAGCAACCTGGGATACATCTCGTCTGGGCCTGGGGATTTATCCACTTTTTGGCCTGCTAAAACCGCTAGCACCTCCTCCCTCTCGATGCTAATATGTTCAAGTATGTCACAGCCCCCTTGCCCGATTTCTATGTCTGCATCGTCTTTCTCCATAGTGAACACAGATGCAAAAAATTCATTTAAAACCCCGCCTACATCATCTGGCTCTACACACAGATTGCCACTTTGGTCCCTAATGGGCCCTACCCTTTCCCTGGTTATCCTCTTGCCCTTAATATACTTATAAAACATCTTAGGATTTTCCTTTATTTTGCTCGCCAGTGTTATTTCATGGCCCCTCCTCGCCCTCCTAATTTCTTTTTTAAGTATGCCCCTGCATTTTTTATACTCCTCTAGGGCTTCTTCCGTCTTTAGTCTTTTGTAACTGCCAAAAGCCCCCCTTTTATTTCTAATGCATTTTTGTATATCCCTTGTCATCCAAGGTTCCCTTTGCTTGTTGGTCCCACCCTTGACCTTTACAGGAACATGTTGGCGTTGTACTCTCTCTATTTCCCTTCTGAAAGTCTCCCACTGTTTTGATGCGGATTTTCCTATAAGTAGCTGCTCCCAGTCCAATTTGGCCAGATCCTGCCTTATCATATTAAAATCGGCCTTCCCCCAATTTAGAACCCTTATTTCCGGGCCGTCTTTGTCTTTTTCCATGACCACCTTAAATCTCACCAAATTGTGGTCACTGTCGCCAAAATGCTCTCCTACTGACACTTCCACCACTTGCCCGGCTACATTCCCCAGAATTAGGTCCAGTACCGCCCCCTCTCTTGTAGGACTTTCTACATGTTGGCTCAAAAAGCTCTCCTGGATGCACTTTAAGAATTCTGCACCCTCTAAGCCTTTCACACTCTGACTATCCCAATTTATATTGGGGAAGTTGAAATCCCCCACTATTATTACCCTATTATTTTCACACTTTTCTGAGATTTGCCTACATATCTGTTCCTCTATCGCCCCCTGACTGTTTGGGGGCCTATAGTACACTCCCAGCAAAGTGCTTGCCCCCTTTTTGTTTTTAAGTTCTACCCATATGGCCTCATTAGAGGAACCCGCTAATATATCATCCCTCCTTACAGCAGTAATTGACTCCTTAATTAATATTGCAACACCCCCTCCCCTTTTACACCCCCCTCTGTCTCGCCTGAAGATTCTATACCCCGGAATATTGAGCTGCCAGTCCTGACCCTCCCTCAACCATGTCTCCGTGATAGCAACAATATCGTACTCCCATGTGTTCAACAACAACTTCAGTTCATCCACCTTATTTGCAAGACTCCTTGCATTAAAATAAATGCCTTCCAGCCCTGCCATATTCTCTTTTGCCTTCACATATTTGCTTTGCCTTCCCAGCTGACTTGTTTTTCCCTCTGTATTTGGCTGTAAATCACCCCCTACTATAGCTCCACTCTGTACCCCATCCCCCTGCCAAGTTAGTTTAAACCCCCCCCCCAGCAGTGCTAGCAAACCTCCCCGCAAGGATATTGGTTCCCCTCTGGTTCAGGTGTAAACCGTCCGACTTGTACAAGTCCCACCTTTCCCAGAAGCAGACCCAGTGATCCAGGAAACTAAAGCCCTCCCCCCTGCACCATCCCTTTAGCCACGCATTCATCTGTTCTATCTTCCTATTCCTATACTTACTAGCACGTGGCACCGGGAGTAATCCAGAGATTACAACCCTTGAGGTCCTGCTCTTTAATCCTTCACCTAGCTCCCTAAATTCTTGCTGCAGGACCTCATCCCTCTTTTTACCTATGTCGTTGGTACCAATGTGGACCACGACCACTGGCTGTTCACCCTCCCCCTCCAGAATGCCCTGCAGCCGCTCAGTGACATCCTTGACCCTGGCACCAGGGAGGCAACAAACCATCCTGGATTCACGTCTACGGCCACAGAAACGCCTATCTGTTCCCCTTACTATAGAATCCCCTACCACTATTGCTCTCCCACTCTTTTTCCCCCCTTCCTGGGCAGCAGGAGCACCGCCAGTGCCAGGAAGTTGGCTGCTGCTGCCTTCCCCTGGTGAGTCATCCCCCTCAACAGTATCCAAAGCGGTATACTTGTTTGAAAGGGGGATGTCCGCAGGGGTTCCCTGCACTACCTGCCTGCCTTTGTTGCTCCGCCTGATGGTCACCCCCTGTGCTGCCCTACCCTGAGGCGTGAACAACTCGCTAAACACGTGCTATCCACGAGCCTCTCAGTGGAGGGGAGGGGAGGAATGGACAGAGAGAGATGGATGGATGGTATTTTTACAATTTGGGATATCCTCCCTCTGACCGTGGTCCTCATCTGGCGCAGAAAAGATTGTTTTTTTTTAATTAATCCGTGCCGTACTTTTAAAATCGACCAGTTAGGCATCTGACCGGTATCGGTCACATCTGAACATGTCAAAAGTATAAAGAGTGCCAGGCATTTCCTGCTGGCTTTTCCCCAGACCCCGATAACCCGGACGCTCCCCGAGGCCAGGACCCACCCGGGATTTACAAGCAGCCGCCAACCTACACACTCCATCAAGTGTGAGATGCCAACACAGAGTGGCACACTACACTCCAAGTCTTCTTTCGTCTGGTAGTGGCAAACAGCAAATTAAATATAAGAACATAAGAAATAGGAGCAGGAGCAGGCCATTCGGCCCCTCGAGCCTGCTCCGCCATTCAATGCGATCATGGCTGATCATCCAAATTCAGTACCCTGTCCCTGCCTTCTCCCCATACCCCTTGATCCCTTTAGCCTTAAGAAATATATCTAACTCCTTCTTGAATATATTTAATGAATTGGCCTCAACTGCCTTCTGTGGTAGAGAATTCCACAGGTTCACCACTCTCTGGGTGAAGAAATTCCTCCTCATCTCTATCCTAAATGGCTTACCCCTTATCTTTAGACTGTGATCCCTGGTTCTGGACTCCCCGGCCATCGGGAATATCCTTCCTGCATCTAGTCTGTCTAGTCCTGTTAGAATTTTATAAGTTTCAATGAGATCCCCTCTCATTCTGCTAAACTCTAGCGAATACAAGCCCAATCGACCCAATCTCTCCTCATACGTCATTCCTGCCATCCCAGGTATCAGTCGGGTGTATCTTCGCTGCACTCCCTCCATGGCAAGAACATCCTTCCTCAGATAAGGCGACCAAAACTGCATACAATACTCAAGGTGTGGTCTCACCAAGGCCCTGTACAACTGCAGCAAGATATCCTTGCTCCTATGCTCTTTGACCTCAACTCCACTTTCCCGCCCGATCCCCATATCCCTCGATTCCCCTAGAGTCCAAAAATCTATCGACCTCGGCCTTGAATATACTCAACGACTGAGCCTCCACAGCCCTCTGGGGCAGAGAATTCCAAAGATTCACCACCCTCTGAGTGAAGAAATTCCTCCTCATCGCAGTCCTGAATGGCCGACCCCTTATCCTGAGACTGTGACCCCTGGTTCTAGACTCTCCGGCCAGGGGGAAACAGCCTCTCAGCATCTACCCTGTCAATCCCCCCTCAGACTTTTATATGTTTCAATGAGATCACCTCTGGAAAAAATTCTGAGTGACAGAATTAGTCTCCACTTGGAGAGGCAGGGATTAATCAAGGATAGTCAGCATGGCTTTGTCAGGGGGAGATCATGTCTGACCAATTTGATTGAATTTTTCGAGGGGGTGACTAGGTGTGTGGATGAGGGTAGTGCAGTTGATGTCATCTACATGGACTTCAGTAAGGCTTTTGACAAAGTCCCACATGGGAGACTGGTCAAGAAGGTGAGAGCCCATGGGATCCAGGGCAATTTGGCACATTGGATCCAAAATTGGCTTAGTGGCAGGAGGCAGAGGGTGATGGTCGAAGGTTGTTTTTGTGACTGGAAGCCTGTGTCCAGTGGTGTACCGCGGGGATCGGTGCTGGGTCCTTTGCTGTTTGTAGTGTACATCAATGATTTAGATATGAATGTAGGAGGTATGATCAGTAAGTTCGCAGATGACACGAAAATTGGTGGAGTGGTAAATAGCGAGGAGGGAAGCCTCAGGCTACAGGACGATATAGACGGGTTGGTCAGATGGGTAGAACAGTGGCAAATGGAATTTAACCCTGAAAGGTGTGAGGTGATGCATTTTGGGAGGGCTAACAAGGCAAGGGAATACACAATGAATGGTAGGACCCTAGGAAGGACAGAGGATCGGAGGGACCTTGGTGTGCATGTACATAGATCCCTGAAGGCAGCAGGACAGGTAGATAAGGTGGTTAAAAAGGCATATGGGATACTTGCCCTCATTACCCGAGGCATAGAATGTAAGAGCAGGGAGGTTATGATGGAGCTGTACAAAACGCTAGTTAGGCCACAGCTGGAATACTGTGTGCAGTTCTGGTCGCCACACTATTGGAAGGATGTGATTGCATTGGAGAGGGTGCAGAGGAGATTCACCAGGATGTTACCTGGGCTGGAGCGCCTCAGCTATGAAGAGAGACTGGACAGGCCGGGGTTGTTTTCCTTAGAGCAGAGAAGGCTGAGGGGGGACCTGATTGAGGTGCACAAAATTATGAGGGGCATAGATAGGGTAGATAGAAAGGAACTTTTCCCCTTAGTAGAGGGGTCAATAACCAGGGGGGCATAGTTTCAAGGTAAGGGGCAGGAGGTTTAGAGGGGATTTGAGGAAAAACTTTTTCACCCAGAGGGTGGTTGGAATCTGGAACTCACTGCCTGAAAGGGTGGTAGAGGCAGGAACCCTCACAACATTCAAGAAGCATTTAGATGAGCACTTGAAACGCCATAGCATACAAGGCTAGGGACCAAGTGCTGGAAAATGGGATTAGAATAGACAGGGCTTGATGGGCGGCGCGGACACGATGGGCCGAAGGGCCTCTTTCTGCGCTGTATAACTCTATGACCCCTTGATGCCCTTTGTGTCTAGAAATCTATCGATCTCTTTCTTAAATATAGCCAGTGACTTGGCCTCCGCAGCCTTCTGTGGTAGAGAATTCCACAGGTTCACCACCCTCTGAGTGAAGAAATTTCTCCTCATCTCAGTCCTAAATGTCCTACCCCGTATTAGTGTTTTGTACAGCTCCATCATAACCTCCCTGCTCTTATATTCTATGCCTTGAAGGCAAGTATCCCATATGCCTTTTTAACCACCTTATCGACCTGTCCTGCTGCCTTCAGGGATCTATGTACATGCACACCAAGCTCCCTCTGATCCTCTGTCCTTCCTAGGGTCCTACCATTCATTGTGTATTCCCTTGCCTTGCTAGTCCTCCCAAAATGCAGGTATGGGGAGAGCGGGAATATGGTATTGGGATAGAAGATCAGCCATGATCATATTGAATGGCGGAGCAGGCTCAAAGGGCCGAATGGCCGACTCCTGCTCCTATTTTTCTATGAGACCGCACAATCTATGAGACCGCGGATGTGGCGTTGCGATGTTTGCAAGCACGGTGAGGCCAGAGGTGTTGGTGTCGATAAAAACGTACCGGTGATAATTCACCCAAGTGTGAGACACCAACGCGAAATGCTTCAAGGCGCAATGCCAGGACAGGAAAGGAAAGGGGAATTTTGGATCGCTGTCCAGTAAGCCTTTCCCAAAGGATTTATGAGTCACGAGCTTCAAATGATTTCAAATGAAGTCATTGAAAGTCCGGAGGATTGTGTTTTTTTTAAACTAAATATGTAGGTTTGCAGTGAGCCGCTGACTTGTATCACAGGAACCCTTGGTGCTTTATATACCTCGTTTGTGAGCCTGGCTTCCTGTTGGCACATCGGATAATGAGAGACTGGTCATCAAGTAACTTTGAAATGTCAAAGTACAGCGTCAAATAATTGGAGCAGTCAGCAACATCCTTCAATTATCTTTGTGCCTTTGAATGACCTCAAATTGTAGCATTGGGATCCTAGTGGTGGAGGAGAGAGAGAGACAGTTAGAGAGAGGGAGAGGGAGAGACAGAGAGAGAGGGAGACAGAGAGAGAGTGTGAGAGAGTGAGATAGACAGAGAGAGAAAGAGAGAGAGAAAGGGAGAGGGAGAGAGTGAGATAGACAGAGAGAGAGAGAAAGGGAGAGGGTCAGATAGACAGAGACAGAGAGAGAGAGAGAGAAAGGGAGAGGTAGAGAGTGAGATAGACAGAGAGAGAGAGAGAGAGAAAGGGAGAGGGAGAGAGTGAGATAGACAGAGAGAGAGAGAGAGAGAAAGGGAGAGGGAGAGAGTGAGATAGACAGAGAGAGAGAGAGAAAGGGAGAGGGAGAGAGTGAGATAGACAGAGAGAGAGTGTGAGATAGACAGACAGAGACAGAGAGAGAGAGAGAAAGGGAGAGGGAGAGAGCGAGATAGACAGAGAGAGAGAGACAGCGAGAGAGAGACAGCGAGAGAGAGACAGAGAGAGACAGAGAGAGAGAGAGACAGAGAGAGAGAGAGAGAGACAGAGAGAGAGTGAGAGAGAGACAGACAGAGAGAGAGACACAGACAGAGAGAGACGGAGAAAGAGAGAGAGAGAGAGAGAGAAATCAGCCCCAACACTCATTGATGGACAGTCCCTTACAACAACAACATAAACAACAACTTGAATTTATACAGCGCCTTTAATGCAGTATAACATCCCAAGGCGCTTCACAGGAGCGTAAATCAGACAGAATCTGACCCCGAGCCACATCAGGAGATATTAGGGCAGGTGACCAAAAGCTTGGTCAAAGAGGGAGGTTTTAAGGAGCGTCTTAAAGGAGGAGAGAGAATTGGAGAGGCGGAGAGGTTTAGGGAGGGAATTCCAGAGCTCGGGGCCCAGGCGGCTGAAGGCACGGCCGCCAATGGTGGAGCGATGGAAATCGGGGGGATGCTCAAGAGGCCAGAATTGGAGGAATGCAGAGATCTCAGAGGTTTGTAGGGGCTGGAGGAGGTTACAGAGATAGGGAGGGTTGTAGGGGGCTGGAGGAGGTTACAGAGATAGGGAGGGTTGTAGGGGGCTGGAGGAGGTTACAGAGAAAGGGAGGGTTGCAGGGGCTGGAGGAGGTTACAGAGATAGGGAGGGTTGTCGGGGGCTGGAGAAGGTTACAGAGATAGGGAGGGTTGTAGGGGCTGGAGGAGGTTACAGAGATAGGGAGCGTTGTTGGGGGCTGGAGGAGGTTACAGAGATAGGGAGGGTTGTAGGGGACTGGAGGAGGTTACAGAGATAGGGAGGGTTGTAGGGGCTGGAGGAGGTTACAGAGATAGGGAGGGTTGTAGGGGCTGGAGGAGGTTAGAGAGATAGGGAGGGTTGTAGGGCCTGGAGGAGGTTACAGAGATAGGGAGGGTTATAGGGGCTGGAGGAGGTTACAGAGATAGGGAGGGTTGTAGGGGCTGGAGGAGGTTACAGAGATAGGGAGGGTTGTAGGGGGCTGGAGGAGGTTACAGAGATAGGGAGGGTTGTAGGGGCTGGAGGAGGCTACAGAGATAGGGAGGGTTGTAGGGGCTGGAGGAGGTTACAGAGATAGTGAGGGTTGTAGGGGCTGGAGGAGGTTACAGAGATAGTGAGGGTTGTAGAGTGCTGGAGGAGGTTAGAGAGATAGGGAGGGTTGTAGGGGCTGGAGGAGGTTACCTAGATAGGGAGGGTTGTAGGGGCTGGAGGAGGTTACAGAGATAGTGAGGGTTGTAGGGGCTGGAGGAGGTTACAGAGATAGTGAGGGTTGTAGGGTGCTGGAGGAGTTTAGAGAGATAGGGAGGGTTGTAGGGGCTGGAGGAGGTTACAGAGATAGGGATGATTGTAGGGGCTGGAGGAGGTTAGAGAGATAGGGAGGGTTGTAGGGGCTGGAGGAGGTTACAGAGATAGGGAGGTTTGTAGGGGCTGGAGGAGGTTACAGAGATAGTGAGGGTTGTAGGGTGCTGGAGGAGGTTAGAGAGATAGGGAGGGTTGTAGGGGCTGGAGGAGGTTACAGAGATAGGGAGGGCTGTCGGGGCTGGAGAAGGTTGCAGAGATAGGGAGGGTTGTAGGGGCTGGAAGAGGTTACAGAGATAGGGAGGGTTGAAGGGGGCTGGAGGAGGTTACAGAGATAGGGAGGGTTGTAGGGGGCTGGAGGTGGTTACAGGGATAGGGAGGATTGTAGGGGCTGGAGGAGGTTACAGAGATAGGGAGGGTTGTAGGGGCTGGAGGAGGTTACAGAGATAGGGAGGGCTGTAGGGGCTGGAGGAGGTTGCAAAGATAGGGAGGGTTGTAGGGGCTGGAGGAGGTTTCAGAGATAGGGAGGGTTGTAGGGGCTGGGGGAGGTTACAGTGATAGGGACGGTTGTAGGGGCTGGGGGAGGTTACAGAGATAGGGAGGGTTGTAGGGGGCTGGAGGAGGTTACAGAGATAGGGAGGGTTGTAGGGGGCTGGAGGAGGTTACAGAGATAGGGAGGGTTGTAGGGACTGGGGGAGGTTACAGAAATAGGGAGGGTTGTAGGGACTGGGGGAGGTTACAGAGATCGGGAGGGTTGTAGGGACTGGGGGAGGTTACAGAGATCGGGAGGGTTGTAGGGGCTGGAGGAGGTTACAGAGATAGGGAGGGTTGTAGGGGGCTGGAGGAGGTTACAGAGATAGGGAGGGTTGTAGGGGGCTGGAGGAGGTTACAGAGATAGGGAGGGTTGTAGGGGCTGGAGGAGGCTACAGAGATAGGGAGGGTTGTAGGGGCTGGAGGAGGTTACAGAGATAGTGAGGGTTGTAGGGGCTGGAGGAGGTTACAGAGATAGTGAGGGTTGTAGAGTGCTGGAGGAGGTTAGAGAGATAGGGAGGGTTGTAGGGGCTGGAGGAGGTTACCTAGATAGGGAGGGTTGTAGGGGCTGGAGGAGGTTACAGAGATAGTGAGGGTTGTAGGGGCTGGAGGAGGTTACAGAGATAGTGAGGGTTGTAGGGTGCTGGAGGAGTTTAGAGAGATAGGGAGGGTTGTAGGGGCTGGAGGAGGTTACAGAGATAGGGATGGTTGTAGGGGCTGGAGGAGGTTAGAGAGATAGGGAGGGTTGTAGGGGCTGGAGGAGGTTACAGAGATAGGGAGGTTTGTAGGGGCTGGAGGAGGTTACAGAGATAGTGAGGGTTGTAGGGTGCTGGAGGAGGTTAGAGAGATAGGGAGGGTTGTAGGGGCTGGAGGAGGTTACAGAGATAGGGAGGGCTGTCGGGGCTGGAGAAGGTTGCAGAGATAGGGAGGGTTGTAGGGGCTGGAGGAGGTTACAGAGATAGGGAGGGTTGAAGGGGGCTGGAGGAGGTTACAGAGATAGGGAGGGTTGTAGGGGGCTGGAGGTGGTTACAGGGATAGGGAGGATTGTAGGGGCTGGAGGAGGTTACAGAGATAGGGAGGGTTGTAGGGGCTGGAGGAGGTTACAGAGATAGGGAGGGCTGTAGGGGCTGGAGGAGGTTGCAGAGATAGGGAGGGTTGTAGGGGCTGGAGGAGGTTTCAGAGATAGGGAGGGTTGTAGGGGCTGGGGGAGGTTACAGTGATAGGGACGGTTGTAGGGGCTGGGGGAGGTTACAGAGATAGGGAGGGTTGTAGGGGGCTGGAGGAGGTTACAGAGATAGGGAGGGTTGTAGGGGGCTGGAGGAGGTTACAGAGATAGGGAGGGTTGTAGGGACTGGGGGAGGTTACAGAAATAGGGAGGGTTGTAGGGACTGGGGGAGGTTACAGAGATCGGGAGGGTTGTAGGGGCTGGAGGAGGTTACAGAGATAGGGAGGGTTGTAGGGGGCTGGAGGAGGTTACAGAGATAGGGAGGGTTGTAGGGGCTGGAAGAGGTTACAGAGATAGGGAGGGGTGTAGGAGCTGGAGGAGGTTGCAGAGATAGGGAGGGTTGTAGGGGGCTGGAGGAGGTTACAGAGATAGGGAGGGTTGTAGGGGCTGGAAGAGGTTACAGAGATAGGGAGGGGTGTAGGAGCTGGAGGAGGTTGCAGAGATAGGGAGGGTTGTAGGGGGCTGGAGGAGGTTACAGAGATAGGGAGGGTTGTAGGGGGCTGGAGGAGGTTACAGAGATAGGGAGGGTTGTAGGGGCTGGAGGAGGTTACAGAGATAGGGAGGGTTGTAGGGGGCTGGAGGAGGTTACAGAGATAGGGAGGTTTGTAGGGGCTGGAGGAGGTTACAGAGATAGGGAGGGTGGTAGGGGCTGGAGGAGGTTACAGAGATAGGGAGGGTTGTAGGGGGCTGGAGGAGGTTACAGAGTTAGGGAGGGTTGTAGGGGCCGGAGGAGGTTACAGAGATAGGGAGGGTTGTAGGGGGCTGGAGGAGGTTACAGAGATAGGGAGGGTTGTAGGGGCTGGAGGAGGTTACAGAGATAGGGAGGGTTGTAGGAACTGGGGAAGGTTACAGAAAGAGGGAGGGTTGTAGGGACTGGGGGAGGTTACAGAGATCGGGAGGGTTGTAGGGGCTGGAGGAGGTTACAGAGATAGGGAGGGTTGTAGGGGGCTGGAGGAGGTTACAGAGATAGGGAGGGTTGTAGGGGGCTGGAGGAGGTTACAGAGATAGGGAGGGTTGTAGGGGGCTGGAGGTGGTTACAGAGATAGGGAGGGTTGAAGGGGGCTGGAGGAGGTTACAGAGATAGGGAGGGTTGTAGGGGGCTGGAGGTGGTTACAGGGATAGGGAGGATTGTAGGGGCTGGAGGAGGTTACAGAGATAGGGAGGGTTGTAGGGGCTGGAGGAGGTTACAGAGATAGGGAGGGCTGTAGGGGCTGGAGGAGGTTGCAGAGATAGGGAGGGTTGTAGGGGCTGGAGGAGGTTTCAGAGATAGGGAGGGTTGTAGGGGCTGGGGGAGGTTACAGTGATAGGGACGGTTGTAGGGGCTGGGGGAGGTTACAGAGATAGGGAGGGTTGTAGGGGGCTGGAGGAGGTTACAGAGATAGGGAGGGTTGTAGGGGGCTGGAGGAGGTTACAGAGATAGGGAGGGTTGTAGGGACTGGGGGAGGTTACAGAAATAGGGAGGGTTGTAGGGACTGGGGGAGGTTACAGAGATCGGGAGGGTTGTAGGGGCTGGAGGAGGTTACAGAGATAGGGAGGGTTGTAGGGGCTGGAGGAGGTTACAGAGATAGGGAGGGTTGTAGGGGGCTGGAGGAGGTTACAGAGATAGGGAGGTTTGTAGGGGCTGGAGGAGGTTACAGAGATAGGGAGGGTGGTAGGGGCTGGAGGAGGTTACAGAGATAGGGAGGGTTGTAGGGGGCTGGAGGAGGTTACAGAGTTAGGGAGGGTTGTAGGGGCCGGAGGAGGTTACAGAGATAGGGAGGGTTGTAGGGGGCTGGAGGAGGTTACAGAGATAGGGAGGGTTGTAGGGGCTGGAGGAGGTTACAGAGATAGGGAGGGTTGTAGGGGGCTGGAGGAGGTTACAGAGATAGGGAGGGTTGTAGGGGCTGGAGGAGGTTACAGAGATAGGGAGGGTTGTAGGGGGCTGGAGGAGGTTACAGAGATAGGGAGGTTTGTAGCAGCTGGCGGAGGTTACAGAGATAGGGAGGGTTGTAGGGGGCTGGAGGAGGTTCCAGAGATAGGGAGGGTTGTAGGGGCTGGAGGAGGTTACAGAGATAGGGAGGGATGTAGGAGGCTGGAGGAGGTTACAGAGATAGGGAGGGTTGTAGGGGCTGGAGGAAGTTACAGAGATAGGGAGTGGGCACGGAGGCCACGGAAGGATGTGAAAAAATGATAAGAATATTAAGTTTGTAGTGTTGCTGGACCGGGAGTCAATGTAAGTCCTTGAGCACAGGAATGTGTACGACTCACTGTCTCCCTTGTTGCGATGCCTCACAGGGTCAAACAGCAGGCGGGAGCACTGGGGACCGAAAGTTCAAGTGCATGGAATGTGGAAAAGCTTTCAAGTATAAACACCACCTGAAGGAGCACATACGCATACACAGTGGTAAGTCCCAAACCTTCCGCTCACAGCCCCTTTCAGACGTCGGGCCGGAGGTGCAGTCTTTCAGCTGTGACGTTAAACCCAAGCCCCATTGTCATCTCAGGTTGATATACAAGATCACACAGCCACTGTTTCATAGAAGAGCAGGGTAGTTCTCCCCTCAGTACTGCCCCTCCGACAGTGCGGCGCTCCCTCAGTACCGCCCCTCCGACAGTGCAGCACTCCCTCAGTACTGCCCCTACGACAGTGCGGCACTCCCTCAGTACTGCCTCTCCGACAGTGCGGCGCTTCCTCAGCACTGCCCCTCCGACAGTGCTGCTCTCCCTCAGCACTGCCCCTCCGACAGTGCGGCGCTCCTTCAGTACTGCCCCTCCGACAGTGCGGCGCTCCCTCAGTACCTCCCCTCCGACAGTGCGGCGCTCCCTCAGTACCGGCCCTCCGACAGTGCGGCGCTCCCTCAGTACTGCCCCTCCAACAGTGCAGCCCTTCTCTTTCCCCTATGTAATCCCAAATCTCTTGCCTCACACAGGGGAGAAACCGTACGAGTGCTCAAACTGCAGGAAGAGGTTTTCCCACTCCGGCTCCTACAGCTCGCACATCAGCAACAGGAAGTGCGTCAGTCTCGCTCCGGTGCCCGGCAAGGCGGAGGGCGGGCTGCGGCCGGCCTTGCCCGCGCTGGTGCCCAGTTCGGCCGCCGCACTGACCTTGACCGCGGGCGGACCCAAGGAAGGGATGGACTCGATCAGAATCAAGCAGGAGCCTCTGGACTACAGGGACCTCAGGGGTGTGTGCCTAGCGGCCCGAGACTTTGGCCCTTGTGCGGCACCAGTCAACGGCAGCCTGGACCCCGGCCAGCTCCTGTCTCTGAACCATGTCCTCCAGAATCAAATCCAATATTTGGACAGTGCCACGGAACTCCCCAATTCAGGCAGCAGCGCCGCTGACAGCTTTCTCCGGCTCGTGAGCGACATATTCTCGACCAGAAGGACGGAGGTCAAGGAAGAAGGGTTGGACAGCGGTAGCGGGTGCAGTGCGATTGGCTCAGGGTTCAGGACATTGATGAACGCAGGGCGGCAGGGGGTCACCGGTCTGGGTTTGCCATGCCAGAGCCCCGGCAGCCCCTCAAAGTCCGTTCCCAACTGCGCGCTGGAGCGCTACGGAGAGGACATCTTCGGCGGGCTGGACCCGGGGCCGGAGTCGAACCGGCAGTTGAGTTGGATCACCCGGGTGGTGCTGCCGTTCTCCGGCTGGGACGGCGAGTGCCGCTACCCGTGCCGGGAGTGCCGGCGGGGCTTCCCCAACCCCGCCTCCCTCCAGCAGCACGCCTGCGGCGGGTGGCGAGGGAGCCGGGGACAGGAGGCCGGGTCGCCGGCGGCCCAGGCTCGGCGGGGCGGCCGCGGGCCGTCTTTCGCGGGGCGCGGCGACCTCGGGAAGGACAGGCGCCGCGGTGGTGTCCCCGCCAGGCCCACGGGCATCGTGGCCCCCCAGGAGTTCACGGAAAAGAGCCGTCTACGTTTCGTGCCGCGGTCGCCGGGCGGTTGCCCGCGCCCCGCCTCCACCCCGACGCCTTTCCCGTCCCGCCGCTGGGAGGGCGAGGCGCCGACGACGAAGCGCGCCGTTTCCCCGGGGGCCTCTCCGTCGCCGCTCAACCTCTCCACCGCCTCCTGCTCCCCAACGAGCCTGGCCACCTCCACCTCCTCCTCCTCGGATGCGCAGTCGGAGCCGCTTGACCTGTCGCTCCCCAAGATGGCAGACCGCGCAGGAGACGGGAAAGTCGCCGGCCCCGCGTTCTCGACCGGCACCGCGCCCCGCTACCCTCAGGCCGCCCCCTCGGAGCAGGGGGTCCGAGAAATGTTCGCTTTCCACGGGCTGGGCAACGATAGGTTGTACCCCAGCTTCCCGCCCACCAGCCCCTTCCTCCGCACCGCCGCTGGCCTACAACCTTACCACGCCTCCACTGGAATCAGCTTCCCCCAGCAGCTGGGCTACGCGTACATAATGGACGAAGATATTCGACTGCAGCGGAAGCACCGACACAAACAATTGATTCTGGTAAGGAAAAGACACAGTTAGCTTAAAAGGGTTTAAATTACAAGGACAGGTTGCACAGACTGGGCTTGTGTTCCCTCGAGTGTAGAAGATTAAGGGGTGATCTAATCGAGGTGTTTAAGATGATTGAAGAATTCGATTGGGTCGATAGAGAGACTATTTCCTCTGGTGGGGGGAGTCCAGAACAAGGGGGGCGTAATCTTAAAATTAGAGCCAGGCCGTTCAGGGTTTGACATGAGTCATTCATTCATGAAAGAAAGTCTTATGAAATAATTCTGAGCGGCCTGCGGGTGGCGCTGTCCAGGGAGAGTATAAATACTCGGGCACGGGCCCAGCTTGCTCAGGACATTCTTTAACAGGAACTAGTGAAGGACACAACTAGACCTCCATGTTGTAAAACAGTTGATTAAAGCTTTGTTTAACGGTTAGACCAAGTGCCTAGTAGTTTTCTTACGTCAGGGTGTGTGTCAGGAAGCACTTCTTCACACAAAGGGTGGTGGAAATCTGGGACTCTTCCCCCCAAAAAGCTGTCGAGGCTGGGGGTCAATTCGAGCTTTCAAAACTGAGATTTTTGTTGGGTAAGGGTATCGAGGGATATTGAACCAAGGTGGGTGGATGGAGTTAAGATACAGATCAGCCACGATCTAATTGAATGGAGGAACAGGCTCGAGGGGCTGAATGGCCTCCTCCTGTTCCTAATGTAACAGGCTCGAGGGGGGCTGAATGGCCTCCTCCTGTTCCTAATGTAACAGGCTCGAGGGGGGCTGAATGGCCTCCTCCTGTTCCTAATGTAACAGGCTCGAGGGGGGCTGAATGGCCTCCTCCTGTTCCTAATGTAACAGGCTCGAGGGGCTGAATGGCCTCCTCCTGTTCCTAATGTAACAGGCTCGAGGGGCTGAATGGCCTCCTCCTGTTCCTAATGTAACAGGCTCGAGGGGGGCTGAATGGCCTCATCCTGTTCCTAATGTAACAGGCTCGAGGGAATGGCCTCCTCCTGTTCCTAATGTAACAGGCTCGAGGGGGGCTGAATGGCCTCCTCCTGTTCCTAATGTAACAGGCTCGAGGGGGGCTGAATGGCCTCCTCCTGTTCCTAATGTAACAGGCTCGAGGGGGGCTAAATGGCCTCCTCCTGTTCCTAATGTAACAGGCCAATCGGCCCAACTGGTCCGTGCCGGTGTTTATGCTCCACACGAGCCTCCTCCCAACCCTACTTCATCTCACCACATCACCAGATCCTTCTAGCTAAACAGCTGAAGGCACGGCCACCAATGCTGGAGCGAATGCAGTATGGGATGCACAAGAGGGCCAAAATTGTAGGAGCGCAGAGATCTCGGGAGAGTTGTAGGGGCTGGAGGAGGTTACAGAGATAGGGAGGGTTGTAGGGGGCTGGAGGAGGTTACAGAGATAGGGAGGGTTGTCGGGGGCTGGAGGCGGTTACAGAGGTAGGGAGGGTTGTAGGGAGCTGGAGGAGGTTACAGAGATAGGGAGGGTTATAGGGGCTGGAGGAGGTTACAGAGATAGGGAGGATTATAGGGTCTGGAGGAGGTTAGAAATAGGGAGGGTTGTAGGGTCTGGTGGAGGTTACAGAGATAGGGAGGGTTGTAGGGGCTGGAGGAGGTTACAGAGATAGGGAGGGTTGTAGGGGGCTGGAGGAGGTTACAGAGATAGGGAGGGTTGTAGGGGGCTGGAGGAGGTTACAGAGATAGGGAGGGTTGTAGGGGCTGGAGGAGGTTACAGAGATAGGGAGGGTTGTAGGGGGCTGGAGGAGGTTACAGAGTTAGGGAGGGTTGTAGGGGCTGGAGGAGGTTACAGAGATAGGGAGGGTTGTAGGGGCTGCAGGAGGTTACAGAGATAGGGAGGGTTGTAGGGGCTGGAGGAGGTTACAGAGATAGGGAGGGTTGTAGGGGGCTGGAGGAGGTTACAGAGATAGGGAGGGTTGTAGGGGCTGGAGGAGGTTACAGAGATGGGGAAGGTTGTAGGGGCTGGAGGAGGTTACAGAGATAGGGAGGGTTGTAGGGGCTGGAGGAGGTTACAGAGGTAGGGAGGGTTGTAGGGGCTGGAGGAGGTTACAGAGATAGGGAGGGTTGTAGGGGCTGGAGGAGGTTACAGAGATAGGGAGGGTTGTAGGGGCTGGAGGAGTTTACAGAGATAGGGAGGGTTGTAGGGGCTGGAGGAGGTTACAGAGATAGGGAGAGGCGGGTGCGAGAGGCAATGGCCCAGTCAGCCAGTTGGCTTTTTATTGGCAAGCCTTCAACTGGTGGGTGGGATTGAACCAGGGTGTTGCGGGGGGTGGGGGGCAGGGGCAGGGCTCGGCCCGAAACCTGTGTGGCGGAGACGGGAATTTGAAAGCTCGAGAACAACGCCGCCCACTGGGGAGCGGTTTGTGTTTCCTCTCCTCTCTCACTCTGGTCCGTTCGCAGGGGGACCTGTTGGCCGGACGGGCGCTGAATTACCTGTCGCCGCTGGAGGACGGGAGCGATTTCGAATTCGGACCGGCCAGAAAGAGACTGCGGAAGACAGAGAGCGGCCTCTACCCTTGCGATCAGTGCGATAAAAACTTCCAAAAGAGCAGCTCGCTGCTGCGACACAAGTACGAACACACAGGTGAGTAAAGATTCCTCTCTCTGTGTCTCTTTACAGAATCGCAGAGTGATACAGCGCAGGAGGAGGCTGTTCGGCCCGTCGTGCCTGTGCCGGCCCTTTGAACGAGCTCTCCAATTAGTCCCACTCCCCCTGCTCTTTCCCCCGTAGCCCTGTGAATTTTTCCCCTTCAAGTATTTATCCAATTCCCCTTTTGAAAGTTACTATTGAATCTGCTCCCACCGCCCTTTCAGGCAGCGCGTTCCAGATCACAACAACTCGCTGCGTAAAAACATTCTCCTCATCTCCCCCTCTGGTTCATTTGCTGATTATCTTCAATCTGTGTCCTCTGGTTACCGACCCTCCTGCCACTGGAAACAGTTTCTTCCTCTCTACTCTTATGAAAACCCCTCGCAATTTTGAACGCCTCTATTAAATCTCCCCGTTAACCTTCTCTGTGGGTACTAACAATCCCAACTTCTCCAGTCCCTCCACGTAACTGAAGTCCCTCATCCCCCGGTACCATTCTGGTAAATTTCCCTCTACACTGCCCCATCAAACACTCCCAGGGCAGGTACAGCACGGGGTTAGATACAGAGTAAAGGTCCCTCTACACTGTCCCATCAAACACTCCCAGGGCAGGTACAGCACGGGGTTAGATACAGAGTAAAGCTCCCTCTGCACTGTCCCCATCAAACACTCCCAGGGCAGGTACAGCACGGGGTTAGATACAGAGTAAAGCTCCCTCTACACTGTCCCATCAAACACTCCCAGGGCAGGTACAGCACGGGGTTAGATACAGAGTAAAGCTCCCTCAACACTGTCCCATCAAACACTCCCAGGACAGGTACAGCACGGGGTTAGATACAGAGTAAAGCTCCCTCTACACTGTCCCATCAAACACTCCCAGGGCAGGTACAGCACGGGTTAGATACAGAGTAAAGCTCCCTCTACACTGTCCCATCAAACACTCCCAGGGCAGGTACAGCACGGGTTAGATGCAGAGTAAAGCTCCCCCTACACTGTCCCATCAAACACTCCCAGGGCAGGTACAGCACGGGGTTAGATACAGAGTAAAGCTCCCTTTACACTGTCCCATCAAACACTCCCAGGGCAGGTACAGCACGGGGTTAGATACAGAGTAAAGCTCCCTCTACACTGTCCCATCAAACACTCCCAGGGCAGGTACAGCACGGGGTTAGATACAGAGTAAAGCTCCCTCTGCACTGTCCCCATCAAACACTCCCAGGGTAGGTACAGCACGGGGTTAGATACAGAGTAAAGCTCCCTCTACACTGTCCCATCAAACACTCCCAGGGCAGGTACAGCACGGGGTTAGATACAGAGTAAAGCTCCCTCAACACTGTCCCATCAAACACTCCCAGGACAGGTACAGCACAGGGTTAGATACAGAGTAAAGCTCCCTCTACACTGTCCCATCAAACACTCCCAGGGCAGGTACAGCACGGGTTAGATACAGAGTAAAGCTCCCTCTACACTGTCCCATCAAACACTCCCAGGGCAGGTACAGCACGGGTTAGATGCAGAGTAAAGCTCCCCCTACACTGTCCCATCAAACACTCCTAGGGCAGGTACAGCACGGGGTTAGATACAGAGTAAAGCTCCCTTTACACTGTCCCATCAAACACTCCCAGGGCAGGTACAGCACGGGATAGATACAGAGTAAAGCTCCCTCTACACTGTCCCATCAAACACTCCCAGGGCAGGTACAGCACGGGGTTAGATACAGAGTAAAGCTCCCTCAACACTGTCCCATCAAACACTCCCAGGGCAGGTACAGCACGGGGTTAGACACAGAGTAAAGCTCCCTCTACACTGTCCCATCAAACACTCCCAGGGCAGGTACAGCACGGGTTAGATACAGAGTAAAACTCCCTCTACACTGTCCCATCAAACACTCCCAGGGCAGGTACAGCACGGGTTAGATACAGCGTAAAGCTCCCTCTACACTGTCCCATCAAACACTCCCAAGGCAGGTACAGCACGGGGTTAGATACGCTTTTGGACATCCCGCGGTTGTTAAAAGGCAGTGTGTAATCGCAAATTCTTCCGATCCCTGCAGGGAAACGTCCGCACCAGTGTGAGATCTGCTCGAAAGCCTTCAAACACAAGCACCACCTCATCGAACACTTGCGGCTTCACTCCGGCGAGAAGCCCTATCAGTGCGACAAGTGCGGGAAGCGCTTCTCCCACTCCGGCTCCTACTCCCAGCACATGAACCACCGGTACTCCTACTGCAGGAAGGGCGAGGAGGAAGCGGGGACCAGGGGACCGGCCGAGTCCTCCAACGAGGGGCAGGGAGCCGAGGGGGAGAACGGGGAGGGATTCCCACCAGCCCAGGAGCAATCGGAATCGCGGCAGGGCTCGCTGGAGGAGGAGGAGGAAGAGGAGGAGGAGGAGGAGGAGCAGCCTGACTAAGGACACACCGCCAGAGAGAGAGAGAGAGAGATGTTGGCCAATGGATGAATCTGTTGGTACTAACAAGCCTTATTGGCCATATCCATATTCCACATCAAAAACCAATGGCACTTTGCAAGAAATTCACATTCCGTGTTTAAGACAGATTGGCGTTCAACTCGTGCCTGGGACGCACACATTACCTCTCCAATATTCGCCAAGATGCAGAAGCCACAGAGGAGGAGTCACCGACTTCGAAGGAAGCTCCCAGTTCGGACAAAACAAATCTGCGAGAGGCGGGTTGTTCCAATTTTAGATACCTTTCCTTGCACCTTCCCGCGCTCGTTTGGCATCTCAGGTTTCTGTTCTCTTCGGAACACAAGAATTAGGAGCAGGAGTCGGCCATTCGGCCCCTCGAGCCTGCTCCGCCATTCAATAAGATCATGGCTGATCTTCGACCTCAGCTCCACTTTCCCGCCCGATCCCCATATCCCTCGATTCCCCGAGAGTCCAAAGATCTCTGCCAAACGACAGCCCTCTGGGTTAGAGAATTCCAAAGATTCACCACCCTCCGAGTGAAGAAATTCCTCCTCATCTCAGTCCTAAATGGCCGACCCCTTATCCTGAGACTGTGACCCCTGGTTCTCGACTCTCCAGCCAGGGGGGAAACAGCCTCTCAGCATCTACCCTGTCAATCCCTCTAAGAATTTTATACGTTTCAATGAGATCACCTCTCATTCTTCTAAACTCCAGAGAGTACAGGCCCATTCTACTCAATCTCTCCTCATAGGACAGCCCCTCTCATCCCAGGAATCAATCTAGTGAACCTTCGTTGCACCGCCTCCAAGGCAAGTACATCCTTCCTTAGATAAGGAGACCAAAACTGTGCACAGTGCGCCAGGTGTGGTCTCACCAAATTTCTGGGATCATTCAGTGGAGCCAATCAATGGGCTAGATTGGGTATTCGCGCAAGAACGATCAATGAGTTATATCAATGACGTTCTCTGTAATGCACGCCTCCTGATGCCTCTCGGGCTAAAAATGCCCCACAAAGATGGTCACCACCTGAAAGGAACGATCTGATCGCACTAGAGAGGGTGCAGAGGAGATTTATCAGGATGTTACCAGGACTGGAGAATTTTAACTAATGAGGAAAGATTGGATAAGCTGGGGTTGTTTTCTTTGGAACAGAGGAGGCTGAGGGGGAGACCTAATTGAGGTGTATAAAATGACAAGGGGCCAAGATTGATGTGGATAGGAAGGACCTATTTTCCCTTGATGTGGAGATGCCGGTGTTGGACTGGGGTGGACAAATGTGAGAAGTTACACAACACCAGGTTATAGTCCAACAGCTTTATTTGAAATCACAAGCTTTTGGAGCGCTACTCCTTCGTCAGGTGAAGTGGAGAGATGCATATAGGCACAGCATATATAGTCAGAGAACACTGCCAGATGATTACAGGTAATCTTTCTAACTGCCCTTTATCCCACCTCGGCAGAGAGATAATCACAGCAATCAAAGGTGTGGATGGTGTCCAAATAGGTCAGTCAGGAAAACATTACATCAAAGAACAATGAGGTGGGGTCACCAGGGGTCAAATGTTGCAGATGCTGGGGTCTGTATGAAAAACAAAAAACAAACAAAGAACAATAAAAAAAAAGATTTTTTTTGCTGGAAATCACAGCAGGTCCGGCCGCATCTGTGTCGAGAGAACAAGCCAACGACGGCTCGAGTCTGGATGACTCTACGTCAGGTGGGGTTACATGTAGCGTGACATGAACCCAAGATCCCGGTTGAGGCCGTCCTCATGAGTGCGGAACTTGGCTATCAGTTTCTGCTCGACGATTTTGCGTTGTCGTGTGTCTCGAAGGCCGCCTTGGAGAATGCTTACCCGAAGATCTCTCTGCCGAGGTGGGATAAAGGGCAGTTAGAAAGATTACCTGTAATCATCTGGCAGTGTTCTCTGACTATATATGCTGTGCCTATATGCATCTCTTCACTTCACCTGACGAAAGAGCAGCGCTCCGAAAGCTTGTGATTTCAAATAAAGCTTTTGGACTATAACCTGGTGTTGTGTGACTTCTCACTATTTTCCCTTAGCAGAGAGGTCAATAACCAGGGGGGCAGAGATTTAAAGTAATTGGTAGAAGGTTTAGAGGGGAGTTGAGGAGAACTTTTTTCACCCAGAGGGTGGTGAGGGTCTGGAACTCACTGCCTGAAAGGGGTGGTAGAGGCAGAGACCCTCATCGTATTTTTAAAAAGTACTTGGCTATGCACTCGAAGTGCCGTAACCTACAGGGCTACGGACCAAGAGCTGGAAAGTGGGATCAGGCTGGGATAGCTCTTTGTCGGCCGGCACGGACAAGATGGGCCGAACGGCCGCCTTCTGTGCCGTACATTTCTATGATTCCATGTGGGGAGGAGGCAAATTCTTCCCCTCCCCTCCCCTCCCCACCCCACCCCACGCAACGCAAACTAAACGGGGCGGGGGGGGGGGGTGATCCAAATTTGACCGTTGACCTCTGCTCCCGGGCCGATCGGTCATTTGACCCCTGTTGGACAGGGTCAGGCGAGGGGAGCCTTGCCTGACAGATAGGATATGGAGCGTAACCAACCACCCAAGGGCCTTGGTGTGAAATGGCAGCTAACGTGTACACACAACGCAAGCAGCGGAATGAAATGCATGGCTGCATGCTGTGAGAGCCAACAAGTATCTTGCACTACAATAGTGATCTTGGGCAATGCACTATTCATTCCCCTCTGCGATGCACTATTCATTCACCAGGGCTCCCCCGGTGTAATGCACTATTCAGTCCGGGTATCTGTTATTCTATATATAAACCCCCCCAAACCCCTCAATTAGATTCCAGCCTGTAGCTCACTCCCGGGTATCTGTTATTCTATATATAAACCCCCCCGAACCCCTTGATTAGATTCCAGCCTGTAACTCACGCCTGGGTATCTGTTATTCTATATATAAACCCCCTGAACCCCTCGATTGGATTCCAGCCTGTAACTCACTCCCGGGTATCTGTTATTCTATATATAAACCTCCCTGAACCCCTCAATTAGATTCCAGCCTGTAACTCACTCCCGGGTATCCGTTATTCTATACATAACCCCCCCCCCCGAACCCCTCAATTAGATTCCAGCCTGTAACTCACTCCCGGGTATCTGTTATTCTATATATAAACCCCCGAACCCCTCGATTAGATTCCAGCCTGTAACTCACTCCCGGGTATCTGTTATTCTATATATAAACCCCCCCGAACCCCTTGATTAGATTCCAGCCTGTAACTCACGCCTGGGTATCTGTTATTCTATATATAAACCCCCTGAACCCCTCGATTAGATTCCAGCCTGTAACTCACTCCCGGGTATCTGTTATTCTATACATAAACCCCCCCCCGAACCCCTCAATTAGATTCCAGCCTGTAACTCACTCCCGGGTATCTGTTATTCTATATATAAACCCCCCCGAACCCCTCGATTAGATTCCAGCCTGTAACTCACTCCCGGGTATCTGTTATTCTATATATAAACCCCCCCGAACCCCTCGATTAGATTCTAGCCTGTAACTCGCTCCCGGGTACCTTTATTCTATATATAAACACCCCGAACCCCTCGATTAGATTCCAGCCTGTCATTCATTATCGGGAATCTGTTGTGAATCTCCAACAGCCCTTCAAATTGTACAAATATTTTGGAATAGAGTATATGAGTAATCTGAGACATGATGTGTGGTAGGTTTGGGAGAAACATCCCAAAGGGCTTCACAGGAGCGACTATCAAACAGATTTTGACACCGAGCTCCACAAGGAGATGTCAGGAGTGGTGACCAAAAGAGGGCGGTTTTAAGGAGCGTCTTAAAGGAGGAGAGGCGGAGAGGTTTAGGGAGGGAATTCCAGAGTTCGTGGCCCAGGCGGCTGAAGGCACGGCCGCCAATGGTGGAGCGATGTAAATCGGGGGGGATGCTCAAGAGGCCAGAATTGGAGGAGCGCAGAGATCTGGGAGGGTTGTAGGGGGCTGGAGGAGGTTACAGAGATAGGGAGGGTTGTAGGGGGCTGGAGGAGGTTACAGAGATAGGGAGGGTTGTAGGGGGCTGGAGGAGGTTACAGGGATAGGGAGGGTTGTAGGGGGCTGGAGGAGGTTACAGAGATAGGGAGGGTTGTAGGGGGCTAGAGGAGGTTACAGAGATAGGGAGGGTTGTAGGGGGCTGGAGGAGGTTACAGAGATAGGGAGGGTTGTAGGGGGCTAGAGGAGGTTACAGAGATAGGGAGGGTTGTAGGGGGCTGGAGGAGGTTACAGAGATAGGGAGGATTGTAGGGGGCTGGAGGAGGTTACAGAGATAGGGAGGGTTGTAGGGGGCTGGAGGAGGTTACAGAGATAGGGAGGGTTGTAGGGGCTGGAGGAGGTTACAGAGATAGGGAGGGTTGTAGGGGCTGGAGGAGGTTACAGAGATAGGGAGGGTTGTAGGAGGCTGGAGGAGGTTACAGAGATAGGGAGGGTTGTAGGGGGCTGGAGGAGGTTACAGAGATAGGGAGGGTTGTCGGGGCTGGAGGAGGTTACAGAGATAGGGAGGGTTGTAGGGGGCTGGAGGAGGTTCCAGAGATAGGGAGGGTTGTAGGGGGCTGGAGGAGGTTACAGGGATAGGGAGGGTTGTAGGGGGCTGGAGGAGGTTACAGAGATAGGGAGGGTTGTACGGGGCTGGAGGAGGTTACAGAGATAGGGAGGGTTGTAGGGGCTGGAGGAGGTTACAGAGATAGGGAGGGTTGTAGGGGCTGGAGGAGGTTACAGAGATAGGGAGGGTTGTAGGGGCTGGAGGAGGTTACAGAGATAGGGAGGTTTGTAGGGGCTGGAGGAGGTTACAGAGATAGGGAGGGTTGTAGGAGGCTGGAGGAGGTTACAGAGATAGGGAGGGTTGTAGGGGGCTGGAGGTTACAGAGATAGGGAGGGTTGTAGGGGCTGTAGGAGGTTACAGAGATAGGGAGGTTTGTAGGGGCTGGAGGAGGTTACAGAGATAGGGAGGGTTGTAGGGGCTGGAGGAGGTTACAGAGATAGGGAGGTTTGTAGGGGCTGGAGGAGGTTACAGAGATAGGGAGGGTTGTAGGAGGCTGGAGGAGGTTACAGAGATAGGGAGGGTTGTAGGGGGCTGGAGGAGGTTCCAGAGATAGGGAGAGGGGACAAGGCCGTGGAAGGATTTGAGCAGGAGGGTGGGAACTTTAAAAATTGAGGGGTTGCCGGACCGGGAAGTCGGTGAGTACGAACGAGTTAGGACACGGGCAGCAGGGTTTAGGATGGTTTACAGATCAAAAAGAAAGTAAAACTTGCATTTCCCCAGCGCCTTTCACCACCTCAGGACGTCTCAAAGCGCTTCACAGCCAATGAAGTGCTTTTTTTAAATATGTGGTCACTGTTGTAATGTAGGAAACGCAGCAGCCAATTTGCGCACAGCAAGCTCCCACAAACAGCCGTGTGATAAATGACCGGATCATTTTTTTTTTGTGATGTTGATTGAGGGATAAATATTGGCCTCAGGACATCGAGGAGAACTTCCCCGTCTTCTTCAAAATAGTAGCCGTGGGATCTTTTACATTCCCCTGAGAGAGCAGACGGGGCCTCGGTTTAACGTCTCATCTGAAAGACGGCACCTCCAGCAGTGCAGCACTCCCTCAGTACCGTCCCTCCGACAGTGCGGCGCTCCCTCAGTACCGCTCCTCCGACAGTGCGGCGCTCCCTCAGTACTGCCCCTCCGACAGTCCGGCGCTCCCTCAGTACCGCCCCTCCGACAGTGCGGCGCTCCCTCAGTACCGCCCCTCCGACAGTGCTGTGCTCTCTCAGTACCGCCCCTCCGACAGTGCAGCGCTCCCTCAGTACCGCCCCTCCGACAGTGCCGCACTCCCTCAGTACCGCCCCTCCCACAGTGTGGTGCTCACTCAGTACCGCCCCTCCCACAGTGCGGCGCTCCCTCAGTACTGCCCCTCCCACAGTGCGGCGCTCCCTCAGTACTGCCCCTCCGACAGTGCGCCGCTCCCTCAGTACCGCCCCTCCGACAGTGCGGCGCTCCCTCAGTACCGCCCCTCCGACAGTGCGGCGCTCCCTCAGTACCGCCCCTCCGACAGTGCGGCGCTCCCTCAGTACCGCCCCTCCGACACTCCCTCAGTACTGCCCCTCCGACAGTGCGGCGCTCCCTCAGTACTGCCTCTCCGACAGTGCGGCGCTCCCTCAGTACTGCCCCTCCGACAGTGCGGCGCTCCCTCAGTACTGCCCCTCCGACAGTGCGGGGCTCCCTCAGTACTGCATTGGAGTTTCAGCCTAGATTGTTGAGCTCTAGTCTTGGGAGCCTGGATGAAAAGTCTAGGTGTCGTCACTTTTACCACATCAGTGTTACTTTATAAAGCCACCAGCATCAGTGTTGTAGCTAATGACATTGCGTGTCTTCAGCGTGCAAAATTTTATTTATTTATCGACGCCATATACACTAGTGCAGAAATTGTTGGAACCCTCAAAATACATTTAAAAATAAAATTGTTTGTTCTGTTGCAGTTTCAGGTGCACAGTTTCGATCTAACAATCTGCTTTTGTTTACTTTCATCTTTTACAAAATTTTGTTTTTAAAAATAAAGAAAACTATATCAGTTTAAATTTTAAACACTTTATAAAATAAAATGTGGTTTCTGTATTTTTCAAGAGAAGCAATGCATGATGACAAATTGTGAAAACCCATCTATAAACAGTATTACTGAAAGAAAGATTCGATTTCATTTTAATTTCTTCTTTGTGCTGTCTCGTCACACACTCCCAGGGCAGGTACAGCACGGGGTTAGATACAGAGTACAGCTCCCTCTACACTGTCCCATCAAACATTCCCAGGGCAGGTACAGCACGGGTTAGATACAGAGTAAAGCTCCCTCTACACTGTCCCATCAAACACTCCCAGGGCAGGCACAGCACGGGGTTAGATACAGAGTAAAGCTCCCTCTACACTGTCCCATCAAACTCTCCCAGGGCAGGTACAGCACGGGGTTAGATACAGAGTAAAGCTCCCTCTACACTGTCCCATCAAACACTCCCAGGGCAGGTACAGCACGGGTTAGATACAGAGTAAAGCTCCCTCTACACCGTCCCATCAAACACTCCCAGGGCAGGTACAGCACGGGGTTAGATACAGAGTAAAGCTCCCTCTACACTGTCCCATCAAACACTCCCAGGGCAGGTACAGCACGGGATTAGATACAGAGTAAAGCTCCCTCTACACTGTCCCATCAAACACTCCCAGGGCAGGTACAGCACGGGGTTAGATACAGAGTAAAGCTCCCTCTACACTGTCCCCATCAAACACTCCCAGGGCAGGTACAGCACGGGGTTAGATACAGAGTAAAACTCGCTCCTATATCTGCTGACGTATGGTTTGAAATTGCGGTTGACGGCATAAATCGCCCAATCTCGTCGAATTCTGACTCTACATTAAAAGCAGAGTCAGAACCGTCCTACCGTTGCGCGAGGCGACTCATCTCATGTTCTGGTGTGTCATCCTGTGGCAATGCGTCATTCACATCTGCTGTACATGTGATGCAGGTCGGGACTCTTTTTTTCTACTCTGTCCTCAGCCTCCTCCCACTCTAAGCAAAAAAAAAATAGGTGAAAACAACAATGCTGAGCTCAGCGCGACAGAAGCAGCGGCAGCGGGTTCCCACAGCTGGCCTCAGGACCCCTCAGCCGAGGGGAGGTGGAATGATCTGCCCCGCCAGGGTTCCCATGGGTGAGGGCTGCCACCCCCTGGAATGTGTGTGTGTTCACGTGTTTCTCAGTGGGTGGCTCAGTGGGTAAGCACCCTCGCCTCGGCGTCAGTAAGGCTGTGGGTGTTCGCGACCCGCTCCAGACACCTGAACTCAAAAATCTAGGCTGGCACTCGCAGTGCAGTGCTGAGGGAGAGCCGCACTGTCGGAGGGGCGGTACTGAGGGGAGCACCGCACTGTCGGAGGGGCGGTACTGAGGGGAGCACCGCACTGTTGGAGGGGCAGTACTGAGGGAGCGCCGCACTGTCGGAGGGGCGGTACTGAGGGAGCGCAGCACTGTCGGAGGGGCGGTACTAAGGGGGGCGCCGCACTGTCGGAGGGGCGGTACTGAGGGGAGCACCGCACTGTTGGAGGGGCAGTACTGAGGGAGCGCAGCACTGTCGGAGGGGCGGTACTAAGGGGGGCGCCTCACTGTCGGAGGGGCGGTACTGAGGGAGCGCCGCACTGTCGGAGGGGCGGTACTGAGGGAGAGCCGCACTGTCGGAGGGGCGGTACTGAGGGGGGCGCCGCACTGTCGGAGGGGCAGTACTGAGGAAGCGCCGCACTGTCGGAGGGGCGGTACTGAGGGGGGCGCCGCACTGTCGGAGGGGCGGTACTGAGGGAGAGCCGCACTGTCGGAGGGGCGGTACTGAGGGGAGCACCGCACTGTTGGAGGGGCAGTACTGAGGGAGCGCAGCACTGTCGGAGGGGCGGTACTAAGGGGGGCGCCTCACTGTCGGAGGGGCGGTACTGAGGGAGCGCCGCACCGTCGGAGGGGCAGTACTGAGGGAGCGCTGCACTGTCAGAGGGGCGGTACTGAGGGAGCGCCGCACTGTCGGAGGGGCAGTACTGAGGGAGCGCTGCACTGTCAGAGGGGCGGTACTGAGGGAGCGCCGCACCGTCGGAGGGGCAGTACTGAGGGAGCGCTGCACTGTCAGAGGGGCGGTACTGAGGGAGCGCCGCACTGTCGAAGGGGCAGTACTGAGGGAGCGCCGCACTGTCGGAGGGGCAGTACTGAGGGAGCGCCGCACTGTCGGAGGGGCAGTACTGAGGGAGCGCCCCACTGTCGGAGGGGCAGTACTGAGGGAGCGCCGCAATGTCGGAGGGGCAGTACTGAGGGAGCGCAGCACTGTCGGAGGGGCGGTACTGAGGGAACGCCGCACTGTCGGAGAGGTGGTACTGAGGGAGTACCGCACTGTCGGAGGGGCCGTCTTCTGGATGAGACACTAAACCGAGACCCCATCTGCCCTCTCAGGTGGATGTAAATGATCCCACAGCCACTATTTCAAGGTAGAGCAGGGGGGAGTTCTCCCCGGTGTCCTGGGGCCAATATTTATCCCTCGACTAACATCGCTAAAAAAACGATGATCTGGTCATTTATCACATTGCTGTTTGTGGGAGCTTGCTGTGCGCAAAAATGGCTGCCGCCTTTCCCACATGATCACACTTCAAAAAAACTGTGAAGCGCTTAGGGACATCCTGAGTTGGTGAAAGGCGTTGGAGAAATGCAAGTCTTTCTTTCTGTGTGTACATGTGTGTGTATGCCCCCGTGTGAGTGTGTGTGTGTGTGTGTGTGCGCACACGGGGAAGGGTTGGGCTCGGGTACGCTGCCTCCGGCCCCACACAGCCCAACAGCCCGCCAATACTCATCTTCTTCCTCCCTGATGATTGCGAGTCGGCGTCGTCGACGGTCCTCCACCAAAGCACGATCCCTTTCTCCCCCCCACTCCATCTCCGCAGAGCCAAGGGGCAGTTAATGCTTTCAGGAGAGCATCAAGGCTAGGGACCAAGTGCTGGCAAATGGGATTAGAATAGACAGGGCTTGATGGCCGGCGCGGACACGATGGGCCGAAGGGCCTCTTTCTGCGCTGTAAAACTCTATGACTCTAAATATTGGAAGGAGCGGGAATGAAGAAAAAGAGAAATAAAATAAGCGCAGGCGAGCCTCAGGGTTGCAATGGTCCATAGAAACATCGAAAAATGGGAGCAGGAGTCGGCCATTCGGCCCTTCGAGCCTGCTCCGCCATTCAATATGATCATGGCTGATCCTCTATCTCAATACCATATTCCCGCTCTCTCCCCATACCCCTTGATGCCTTTTGTGTCTAGAAATCTATCTATCTCCTTCTTAAATATATTCAGTGACTTGGCCTCCACAGCCTTCTGTGGTAGTGAATTCCACAGGTTCACCACCCTCTGAGTGAAGACATTTCTCCTCATCTCAGTCCTAAATGTCCTAGCCCGTATCCTGAGACTGTGACCCCTCGTTCTAGACCACCCAGCCAGGGGAAACATCCTCCCTGCATCCAGTCTGTCTAGCCCGGTCAGAATTTTATACGTTTCAATGAGATCCCCTCTCATTCTTCTAAACTCTAGTGAATACAGGCCTAGTCGACCCAATCTCCCCTCATACGGACAGTCCTGCCATCCCAGGAATCAGTCTGGTGAACCTTCGCTGCACTCCCTCTATGGCAAGTATATCCTTTCTTAGGTAAGGAGACCAAAACTGTCCACAATACTCCAGGTGTGGTCTCACCAAGGCCCTGTATAACTGTAGTAAGACATCCTTGCTCCTGTACTCGAATCCTCTTGCAATGAAGACCAACAAACCATTTGCTGTCCTAACTGCTTGCTGCACCTGCATGTTTGCTTTCAGTGACTGGTATACAAGGACACCCAGGTCCCTCTGTACATCAGCATTTCCCAATCTATCACCATTTAAATAATACTCTGCCTTTCTGTTTTTCCTACCGAAGTGGATAACTTCACATTTCACAGAATCACAGAAACCCCACAGTGCAGATAGAGGCCATTTCGGCCCATCGAGCCTGCACCGACACATATCCCACCCGATCCCCGTAACCCCTACATCAACACATATCCCACCCTATCCCCGTAACCCCACGTATTTAATCCCCCTAACACTAAGGGTCAATTTATCATAGCCAATCAACCTAACCCGCACATCTTTGGACTGTGGGAGGAAACCGGAGCACCCGGAGAAAACCCACGCAAACACGGGGAGAATGTGCAAACTCCACACAGTCACCCGAGGCCAGATTCGAACCCGGGTCCCTGGCGCTGTGAGGCAACAGTGCTAACCACTATGCCACCGTGCTGCATCTGCCATGTATTTGCCCACTCACCCAACTTGTCTAAATCGCCTCGAAGCCTCTTTGCGTTCTCCTCACAACTCGCCGTCCCACCTAGTTCGCACGAAAGCCGTTCGAGAATCTGGCGGTCCGCTGTGCCGGAGCTGAAACCCGAGCACAATCCCACATTCCCACAGGGAGGGAAGGTGCGAGTTAAATCAAACACCCGCTGCATCTCGTCAAGCTTTCGAAGTGTAGTCAGTCGTTCTTGTAACGCAGGGAAACGCGGCTAGCCAGTTTGCGCGCCGCAAAGCTCCCGCAAACTGCAACATAGAAGATAGGAGGAGTCGGCCATTCGGCCCATCGAGCCTGTTCCGCCATTTAATGAGACATGGCTGATCGTCCAAACTCAGTACCCTGTCCCTGCTTTCTCCCCATATCCCTTTAGCCTTAAGAAATATATCCAACTCCTTCTTGAATATATTTAATGAATTGGCCTCAACTGCCTTCTGTGGTAGAGAATTCCACAGGTTCACCACTCTCTGGGTGAAGAAATTCCTCCTCATCTCAGTCCTAAATGGCTTACCCCTTATCCTTAGACTGTGACCCCTGGTTCTGGACACCCCGCCATCGGGAACATCCTTCCTGCATCTAGTCTGTCTAGTCCTGTTAGAATTTTATAAGTTTCAATGAGATCCCCTCTCATTCTTCTAAACTCCAAGCCCAATCGACCCAACCTCTCCTCATACGTCATTCCTGCCATCCCAGGTATCAGTCTGGTGAATCTTCGCTGCACTCCCTCCGTGGCAAGAACGTCCTTCCTCAGATAAGGCGACCAAAACTGCACACAATACTCAAGGTGTGGTCTCACCAAGGCCCTGTACAACTGCAGCAAGACATCCTTGCTCCTGTACTCGAATCGATTATCAATGTTTCAGTGATGCTGATTGAGGGAGCTGGAATATAAAAGCGGTGGAAGTTATACTTCAGTTGTATAAAGTCCGTCTGGAGTCGCTGCGTTCAGTTCCGGGCCCCTCACCTCAGGAAGGATATATTGTCCTTGGAGGGGGCAGCAGCACAGATTCACCAGAACGATACCACGGGGGCTAAAAGGGGTTAAATTACGAGGACAGATTGCACAGACTAGGCTTGTGTTCCCTCGGATGTAGAAAATTAAGGGGTTGATCTGATCGAGGTGGTTAAGATGGTTAAAGGATTCGATAGGGTCAATAGGGAGAGAAACTATTTCCTCTGGTGGGGGGAGTCCAGAACAAGCTGGGGGGGGGAAGAACCTTAAAATTAGAGCCAGGCCGTTCAGGGGTGCTGTCAGGAAGCACTTCTTCACACAAAGGGTAGTGGAAATCTGGAACTCTCTCCCCCAAAAAGCTGTGAGGACTGGGGGTCAATTGGAGCTTTCAAAACTGAGATCGATAGATTTTTGTTGGGTAAGGGGCTCGAGCGATATGGAACCGAGGCGGGCAGATGGAGTTAAAATACAGATCAGCCACGATCTGATTGAATGGTGGAGCAGGCTCGAGGGGGCTGAATGGCCTCCTCCTGTTCCTAATGTAACAGGCTCGAGAGGGGCTGAATGGCCTCCTCCTGTTCCTAATGTAACAGGCTCGACGGGGGGCTGAATGGCCTCCTCCTGTTCCTAATGTAACAGGCTCGAGGGGGACTGAATGGCCTCCTCCTGTTCCTAATGTAACAGGCTCGAGGGGGGCTGAATGGCCTCCTCCTGTTCCTAATGTAACTGGCTCGAGGGGCTGAATGGCTTCCTCCTGTTCCTAATGTAACAGGCTCGAGGGGGGCTGAATGTCCTCCTCCTGTTCCTAATGTAACAGGCTCGAGGGGGCTGAATGGCCTCCTCCTGTTCCTAATGTAACAGGCTCGAGGGGGGCTGAATGGCCTCCTCCTGTTCCTAATGTAACAGGCTCGAGGGGGGCTGAATGGCCTTTCCGGTTCCTGTGCCCCTGTTGCTCTTGCGAGACCCATCCACCACAATCGATCGACTTTCCACTGACCCCATTATGTATATTTTAAAGAAAGGCACTCGACCTGCCTGGTGACTATCGCAATTCTCTGCTAATAGCGACCGACCTCAGTCCGATGGCAGGCAAGATGTTTCAACCCCACACTGCGGAAACCGGCCGCCCAGCCTACGGACCACACATCTTCCTGTGTGTACTTTCCCTGCCCACCTCTTCCAGCCACTGCGGGGATTGGTGTGGGGGGGCAAGTGAGGGGGGTGCGTCCCGCCCGGTGTCAGGTGCGAGGTCTGGCCGCACTGGCCAACGGAAGGTGGGAGGTGCGTAGCGTCCACGGTTCTGACCTCACCGAGAGCGAGGCCTGCTCGACCTTTCGCCCTCCTACGGAGTCGAGGGGCGCTTTGGGGGAAAGCACGACTGGGGAGGGGAGGCGAGGAGCCACGCCGGCTCACAGACTGGCGTGGCAGGGCCGACCCTTTCGGAGAGCAACAACTGCACTTCGGAAGTAACCCGTTGTTTTTCCGTGACGGATTTTTGGGAAGTCCCAGGGATTTGATATGCACCGCCAGTTCTTCAGAAAGCAGAAAGGGATAAAAGAAGACAGGCAGAAAGTAAGATAGAGAGAAAGATAGAAGGAAGACAGGAAGGAAGAGAAAGAGAGAAGAGAATAGAATCAGCCTAGAGAGAATAGAATATGCGATCAATGTCTGGCTGGCGAGGTTGAAACAGAAATGCATTTCCTCCTAAAATGCGAAAAATTCAACACATCAAGAAACATATTATTCAACAAGCTAAGCCAAACAACCCCAGATTTCAAGGAATTGGATGATCTGTCAAAATTGAGATTAGTCCTAGGAGAAGGAGACAGACCATACCTTGGGGCTAAATATGTAACAACATGTCACAACCTGAGGACTGTTTAAAAGTAAGACTGTTTAAAATTAATATTGAACGTACCAAATGAAGTAGAAAGACTGTTTAAAATTAATATTGTTTAAAAGTAATATTGTATATACCCAACAAATGTCAAATCGATTGACACCTACAGAATGTTGGAAAACTGTACCTTTTTGCTATGTAAGCTTTGGCAATATGGTTCTCTGTAAACTTTCATGCCAATAAAGCATTTGAACTGAACTGAACTGAACTGAGTGAGAAAGATAGAGAAAGAAAGTGAGAGAGAAAGCGTGAAAGGGAGAGAAAGAATGAAAGGCAGAAAGATTTAGGGACTCGGTGAATGAATATATAACTTCATACGTAGAAAAGCCTTTTTGTTTATTGTGCAAATGCTTTCAGTCGACAGGTGTAAAATATATATTCTATATTAAAAAAAACTTCAATACATTTTTCCCCCTGAATTTTCACACGTTCCTATATTTACAGCCAAGTACAAAAGGCATAGTCCGAGCGCCGAAGGAACTACAGTTTCACAAAAAACACACGGAGGTATATGTAGAACTCCCTTTTTAATATAATGCAACGCTCTCGGGAGGCGGAGCGCGAGAGAGACTCGAGAAAGGTTCACCGGGAGACGAGGCACCCCGAGCTCGTGGCTGCAATCTGGTGGCGGTGGGGAGGGCGGTGAATGAAGACAACCTGTTCCCGCTGGGGTTCGGAGAAGTGTTCGCGTCCACCTCTACGCTGTGCCGCGAGACCCCCTCCTCCACTCCCCTCCCCCCACCGCGCGCTGCATTTATTTCGGATAAATACGACAGTCTGGTGATCTGATGCTTGCGCGCGCGCGCGCACACGCACGCAGACGTAGACAAAGGCGCACATAGTGGGGACACTGACAGTACCTGTCCCTTTCCCCCCACCCCCCACCCCCCACCCTCCTCTGCCTGCGATGCTAGGTGAAAGATCAGAATCTGGAGACTCGCGATTGGCCGGTTTTTCATTACCAAGGGCAGAAACTCCATCATGCTTACTGGTGACAGTCAAGAATATAAATAAATAGTTCCCATTCTTTATATATAATATCTAGAGGGAGCTTTACTCTGTATCTAACCCCGTGCTGTACCTGCCCTGGGAGTGTTTGATGGGACAGTGTAGAGGGAGCTTTACTCTGTATCTAACCCCGTGCTGTACCTGCCCTGGGAGTGTTTGATGGGACAGTGTAGAGGGAGCTTTACTCTGTATCTAACCCGTGCTGTACCTGTCCTGGGAGTGTTTGATGGGACAGTGTAGAGGGAGCTTTACTCTGTATCTAACCCCGTGATGTACCTGCCCTGGGAGTGTTTGATGGGACAGTGTAGAGGGAGCTTTACTCTGTATCTAACCCATGCTGTACCTGCCCTGGGCGTGTTTGATGGGACAGTGTAGAGGGAGCTTTACTCTGTATCTAACCCGTGCTGTACCTGTCCTGGGAGTGTTTGATGGGACAGTGTAGAGGGAGCTTTACTCTGTATCTAACCCGTGCTGTACCTGTCCTGGGAGTGTTTGATGGGACAGTGTAGAGGGAGCTTTACTCTGTATCTAAGCCCGTGCTGTACCTGTCCTGGGAGTGTTTGATGGGACAGTGTAGAGGGAGCTTTACTCTGTATCTAACCCGTGCTGTACCTGTCCTGGGAGTGTTTGATGGGACAGTGTAGAGGGAGCTTTACTCTGTATCTAACCCCGTGATGTACCTGCCCTGGGAGTGTTTGATGGGACAGTGTAGAGGGAGCTTTACTCTGTATCTAACCCGTGCTGTACCTGCCCTGGGCGTGTTTGATGGGACAGTGTAGAGGGAGCTTTACTCTGTATCTAACCCGTGCTGTACCTGTCCTGGGAGTGTTTGATGGGACAGTGTAGAGGGAGCTTTACTCTGTATCTAACCCGTGCTGTACCTGCCCTGGGCGTGTTTGATTGGACAGTGTAGAGGGAGCTTTACTCTGTATCTAACCCCGTGATGTACCTGCCCTGGGAGTGTTTGATGGGACAGTGTAGAGGGAGCTTTACTCTGTATCTAACCCGTGCTGTACCTGTCCTGGGAGTGTTTGATGGGACAGTGTAGAGGGAGCTTTACTCTGTATCTAACCCCGTGCTGTACCTGCCCTGGGAGTGTTTGATGGGACAATGTAGAGGGAGCTTTACTCTGTATCTAACCCGTGCTGTACCTGCCCTGGGAGTGTTTGATGGGACAGTGTAGAGGGAGCTTTACTCTGTATCTAACCCGTGCTGTACCTGCCCTGGGAGTGTTTGATGGGACAGTGTAGAGGGAGCTTTACTCTGTATCTAACCCGTGCTGTACCTGCCCTGGGAGTGTTTGATGGGGACAGTGTAGAGGGAGCTTTACTCTGTATCTAACCTGTGCTGTACCTGCCCTGGGAGTGTTTGATGGGACAGTGTAGAGGAAGCTTTACTCTGTATCTAAACCTGTGCTTTACCTGCCCTGGGAGTGTGTGATGGGGACAGTGTGGTGGCGAGGAAGGAGAGGTAAATTGACAGAGGAAAATATGAAGGTGGTTTTCAGCGTGTGGTCAGTGGTGACGCCATAGGGATGCTGTGAACTGTCAGACCACGTGGGACGACTAGATCAAGGCAAGGCGAGCAAAGCAGAGGTATGTGCGCGTGTGTAAAAATCCCCTTACAGATCAGCAAGTAGAGAGATCCTGTGCGTATTGCACTCCACCTTGTCCCACTCCCCACACCAGCTTCTCACAGTCTCTGTTCAGCCTACGCAGCCTCTCCCTCCCCGCAGCTACCCTGCAACCCTGAAGCCCCCTCCAGTCGGTCGCTCGGGAGCCCTAAACAGCAAGGCGGAAGCGTAGCCTTCTGATCCCGCATGGAAACCCTTCCCGAAGCTGTAAAGATCAGGAGGCCCCAGTGTGGATTGAGTTCGCCAATCTCAGGATAGAAGGAAAAGTAAGACTTGCATTTCTCCAGCGCCTTTCCCCACCTCAGGACGTCCCAAAGCGCTTCACAGCCAATGAAGTACTTTTTTTGAAGTGTGGTCACTGTTGTAATGTAGGAAACGCGGCAGCCAGTTTGCGCACAGCAAGCTCCCACAGACAGCAATGTGATAAATGACCAGATCATCTGGTTTTTTTTAAGTGATGTTGGTTGAGGGATAAATATTGTCCGCAGGACACCGGGGAGAACTCCCCCCCTGCTCTTCTTCGAAATAGTGGCTTTGGGATCTTTGATGTCCACCTCAGAGAACAGACGGGACCTCGGTTTAACGTCTCATCCGAAAGACTGCCCCTCTGACAGTGCAGTGCTCCCTCAGTACTGCCCCTCCGACAGTGCGGCGCTCCCTCAGTACTGCCCCTCCGACAGTGCGGCGCTCCCTCAGTACTGACCCGCCGACAGTGCGGCGCTCCCTCAGTACTGACCCGCCGACAGTGCGGCGCTCCCTCAGTACTGCCCCTCCGACAGTGCAGCACTCCCTCAGTACCGCCCCTCCGACAGCGCGGCACTCCCTCAGTACTGCCCCTCCAACAGTGCGGCGCTCCCTCAGTACTGCCCCTCCGACAGTGCGGCGCTCCCTCAGTACTGCCCCTCCGACAGTGCGGCGCTCCCTCAGTACTGCCTCTCCGACAGTGCGGCGCTCCCTCCGTGTTGCCCCTCCGACAGTGCGGCACTCCCTCAGTACTGCCCTTCTTGTCTGCAAATCTCACTCTTAATGCAGAGGCCAAACCCCAGCTGTTCAATTCACCCAGAAAAGTCGCCCCCTGATCAGGCTGCAAAGGGGTAACATTACATTGCTTCAGATCGCAACCCCACTAGTGGGTGAAAGACTGAAGAGGAAATCTCCGCCTTTGGACTCCGGTGCCAGTCGCGTCTCTTCGGAGCGTCTCAAAGTGCAACGTGACGGGCTGTGGCCCATTGGGTAGCGCTCTCTCTCTCGCCTCTGTGGCCCCCGTTTGCTCTCTCAGGTGGACGTAAAAGGCCACTATTTCGAAGAGAAGCAGGAGGGGAGTCCTCGGGTCAATACTCACTCCCTCAACCAAGACCTAAAAACAGATAACAACACAAAACGCTGGAAAAACCCAGCAGGCCAGGCAACATCCGTGGAGAGAGAAACAGAGTTAACGTTATCTGATAAGGATGTTCTTGCCATGGAAGGAGTGCAGCGAAGATTCACCAGACTGATACCTGGGATGGCAGGAATGACGTATGAGGAGAGATTGGGTCGATTAGGTTTATACTCGCTGGAGTTTAGGAGAATGAGAGGGAATCTCATTGAAACTTATAAAATTCTAACAGGACTGGACAGACTAGATGCAGGAAGGATGTTCCCGATGGCCGGGGAGTCCAGAACCAGGGGGTCACAGTCTAAGGATAAGGGGTAAACCATTTCACAGAATCACAGAATCCCCACAGTGCAGATAGAGGCCATTTCAGCCCATCGAGCCTGCACCGATACATATCCCACCCGATCCCCGTAACCCCTACACCAACACATATCTCACCCTATCCCCGTAACCCCACGTATTTAATCCCCTAACACTAAGGGTCAATTTTATCATAGCCAAATCAACCTAACCCGCACATCTTTGGACTGTGGGAGGAAACCGGAGCACCCGGAGGAAACCCACGCAAACACGGGGAGAATGTGCAAACTCCACACAGACAGTCGCCCGAGGCTGGATTCGAACCCAGGTCCCTGGCGCTGTGAGGCAACAGTGCTAACCACTATGCCACCGTGCCTCCCATTTAGGCCAGAGATGAGGAGGAATTTCTTCACCCAGAGAGTGGTGAACCTGTGGAATTCTCTACCACAGAAGACAGTTGAGGCCAATTCATTAAATATATTCACGAAGGAGTTAGATATATTTCTTAAGGCTAAAGGGATCAAGGAATATGGGGAGAAGGCAGGGACAGGGTACTGAATTTGGATGATCAGCCATGATCGCATTGAATGGCGGAGTGGGCTCGAGGGGCCGAATGGCCTACTGCTGCTCCTACCTTCTATGTTTCGGGTCGAAACCCTTCTTCAGAACTGAGAAAAAAAAGCAGGAAATGAAACGGATTAAAAAGCAAGTTAGGGGGCTGGGAAATGGGGGAGGGGATGAAAGAACAAAAGGGAAGGTCAGTGGGAGGTGAAGAGATATTCAAGGCGAGACGAGATGGTAATAGGACAGGTAAAAAAAACAATGGATGGCTCTAGATGAAGTGTGAAATGCGCTGACAGAATGAGAGACAGTTGCCATGTGGGAGAGAGAGGAAAAAGGAAAAGACAAACCAAAAGGATATGATAGGGGGCAGAGGTTATGATCTGAAATTGTTGAACTCGATATTGAGTCCGGAAGTCTGTAAAGTGCCGAATCAGAAGATGAGGTGCTGTTCCTAAAAACAGATGATCGGGAAACGACCCGTCGAGAGCGGCGCGGAGGCAGCAGCTGCGCACGAGGAGAGAGGGAGGCGGCGGTGGGAAAACACCGCGGGGTGCGTAACCCGCCGTTCCCCCCGCATTGGCTCAGAATACTGTCGGAGGGCTCGAGAGCTGTTCCTCGAGATACGCTGGGGGCCTGGCTCAGATTCCCTGTACAGAGTCCTGCGTTGGGGCGGGGACGAGAAGGCGACGGGGCAGCGAATCTGCCGTCAGAGGGGCTCTTTGAGGGAGGCGAAGATGGCGTCGTACTCCATTAGGATCAGCTCCACGATCTGGTTCTGGTAGACCATGTGCACCGCCATGTTGAGGAAGTCCTTCTCTGGCCGCAGGAGGGTGGGGCCGAAGACGATGGCCATGCTCTGGGCCGTCATGCGGTTCACCTGGCAATGGTCCGCCACCCTAAGGTTAGCGGAGGTGGGGGGGGGAAATAAAATCCAGGTCAGTTGAAGAAAATATAGGAAGAACTCGCGGTTATACCCGGCCCCTTTCACCCACCTCAAGACGTCCCAAAGCACTCCCCGCCAATCAAGTACCTCTTTCTTTTGAAGTGTGGTCACTGTCGTAATGTGGGAAACGCGACAGCCAATTTGAGCACAGCAAGCTCCCACAAACAGCAATGTGATAAATGACCAGATCAGCTGTTTTAGTGATGTTGGTTGAGGGATAAATTTTGGCCCCAGGACACAGGGGAGAACTCCCCCCAACCCCCCACCGCTCCCTCAATACTGCCCCTCCGACAGTGCGGTGCTCCCTCAGTACTGCCCCTCCGACAGTGCAGCGCTCTCTCAGTACCACCCCGCCGACAGTGCGGTGCTCCCTCAGTACTGCCCCTCCGACAGTGCCGTGTTCCCTCAGTACTGCCCCTCCGACAGTGCGGCGCTCCCTCAGTACTGCCCCTCCGATAGTGCGGCGCTCCCTCAGTACCGCCCCTCCGACAGTGCGGCGCTCCCTCAGTATCGCCCCTCCGACAGTGCGGCGCTCCCTCAGCACTGCCCCTCCAACAGTGCGGCGCTCCCTCAGTATCGCCCCTCCGACAGTGCGGCGCTCCCTCAGCACCGCCCCTCAGACAGTGCGGTGCTCCCTCAGTATCGCCCCTCCGACAGTGCGGCGCTCCCTCAGTACTGCCCCTCCGACAGTGCAGCGCTCCCTCAGTACCGCCCCTCCGATAGTGCGGCGCTCCCTCAGTACCGCCCCTCCGACAGTGCGGCGCTCCCTCAGCACCGCCCCTCAGACAGTGCGGCGCTCCCTCAGTATCGCCCCTCCGACAGTGCGGCGCTCCCTCAGCACCGCCCCTCAGACAGTGCGGCGCTCCCTCAGTATCGCCCCTCCGACAGTGCGGCGCTCCCTCAGCACCGCCCCTCAGACAGTGCGGCGCTCCCTCAGTACCACCCTTCCGACAGTGCGGCGCTCCCTCAGCACCGCCCCTCAGACAGTGCGGCGCTCCCTCAGTACCACCCTTCCGACAGTGCGGCGCTCCCTCAGTACCGCCCCTCCGACAGTGCGGCGTCCCTCAGTATCGCCCCTCCGACAGTGCGGCACTCCCTCAGCACCACCCCTCCGACAGTGCGGCGCTCCCTCAGCACCGCCCCTCAGACAGTGCGGCGCTCCCTCAGTACCACCCTTCCGACAGTGCGGCGCTCCCTCAGCACCGCCCCTCCGACAGTGCAGAGGGATACGGGAGTGGGAGGGGACAGTCTTACAGAGAAGTGAAAAGTTTGTCACTTACTTTTTCATATGTTTAAATATGGTGTTCATGGTGTCCCGGTTGGGTCTTGGCAGATTCAGCACCAGGCGTTTAATGTTCTCCAGACGCTCGGAAGAATCAACGATTTCTACAAAGAATAAAAATTTAAATTAGGAAAGTGCACCCACACAACCCCGACCCTTCTGATCGTCGCCTCCTGAATACACAGCGAGGGAGAGTGTGTGATATGGAGACCAAAACTGTGCGCAGTGCTCTAAGTGTGTGATATGGAGACCAAAACTGTGCACAGTGCTCTAAGTGTGTGATATGGAGACCAGAACTGTGCACAGTGCTCCAAGTGTGTGATAGGGTGGACCAGAACTGTGCGCAGTGCTCCAAGTGTGTGATATGGAGACCAGAACTGTACACAGAGCTCCAAGTGTGTGATATGGAGACCAAAACTGTGCACAGTGCTCTAAGTGTGTGATATGGAGACCAGAACTGTGCACAGTGCTCCAAGTGTGTGATATGGAAACCAGAACTGTGCACAGTGCTCCAAGTGTGTGATATGAAGGCCAGAACTGTGCACAGTGCTCCAAGTGTGTGATAGGGTGGACCAGAACTGTGCACAGTGCTCCAAGTGTGTGATATGGAAACCAGAACTGTGCACAGTGCTCCAAGTGTGTGATATGGAGACCAGAACTGTGCACAGTGCTCCAAGTGTGTGATAGGGTGGACCAGAACTGTGTACAGTGCTCCAAGTGTGTGATATGGAGACCAGAACTGTGCGCAGTGCTCCAAGTGTGTGATATGGAGACCAGAACTGTGCGCAGTGCTCCAAGTGTGTGATAGGGTGGACCAGAACTGTGTGCAGTGCTCCAAGTGTGTGATATGGAGACCAGAACTGTGCGCAGTGCTCCAAGTGTGTGATAGGGTGGACCAGAACTGTGCACAGTGCTCCAAGTGTGTGATATGGAGACCAGAACTGTGCACAGTGCTCCAAGTGTGTGATATGGAGACCAGAACTGTGCACAGTGCTCCAAGTGTGTGATATGGAGACCAGAACTGTGCACAGTGCTCCAAGTGTGTGATATGGAGACCAGAACTGTGCGCACTGCTCCAAGTGTGTGATATGGAGACCAGAACTGTGCGCAGGGCTCCAAGCGTCCAGCGCAAGACTGAGCTCGCACGTACAAAGTGATATGTGGTGAGTTGAGCCGTTCTCACCTGTGCTCTCACACCGAGGTCTGTCTGGGAGGTGTCGAAGTGGCTTCACTGCCTGCAGGTTGTGAACCGGCAGACAGGATTGCAGTGCAGTGCAGCGGGGACAGAGAGAGGGGTGAAAAAACCTCACACGTGTCGACACGTGTTAGGCAGCAGTCGTTATATATAGTCGATGTAAAAGCTAACTCGCCCCAGCCTTTGGAGAAGGTGCAAGAAAGATTTGCAAGGATAGTACCAGAACTGAGAGGTGACAATTACAGAGAATTTACAGCGCAGAAACAGGCCATTCGGCCCAACTGGTCCGTGCTGGTGTTTATGCTCCACTCAAGCCTCCTCCCGTACCTCCAGCCTCATCTCACCCTATCACCATATCCCTCTATTCCTTCCTCCCTAATGTGCTCGAAGGAGAACAACCCCAGATTCTCCGCATCACTGAAGTCCCTCATCCCCTGGAACCATTCTGGTCAATCTCCCCCTTAACCTTCTCTGCTCTAAGGAGAACAATCCCAGCTTCTCCAGTCTCTCCACATCACTGAAGTCCCTCATCCCCCGGTACCATTCTGGTCAATCTCCCCCTTAACCTTCTCTGCTCTAAGGAGAACAACCCCAGCTTCTCCAGTCTCTCCACGTAACTGAAGTCCCTCATCCCCTGGTACCATTCTGGTCAATCTCCCCCTTAACCTTCTCTGCTCTAAGGAGAACAATCCCAGCTTCTCCAGTCTCTCCACGTCACTGAAGTCCCTCATCCCCTGGTAACATTCTGGTCAATCTCCTCCGCACCCTCTCCAAGGCCCTTGACATCTTTCCTAAAGTGCGGTGCCCAGAATTGGGATACAATACCGCTGCTGAGGCCGAACCAGTGTTTGGTTTAGTGCAGCTTCCTTGCTAAAGCCAAGAATTGTTAAAAAGTGAAGAGAGCAAGGGGAGACTGGGGAGGAAGAACAGGACTGATACCCGTATGGAGAATGGGTTAGACATTACACAGTATTTACAGCGCAGAAACAGGCCATTCGGCCCATCTGGTCCATGCCGGTGTTTATGCTCCACACCAGCCTCCTCCCACCCCTACTCCATCTCACCCAATCATCATCGACTGTGTGGCTGTTCATGGTTCCAACACCATCATCAAGTTTGCGGATGGTACCACGGTAGTAGGCCAGATCACCAACAACGATGAGTCAGCCTACAGGGAGGAGGTCCAGCATCTCGTGAAGTGGTGCGCCGATAACAACCTGGCCCTTAACATCAAGAAAACCAAAGAAATCATTGTGGACTTCAGGAAGTCCAAAGGCGGAAGTCACACCCCCATCCACATCAATGGGGCTGTGGTGGAAAGGGTGGACAGCTTTAAGTTCCTCGGAGTCCACATCACGGAAGACCTCCCCTGGTCCCTCAATACCTCCTCTCTGGTGAAGAAGGCCCAGCAGCGCCTATATTTCCTAAGGAGGCTGAAGGGATGTAACCTGTCACCCCTGATCCTCTCTAACTTTTACCGCTACACAATAGAGAGCATCCTGATGAACTGTATCACAGTATGGTATGGCAGCTGTAGCTACTATGACCGGAAAGCCCTGCAGCGGGTAGTCAAAACTGCCCAACGCATTACCGGCACCCGGCTACCGACCATAGCGCACATATACCAGAAACGCTGTTTACGGAGGTCACGGACCATCATCAAAGACCCTACCCACCCCAGCCACAGTCTGTTCGCCCTCCTGCCATCTGGGAGACGCTACAGATGCATTCGCACCCGAACGACCAGATTTAGGAACAGCTTCTTTCCCAGGGCTGTCATCCAACTGAACTCCACAAATAAACACTAAAGCCTGCACATCTGCCAATGCACATTATTATGGTTATGTTAATGTATAACAAGCCAAATGTACGTTGAATGTTTAAATGTCTTAATCTAAATGTACACTCTCGGGAGCCGCAAGCCGACATTTCGTTGTACTGCACTTGTGCACGAACAATGACAATAAAGTTGACTATGATTATGATATCCTTCGATTCCTTTCTCCCTCATGTTCATCCAGCTTCCCCCTTAAATACATCTGTACTATTCGCCTCAACCACTCCCTGTGGTAGCGAGTTCCACATTCTCACCGCTCTCTGGGTAAAGAAGTTTCTCCTGAATTCCCCATTGGATTTCTTGCTGACTGTCCAATATTGATGGCCTCTAGTTTTGTTCTTCCCCACAAGTGGAAACACTCTCTCTCTGCCTCTACTTTATCATAACAGCACGGAAGAAGGCCCATTCAGCCCGTCGATCAACCGGCACCGTGCACAGTTCTGGTCTCCATATACCTTGGTTAGACCGCACTTGGAGCACTGTGCACAGTTCTGGTCTCCATATACCTTGGTTAGACCACACTTGGAGCACTGTGCACAGTTCTGGTCTCCATATACCTTGGTTAGACCACACTTGGAGCACTGTGCACAGTTCTGGTCTCCATATACCTTGGTTAGACCGCACTTGGAGCACTGTGCACAGTTCTGGTCTCCGTATACCTTGGTTAGACCACACTTGGAGCACTGTGCACAGTTCTGGTCTCCATATACCTTGGTTAGACCGCACTTGGAGCACTGTGCACAGTTCTGGTCTCTGTATACCTTGGTTAGACCACACTTGGAGCACCGTGCACAGTTCTGGTCTCCATATACCTTGGTTAGACCACACTTGGAGCACTGTGCACAGTTCTGGTCTCCGTATACCTTGGTTAGACCACACTTGGAGCACTGTGCACAGTTCTGGTCTCCATATACCTTGGTTAGACCGCACTTGGAGCACTGTGCACAGTTCTGGTCTCCGTATACCTTGGTTAGACCACACTTGGAGCACTGTGCACAGTTCTGGTCTCCGTATACCTTGGTTAGACCACACTTGGAGCACCGTGCACAGTTCTGGTCTCCGTATACCTTGGTTAGACCACACTTGGAGCACTGTGCACAGTTCTGGTCTCCGTATACCTTGGTTAGACCACACTTGGAGCACTGTGCACAGTTCTGGTCTCCGTATACCTTGGTTAGACCACACTGGGAGCACCGTGCACAGTTCTGGTCTCCGTATACCTTGGTTAGACCACACTTGGAGCACTGTGCACAGTTCTGGTCTCCGTATACCTTGGTTAGACCACACTTGGAGCACTGTGCACAGTTCTGGTCTCCATATACCTTGGTTAGACCGCACTTGGAGCACTGTGCACAGTTCTGGTCTCCGTATACCTTGGTTAGACCACACTTGGAGCACTGTGCACAGTTCTGGTCTCCATATACCTTGGTTAGACCACACTTGGAGCACTGTGCACAGTTCTGGTCTCCATATTCCTTGGTTAGACCACACTTGGAGCACTGTGCACAGCTCTGGTCTCCATATACCTTGGTTAGACCACACTTGGAGCACTGTGCACAGTTCTGGTCTCCATGTACCTTGGTTAGACCACACTTGGAGCACCGTGCACAGTTCTGGTCTCCGTATACCTTGGTTAGACCACACTTAGAGCACTGTGCACAGTTCTGGTCTCCGTATACCTTGGTTAGACCACACTCGGAGCACTGTGCACAGTTCTGGTCTCCATATACCTTGGTTAGACCGCACTTGGAGCACTGTGCACAGTTCTGGTCTCCGTATACCTTGGTTAGACCACACTTGGAGCACTGTGCACAGTTCTGGTCTCCGTATACCTTGGTTCGACCACACTTGGAGCACTGTGCACAGCTCTGGTCTCCATATACCTTGGTTAGACCACACTTGGAGCACTGTGCACAGTTCTGGTCTCCATATACCTCGGTTAGACCACACTTGGAGCACCGTGCAGTGTTCTGGTCTCCGTATACCTTGGTTAGACCACACTTGGAGCACCGTGCAGTGTTCTGGTCTCCATATACCTTAGTTAGACCACACTTGGAGCACTGTGCACAGTTCTGGTCGCCATATACCTGTGTTAGACCACACTTGGAGCACCGTGCACAGTTCTGGTCTCCATATACCTTGGTTAGACCACACTTGGAGCACCGTGCACAGTTCTGGTCTCCATATACCTTGGTTAGACCACACTTGGAGCACTGTGCACAGCTCTGGTCTCTGTATACCTTGGGTAGACCACACTTGGAGCACTGTGCACAGTTCTGGTCTCCGTATACCTTGGTTAGACCTCACTTGGAGCACTGTGCACAGTTCTGGTCTCCGTATACCTTGGTTAGACCACACTTGGAGCACTGTGCACAGTTCTGCTCTCCATATACCTTGGTCAGACCACATTTGGAGCACCGTGCACAGTTCTGCTCTCCATATACCTTGGTTAGACCACACTGGGAGCACTGTGCACAGTTCTGGTCTCCGTATACCTTGGTTAGACCTCACTTGGAGCACCATGCACAGTTCTGGTCTCCATATACCTTGGTTAGACCACACTTGGGGCACCGTGCACAGTTCTGGTCTCGGTATACCTTGGTTAGACCACACTTGGAGCACCGTGCACAGTTCTGGTCTCCATATACCTTGGTTAGACCACACTTGGAGCACTGTGCACAGTACTGGTCTCCATATACCTTGGTTAGACCACACTTGGAGCACTGTGCACAGTTCTGGTCTCCATATACCTTGGTTAGACCACACTTGGAGCACCGTGCACAGTTCTGGTCTCCATATACCTTGGTTAGACCACACTTGGAGCACTGTGCACAGTTCTGGTCTCCGTATACCTTGGTTAGACCTCACTTGGAGCACCATGCACAGTTCTGGTCTCCATATACCTTGGTTAGACCACACTTGGGGCACCGTGCACAGTTCTGGTCTCGGTATACCTTGGTTAGACCACACTTGGAGCACCGTGCACAGTTCTGGTCTCCATATACCTTGGTTAGACCACACTTGGAGCACTGTGCACAGTACTGGTCTCCATATACCTTGGTTAGACCACACTTGGAGCACTGTGCACAGTTCTGGTCTCCATATACCTTGGTTAGACCACACTTGGAGCACCGTGCACAGTTCTGGTCTCCATATACCTTGGTTAGACCACACTTGGAGCACTGTGCACAGTTCTGGTCTCCGTATACCTTGGTTAGACCACACTTGGAGCACAGTGCACAGTTCTGGTCTCCATATACCTTGGTTAGACCACACTAGGAGCACTGCGCACAGCTCTGGTCGCCATATTCCAAAAAGGATATAGAGGCACTGGAGAAGGTGCTAAAAAGATTTACCAGAATGATCCCAGAACTGAGAGGTTTATAACTATCAGGAAAGGCTGAACAGGCTGGGGGCTCTTTTCTCTTGAAAAGAGAAGGCTGAGGGGTGACCTGATAGAGGTCTTTAAAATTATGAAGTGTTCGATAGGGTAGACGTAGAGAAGATGTTTCCACTTGTGGGAGGAGACCAGAACTAGGGGCCATCAATATAAGATAGTCACTGATAAATCCAATGGGGAAATCAGGAGAAACTTCTTTACCCAGAGAGTGGTGAGAATGTGGAACTGGCGACCATATTAATTCGCTCACGGGATGTAGGCGTCGCTGGCAAGGCCAGCATTTATTGCCCATCCCTAGTTGACCTCGAGAAGGTGGTGGCGAGCCACCTTCTTGAACCGCTGCAGTCCCGTGATACTACTTCGTAGCGGTTTGGTACGACTGAGTGTTTTGCTGGGCCATTTCAGGGGGCAGTTAAGAGTCAACCACATTGCTGTGGGTCTGGAGTCACATATCGGCCAGACCGGGTAAGGGCGGCAGATTTCCTTCCCTGAAGGACATTAGTGAACCAGATGGATTTTTACGATGATCTGGTAGTTTCACGGTCATCGTTACCGATGCCAGCTTTTTACTTAGAAACATATAAAAATAGTAGCAGGAGTCGGCCATTCGGCCCTTCGAGCCTGCTCCGCCATTCAATACGATCATGGCTGATCCTCCATCTCAATACCATATTCCCGCTCTCTCCCTATACCCCTTGATGTGTCCAGAAATCTATCTATCTTCTTAACTATATTCAGTGACTTGGCCTCCACAGCCTTCTGTGGTAGAGAATTCCACAGGTTCACCACCCTCTGAGTGAAGAAATGTCTCCTCATCTCAGTCCTAAATGTCCTACCCCGTATCCTGAGACTGTGACCCCTCGTTCTAGACCCCCCCCCCCAGCCAGGGGAAACATCCTCCCTGCATCCAGTCTGTCTAGCCCTGTCAGAATTTTATCCGTTTCAATGAGATCCCCTCTCATTCTTCTAAACTCTAGTGAATACAGGCCTAGTCGACCCAATCCCTCCTCATACGACAGTCCTGCCATCCCAGGAATCAGTCTGGTGAACCTTCGCTGCACTCCCTCTATGGCAAGTATATCCTTTCTTAGGTAAGGAGACCAAAACTGCACACAGTACTCCAGGTGTGTTCTCACCAAGGCCCTGTACAACTGTAGTAAGACATCCTTGTTCCTGTACTCAAATCCTCTTGCAATGAAGGCCAACATACCATTTGCCTTCCTAACTGCTTGCTGCGTCTGCAAGTTTGCTTTCAGTGACTGGTATACAAGGACACCCAGGTTCCTCTGTACATCAACATTTCCCAATCTAGCACCATTTAAATAATACTCTACCTTTCTGTTTTTCCTACTGAAGTGGATAACTTCACATTTATCCACGTTATACTGCATCTGCCATGTATTTGCCCACTCACTCAGCTTGTCTAAATCGCCTTGAAGCCTCTTTGCATCCTCCTCACAACTCGCAGTCCCACCTAAGTTTCGTGTCGTCAGCAAACTTGGAAATATTACATTTGGTTCTTAATGAGCTGAATTTAAATAACCCCAGCCGCCGTGGTGGGATTTTGAACTCATGTTTCGCGATCTATTAGTCCAGGTCTTCCTCGATCACTAGTCCAGTAACGCAGCCACCATGCCATCGTACCCCTGGAGTGGTTGAGGCGAATAACGTGGATGCATTAAAGGGGAAGCGGACTAAGAATAGATGCAGTCGTTTGGATCTCCGTTGGAGGCCGGAAGGCACGTCTCCTCGGACCGTGTTTTGGTAGAAGGAAGCTGCCGGACTTCCAATCTTTCAGGTGGGAAGAATGACATGAATCTTAGTGCTGGGTCTGAGGTCCTGGTCTTCAAACACTCTCTTCCTCAGGCGACCGAAGGCTCGATCAATCGCCTCCTCGCTGACTGGGCCCTCTGATGTTGTGAGTGACAGGATCTCAGAGAGGGGATCTCATTGAAACTTATAAAATTCTAACAGGACTGGACAGACTAGATGCAGGAAGGATGTTCCCGATGGTCGGGGAGTCCAGAACCAGGGGTCACAGTCTAAGGATAAAGGGGTAAGCCATTTAGGACAGAGCTGAGGAGGAATTTCTTCACCCAGAGAGTGGTGAACATAAGAACATAAGAAATAGGAGCAGGAGTCGGCCAATCGGCCCCTCGAGCCTGCTCCGCCATTCAATAAGATCATGGCTGATCTGATCCTAACCTCAAATCTACTTTCACTCTCCAGCCCACCCGAACCCATGTGATCTCCCGGGAGAGGCGAAAAACCAGATAAAAAACCCAATGGCCAATTTGGGAGAAAAAATCTGGGAAATTCCTCTCCGGCCCATCTAGGCGATCGAAACTCGTCCAGGAGATCACTCTGTCCCTGTATTTCCTGCAGTACTTACCTTCTGTAAGAGCTGATCTCCACCCCAGCCAGGAACAGGCCCAATTTACTCTTGAAGGACTCCTAGCTGGCAGCCTGTTCCCGAGGTCTCCACTAATCCCTGTGAATAGAACCATCTCCTGAAATCTAACACAGAATTAGAACACAAGAAGTAGGAGCAGGACCAGGCTTATGAATTAATACTGGGCGGCCTGCTGGTGGCGCTGTCCAGGGAGAGTATAAATACTCGGGCACGGGCCCAGCTTGCTCAGGACATTCTTTAACAGGAACTAGTGAAGGACAGAACTAGACCTCCATGTTGAAAAACAGCTGATTAAATTGACGTAAAAAAACTGCTAGGCACTTGCTCTGAGTATTAAACAAGGCTTTAATTAACTGTTTTTCAACATGGGGGTCTAGTTGTGTCCTTCACTAGTTCCTGTGAAAGAATGTCCTGAGCAAGCTGGGCCCGTGCCCGAGTATTTATACTCTCCCTGGACAGCGCCACCCGCAGGCCGCCCAGTTTTATTTCATAAATCATTTCCACATGGATGACAAGATTCATGGAGCATAAATACCGGCATGGACCAGTTGGGCCGAATGGCCTGTTTCTGTGCTGTACATTCGATGTAAATCTGTGCATTTAAGAACTTAAGAACACAAGACACAGGAGCAGGAGTCGGCCATTCGGCCCCTCGAGCCTGCTCCGCCATTCAATCAGATCGCGGCTGATCTTCGACCTCAACCCCATTTTCCCGCCCGATCCCCATATCCCTCGGTTCCCCGAGAGTCCAAAAGTCTATCGATCTCAGCCTTAAATATACTCAACGACTGAGCCTCCACAGCCCTCTGGGGCAGAGAATTCCAAAGATTCACCGCCCTCTGAGTGAAGAAATTCCTCCTCATCTCAGTCCTAAATGGCCGACCCCTTATCCTGAGACTGTGACCCCTAGTGACTAATCCTTGCCTTGCCCAGGTCTCAGACTGGTGTTGAGTTAACAGATCACAGATGGTGTGTAATTTGCCTTTGTCCCCTTGAGTTAGGAATTGAGGGGAGGGTGCGGGAAATCAGCCAGGGTTACTGCTCATGGTCCCTACTTAATGTGTCCGCCTTAGCTCAGTTGGTAGGTCGTGGGTAAGAGTCTCACTGCAGAGGCTTGGGCACAAAATCTAGGCTGACACTCTCGGTGCCAGTACTGAGACAGCGCTGCACTGTCGGAGGGTCAGTACCGAGACAGCGCTGCACTGTCGGAGGGTCAGTACCGAGGGAGCACTGCACTGTCGGAGGGGCAGTACCAAGGGAGCGCCGCACTGTCGGAGGGACATTACCGAGGGAACGGCACACTGTCGGAGGGTCAGTACTGAGGGAGTGCTGCGCTGTCGGAGGGGCAGTGCTGAGGGTGCGCCGCACTGTCGTAGGGGCTATACTGAGGGAGCGCCACACTGTCAGAGGGGCAGTACTGAGGGAGCGCCGCACTGTCAGAGGTGCGGTAATGAGGGAGCGCTGCACTGTCGGAGGGGCAGTACCGAGGGAGCGCCGCACTGTCGGAAGGACAGTACCGAGGGAGCGCCACACTGTCGGAGGGGGGAACTGAGGGAGCGCCACACTGTCGGAGGGGCAGTTCTGAGGGAGTGCCACACTGTCGGAGGGGCCATCTTTCAGATGAGACGTTAAACCAAGGACCACTCTGTGCAATCACGCTCGCTCTCTGCCCATTCAGACAAGGCGAGGGGGGGGGAATCACTCTGTGTAACCGCGCTCACTCGGACTAGGGCAGGGAGCGGCACTTCACTTACTGATTGAGGACACGAAGTCTTCAAAAGCGTCGTAGGGGAACAGTGGCTCGGGTAGCTCCCGGAAGAACATCTTCAGCGCGCCGGTGATCACGTGGACGTCCTCCCACTCGGCACTGTCCATGTCCAGCTTCTCTTCTGCAGAGGAGGGAGGGGGGGGGCGATTCACAAGAGAGAGACGGGTGAAGGGGAGGCAGAAGGAACGAGGAACGCGAACGCATTCGATCATTTAAGCGACCGCCCTTCGAGGGATGAGTACCGGGTCCAATATCGTAAACCCTGGACGGCCGGTCAAACCCCGCACCCCGGGCAGCTGCTGGTCAAAGGGAGCTTCTCCGTCAGACTGGACGTGGTCATCACCCCTTTCCCCGCACCCGCCCTCCCCTCCCCTCCACTCAGACCGCTCATGCGATAAAAGGTTAGAAAACAAAAATTTCAGAGCGCATTTCTCCAGCGCCTTTCCCCACCTCAGGACGTCCCAAATCACTTTACAGCCAATGAAGTACTTTCTCTTTTCCAAGTGTGGTCACTGTTGTAATGAAGGAAACGCGGCAGCCAATTTGCGCACAGCAAGCTCCCACAAACAGCGATGTGATAATGACCAGATCTGGTTTTTTTTTTTTTTTAAGTGATGTTGGTTGAGGGATAAATATTGGCCCCAGGACAACGGGGAGAACTCCCCCCAGCTCTTCTTCGAAATGGTGGCCGTGGGATCTTATACGTCCACCCGAGAGGGCAGACAGGACCTCGGTTTAACGTCTCATCTGAAAGACGGCACCTCCGACAGTGCGGCGCTCCCTCAGTACTGCCCCTCCGGCAGTGCGGGGCTCCCTCAGTACCGCCCCTCCGACAGTGCGGCGCTCCCTCAGTACTGCCCCTCTGACAGTGCGGCGCTCCCTCAGCACTGCCCCTCCGACAGTGCAGCGCTCCCTCTGTACCGCCCCTCCGACAGTGCGTCGCTCCCTCTGTACCACCCCTCCGACAGTGTGGCGCTCCCTCTGTACCGCCCCTCCGACAGTACGTCACTCCCTCTGTACCGCCCCTCCGACAGTGCGCCGCTCCCTCTGTACCGCCCCTCCGACAGTGCGTCGCTCCCTCAGTACCGCCCCTCCGACAGTGTGGCGCTCCCTCTGTACCGCCCCTCCGACAGTGCGTCGCTCCCTCTGTACCGCCCCTCCGACAGTGCGTCGCTCCCTCTGTACCGCCCCTCCGACAGTGCGTCGCTCCCTGTGTACCACCCCTCCGACAGTGCGGCGCTCCCTCTGTACCGCCCCTCCGACAGTGCGTCACTCCCTCTGTACCGCCCCTCCGACAGTGCGTCGCTCCCTCAGTACCGCCCCTCCGACAGTGCGTCGCTCCCTCTGTACCGCCCCTCCGACAGTGCGTCACTCCCTCTGTACCGCCCCTCCGACAGTGCGTCGCTCCCTGTGTACTGCCCCTCCGACAGTACGTCGCTCCCTCTGTACCGCCCCTCCGACAGTGTGTCGCTCCCTCAGTACTGCCGAGTGTCGGCCTGGATTACGGAGCTCGAGTCTCTGGAGTGAGGCTCGAACTCATGACCTTCTGACTCAGAGGCGAGAGAGAGAGTGAGAGAGACCCACTGAACTGTGGCCGACACCTTTATCTTGCAAGATACAGAAGAACAAACAAGGGTCAATTCGACCAAACTCGCGCTGGACGGAGACAGGGTTACGATACAGCGGTGCCGGCGCTCCAGCCCGCGCTCCCTCCGCCAGCTCGGTGGAATTACTCTGTAAACCATAAAGACGGACATCAACGGACATCAAGCAGCGGAAGCCATCATCGACACTCGCAGGCAGTGAGCAGAGGCGCGCAACAGACGCCAAGCAGCACGTTGAAAGCGCAATGGAACTTGCCCCCCACCCCACCCCTCGCGTTAACAGTGACCAGACTCCAGGTCATGTGAGGACAGCAATCTCCGCCCTCCCTCCGACGGGGAGTGACATGAATCAGTCATTCATGAAAGAAAGACTCATGAAATAATACTGAGCGGCCTGCGGGTGGCGCTGTCCAGGGAGAGTATAAATACTCGGGCACGGGCCCAGCTTGCGCAGGACATTCTTAACGGGAACTAGTGAAGGACACAACTAGACCTCCATGTTGTACAACAGTTGATTAAAGCTTTGTTTAACGCTTGGACCAAGTGCCTAGTAGTTTTCTTACGTCAGGGAGAGTGGAGAGAGGGCCGCCCGCGGTGGGAACCAGCACCGGACCCCGCTTTGCCTTGCCCCGACTTAACCTCGCACCCGAGCGCGCCTCGACCGAGCGTGTCGGTCGCAAGCGCGGCGCGATCGCGCTCGTCTCTCCCCCATGCCCACCCACTCGCGCACCCCGCCCCTCTCCCGCAGCACGTTCGATGAGCAGGGTCTAGGTCCGGTGGCGACCGGTCGCGCTGCAGGATCGGAGAGGCGGGTTTTTTTTTGCCGCCGCGCGAGAAATTAGCCCGGACTGCTCCGAAAGCGGAGCGCAGCGAGAACTCCTTCCGTCGAGGGGAGTCCCGTTCCGTTTCGTTCCCGGTCAGCCGACTCCGGGTTCGGACTGTGTCGACACTGTAACGGCAGCGAAGCCGTTTCACGCCAACACTGCCGGCGTGCGCGATCCGCAATGCTTCACGGACTAGCCGCCCAGCTTTTGGGAGAGTCTTCCCAGCGGTCTTCTGTCCCTCCTCTGTCGCAGGCACCCACTCTTGCTGGAATCCCGCGGCCCTCCAGCACCTCACCCGGGTACCCGTCCTTCGACTGCGGGCCAGGGGAAAGCTAGTGGGAGCAAGTTATACAGCTTGTCCCCACCTGACATGCACACACACAGACAGAGACACGCACTCACTCACAGACACACACACACACTCACTCACACACTCACAGACACACACACACACACACTCACTCACACAGGTACACTCTCACACACTCGCTCACACTCACTCGCACACACTGACACACACACACACGTACACTCAGACACACGTACACTCACACACACACACACACGTACACTCTCACACACACACACACACACACACACATACACTCTCACACACTCACTCACACACACAGACACACTCACTCACACAGACACACTCTCACACACACTGACACACACGTACACACACACTCTCTCACACACACACTGACACACACGTACACTCTCACACTCACACTCAGACACACTCTCCCACACACGTACACTCTCACACACAGAGTCACACTCACACACACAGTCACACTCACTCACACATACACACACACACACACACACAGTCACACTGATCAGTAGGGTTTGCTGATCAGTGATCGAAGACAGGAGCCCCGATTGTTCCCCTCTCCCCACCCACCCCGCCCCCCCCACACACAACCCCAGGGAGACACCGAGAACAACCGCCCGACCAACACCCACCCCTCAGCCCTTCCCTCCCGCCCCCCGGGACCGGCGCCGACCCGGGACCTGGGCGACCGCGGGGGTTTCACGAAACAGCGGTCCCTGGTTTCCATCCGTAAAGCTCTTCCCGGGCGTAAAAAGCGGGGCGATGCAGAGACATGAGGGGAAAAGCACGGGGGGACACACACACACAGACTGCACGGTGAGGACGAGGGGACGCGGAAGCTGCTTGCGACGCCCGGCTGGGCTACGGGAAGCGTGCGAGGGCGGTTGCGAGGCTTTTGTCTTACTCTCTACCTTGGCACAGTTCTTCGGGAAACAAGTAGCGCCCGTCGGTAGTCACTGCCCTCTCTGCAAAAGTAATGTTGAACGGAAATCTACTGAGTCGCCTTTCTCACCAAGGAGGAGGAAATACAACAAAAAGAAATCACAGAACTCGCAATGCACAGGAGGAGGCCATTCGGCCCGTCGTGCCTGTGCCGGCTCTTTGAACGAGCTCTCCAATTAGTCCCACTCTCTCCCCCTGCTCTTTCCCCCGGAGCCCTGTGAATTTTTCCCCTTCAAGTATTTATCCCATTCTCCCTTTTGAAAGTTACTATTGAATCTGCTCCCACCGCCCTTTCAGGCAGCGCGTTCCAGATCACAACAACTCGCTGCGTAAAAACATTCTCCTCATCTCCCCCTCTGGTTCGTAATTTTGAACGCCTCTATTAAATCTCCTCCTTAACCTTCTCTGCTCTAAGGAGAACAACCCCAGCTTCTCCAGTCCCTCCACATCACTGAAGTCGCTCATCCCCTGGTACCATTCTGGTCAATCTCCCCCTTAACCTTCTCTGCTCTAAGGAGAACAACCCCAGCTTCTCCAGTCTCTCCCCGTCACTGAAGTCGCTCATCCCCTGGTACCATTCTGGTCAATCTCCCACTTAACCTTCTCTGCTCTAAGGAGAACAACCCCAGCTTCTCCAGTCTCTCCACCTCACTGAAGTCCCTCATCCCCTGGTACCATTCTGGTCAGTCTCCCCCTTAACCTTCTCTGCTCTAAGGAGAACAACCCCAGCTTCTCCAGTCTCTCCACGTCACTGAAGTCCCTCATCCCCTGGTACCATTCTGGTCAATCTCCCCCTTAACCTTCTCTGCTCTAAGGAGAACAACCCCAGTTTCTCCAGTCTCTCCACGTTACTGAAGTCCCTCATCCCCTGGTACCATTCTGGTCAATCTTCTCCGCACCCTCTCCGAGGCCCCTGACATCCTCCCTAAAGTTTGCGCCGGCCAGAATTGGAGACACAATTCGCCGGCGGGGGCCGAACCAGCGATTTATGAAAAGGTTTAGCGCAACTCCCTTGCTTTCGTACTCTCTGTCATGACTCTCGTCATTCATGAAGAAATGACTCATGAAATAACATTGGGCGGCCAGCTGGTGGCGCCGTCCAAGGAGTATAAATACTCGGGCGTGGGCCCAGCTTGCTCAGGATGTTTTTGTAACCAGGAACTAGTGTCCCGTCTGCAAGCTCCGCAGACCCCGTTACGATTGGCGGGCAGCCGGGAGATCGACTTTTGTCGACACAGATCAGCATGCGGCCGTGCTTTGGCGCTGCCCCTTGTATCTGCAGTGCTGTCCGTCCTGGCTTCTGTGTGCCCTGCTCGAGCAACCCCTCGAGTGTAGAAGATTAAGGGGTAACAGGCTCGAGGGGGGCTGAATGGCCTCCTGTTCCTAATGTAACAGACTCGAGGGGGCTGAATGGCCTCCTCCTGTTCCTAATGTAACAGGCTCGAGGGGGCTGAATGGCCTCCTCCTGTTCCTAATGTAACAGGCTCGAGGGGGGCTGAATGGCCTCCTCCTGTTCCTAATGTAACAGGCTCGAGGGGGGCTGAATGGCCTCCTCCTGTTCCTAATGTAACAGGCTCGAGGGGGGCCGAATGGCCTCCTCCTGTTCCTAATGTAACAGGCTCGAGGGGGCTGAATGGCCTCCTCCTGTTCCTAATGTAACAGGCTCGAGGGGGGCTGAATGGCCTCCTCCTGTTCCTAATGTAACAGGCTCGAGGGGGGCTGAATGGCCTCCTCCTGTTCCTATGATTCTAAGATTGACTTTATAATAAGGTTCAAAAATGGTACAGGGGAGCCCCCTGGTGGCGACTGCAAGCACAGCTGCTCCTGCTCCTGTTTCTCTGGTCAGAGATCATAGCTAAAGGCGTGGACGAGTGATTCAGCCGCGGGCGGGCGGGCTGAGGCTGTGGCGGGGAGGGCCGATGTTACGGGAATATAATCCCGTTTGTGCTGCCCTCCTGTCGCAGCTGCTGTTATTGGGCGATACAGCGCAGGAGGAGGCCATTCGGCCCATCGTGCCTGTGCCGGCTCTTTGAACGAGCTCTCCAATTAGTCCCACTCCCCCCTGCTCTTTCCCCCGTAGCCCTGTGAATTTTTCCCCCTCAAGTATTTCTCCAATTCCCCTTTTGAAAGTTACTATTGAATCTGCTCCCACCGCCCTTTCAGGCAGCGCGTTCCAGATCACAACAACTCGCTGCGTAAAAACATTCTCCTCATCTCCCCCTCTGGTTCTTTGGCCGATTATCTTCAATCTGTTTAGAACGTAAGAAATAGGAGCAGGAGTCGGCCATTCGGCCCCTTGAGCCTGCTCCGCCATTCAATAAGATCGTGGCTGATCATCGACCTCAATTCCACTTTCATCTCCATATCCCTCGATTCCCCTAATCGATCGATCTCAGCCTTGAATATACTCAAAGACTCAGCCCCTCTGGGGCAGAGAATTTTCCCAATCTACTCTTATCACAACCCCTCGTAATTTTGAACGCTCAATTAAATCTACCCCTTAACCTTGTCTGCTCTAAGAGGAACAACCCCAGCTTCTCCAGTCTCTCCACGTCACTGAAGTCCCTCATCCCTGGTACCATTCTGGTCAATCTCCTCCTTAACCTTCTCTGCTCCAAGGAGAACAACCCCAGCTTCTCCAGTCTCTCCATGTAACTGAAGTCCCTCATCCCCTGGTACCATTCTGGTCAATCTCCTCCTTAACCTTCTCTGCTCTAAGGAGAACAGCCCCAGCTTCTCCAGTCTCTCCACGTCACTGAAGTCCCTCATCCCCTGGTACCATTCTGGTCAATCTCCCCCTTAACCTTCTCTGCTCTAAGGAGAACAACCCCAGCTTCTCCAGTCTCTCCACGTCACTGAAGTCCCTCATCCCTTGGTACCATTCTGGTCAATCTCCCCCTTAACCTTCTCTGCTCTAAGGAGAACAACCCCAGCTTCTCCAGTCTCTCCACGTCACTGAAGTCCCTCATCCCCTGGTACCATTCTGGTCAATCTCCCCCTTAACCTTCTCTGCTCTAAGGAGAACAGCCCCAGCTTCTCCAGTCTCTCCACGTCACTGAAGTCCCTCATCCCCTGGTACCATTCTGGTCAATCTCCTCCTTAACCTTCTCTGCTCTAAGGAGAACAACCCCAGCTTCTCCAGTCTCTCCACGTCACTGAAGTCCCTCATCCCCTGGTACCATTCTGGTCAATCTCCTCCGCACCCTCTCCAAGGCCCCTGACATCCTTCCTAAAGTGTGCAGTGCCCAGAATTGGGACACAATACACCAGCTGGGGCTGAACCAGTGATTTATAAAGGTTACTCCCTGTACACTAACGCTCTATTAACAAGCGACGGTGACGATAGATCCCCCCTCCTCACTGCTCCCCATCCCTCCCTCCCTCCCTCCGTCCTGGAAGAGACCTCACTCACCATGATCGACCACGAACCTCAGCTTCTGTATAATGGCCAGGTTTCCACTCACTCGGTAAATGCCATCTGCGTCCAGCCCTACAGGGAGCAGAGGGTGAAGACGGGGGTGTTAATTCTGGTGAGATACGAGGTGGAGGGAAAAGAGAGAGAGAGAGGGAGAGGGGAGAGAAGAGAGAGAGAGCGAGAGAGGGAAGAGAAGAGAGAGAGAGGGGAGAGAAAAGAGAGGGAGCGAGAGAGGAGAGAGAGAGAGAAAGAGAGAGGGGGGGAGAGGAAAGAGAGAGAATCATAGAAATTTAAGGCACAGAAGGAGCCCATTCGGACCATCGTGTCTGTGCCGGCCGACAAAGAGCTCTCCAGCCTAATCCCACTCTCCTGCTCTCGGTCCGTAGCCCTTTAGGTTACGGCACTTCGAGTGAATATCCAAGTACTTTTTAAATGTCATGACGGTCTCTGCCTCTCCCGCCCTTTCAGGCAGTGAGTTCCAGACCCCCACCACCCTCTGGGTGAAAAAAGTTCTCAACTCCCCTCTAATCACAGAATCACAGAAACCCCACAGTGCAGATAGAGGCCATTTCGGCCCATCGAGCCTGCACCGACACATATCCCACCCGATCCCCGTAACCCCTACACCAACACACATCCCACCCGAGCCCCGTAACCCCACGTATTTAATCCCCCTAACACTAAGGGTCAATTTATCATAGCCAATCAACCTAACCCGCACATCTTTGGACTGTGGGAGGAAACCGGAGCACCCGGAGGAAACCCACGCAGACACGGGGAGAATGTGCAAACTCCACACAGACAGTCGCCCGAGGCCGGATTCGAACCCGGGTCCCTGGCGCCGTGAGGCAACATTGCTAACCACTATGCCACCTCACACTTCTCCGGATTGAATATATATTAATGATCTACAATATATATATTAATGATCTAGACGAGGGAACTAGATGTAATATCGCCAAGTTTGCAGATGACACAAAGCCGGGTGGGCGTGTGTGCTGTGAGGAGGATGCCGAGAAACTCCAGTATGATTTGGACAGGTTGGGTGATTGGGCAGATGCAGTATAATGTGGATAAATGCGAGGTTATCCATTTTGGTGGCAAAAACAGGAAGGCAGATTATTATCTGAACGGCAATAGATTGGGAGAAGGGGAAGTGCAACGAGACCTGGGTGTCCTTGTGCACCAGTCGCTGAAGGTAAGCATGCAGGTGCAGCAGACGGTTAAGAAGGCAAATGGTATGTTGGCTTTCATAGCGAGAGGATTCGAGTACAGGAGCAAGGATGTCTTGCTGCAGTTGTACAGGACCTTGGTGAGACCGCACCTTGAGTATTGTGTGCAGTTTTGGTCGCCTTATCTGAGGAAGGATGTTCTTGCCATGGAGGGAGTGCAGCGAAGATTCACCAGGCTGATACCTGGGATGGCAGGAATGACGTACGAGGAGAGATTGGGTCGATTGGGCTTATATTTGCTGGAGTTTAGAAGAATGAGAGGGGATCTCATTGAAACTTATAAAATTCTAACAGGACTAGACAGACTAGATGCAGGAAGGATGTTCCCGATGGCGGGGGAGTCCAGAACCAGGGGTCACAGTCTAAAGATAAGGGATAAGCCATTTAGGACTGAGATGAGGAGGAATTTCTTCACCCAGAGAGTGGTGAACCTGTGGAATTCTCTACCACAGAAGGCAGTTGAGGCCAATTCATTAAATATATTCAAGAAGGAGTTAGATATATTTCTTAAGGCTAAAGGGATCAAGGGATATGGGGAGAAAGCAGGGACAGGGTACTGAATTTGGATGATCAGCCATGATCGCATTAAATGGCGGAGCAGGCTCGAGGGGCTGAATGGCCGACTCCTGCTCCTATCTTCTATGTTTCTATGTTTTCTACGAATTCCATTTGCCACTGTTCTGCCCACCTGACCAGTCCATCGATATCCTCCTGCAGTCTGCAGCTTCCTTCTTCATTATCAGCCGCATTTTTGTATCATCCGCAAACTTCTTAATCATACTTCCTACATTCAAGTCCAAATCATTGATGTGCACCACAAAAAGCAGAGGACCCAGTACTGAGCCCTGCGAAACCCCACTGGAAACAGCCTTCCAGTCACAAAACAAAGCACCCTTCGACCATTACCCTTGGTTTCCTGCCTCCGAGCCAATTTCGGATCCAACTTGCCACTTTGCCTTGGATCCCAAGTGGCTTTTACTTTCGTGGCCGTGCGGGACCTTATCAAAAAAGCCTCGCTAAAATCCAGAGAGAGGGGGGGGGAGAGGGAAAGAGCGAGAGAGAGAGAGAGAGCAGAGGGGAAAGAAAAGAGAGAAAGTAAAAGGAAAGTGAAACAGTTAAGCGAGCCTGAAATTTACAGTTAGCCCATTAGAAGGATACAGGTCTCGTTGGGGGTGGGGGGGGAGGAGAAACAGCACCCACCTCGTCTTTCCACAGCCTCGATACAGAGTCGCACGAACTTGGGAACTGTGGTTTTCTCCCGCTCGCACAGCGCGTCGAGACGACAGCCGAAGACTTGATCTTAACGGGGGTTGGGGGAAAGAGGGAGGGGGTCAGTGAAACAGGTCATGGAAACATAGAAGATAGGAGCAGGAGTCGGCCATTCGGCCCCTCGAGCCTGCTCCGCCATTCAATGAGATCATGGCTGATCATCCAAATTCAGTACCCTGTCCCTGCCTTCTCCCCATATCCCTTGATCCCTTTAGCCTTAAGAAATATATCCAACTCCTTCTTGAATATATTTAATGAATTGGCCTCAACTGCCTTCTGTGGTAGAGAATTCCACAGGTTCACCACTCTCTGGGTGAAGAAATTCTTCCTCATCTCTGTCCTAAATGGCTTACCCCTTATCCTTAGAATGTGACCCCTGGTTCTGGACTCCCCCGCCATCGGGAACATCCTTCCTGCATCTAGTCTGTCTAGTCCTGTTAGAATTTTAGAAGTTTCAATGAGATCCCCTCTCATTCTTCTAAACTCCAAGCCCAATCGACCCAACCTCTCCTCATACGTCATTCCTGCCATCCTAGGTATCAGTCTGGTGAATCTTCGCTGCACTCCCTCCATGGCAAGAACATCCTTCCTCAGATAAGGCGACCAAAACTGCACACAATACTCAAGGTGTGGTCTCACCAAGGCCCTGTACAACTGCAGCAAGACATCCTTGTTCCTGTACTCGAATCCTCTCGCTATGAAGGCCAACATACCATTTGCCTTCTTAACCGCCTGCTGCACCTGCATGCTTACCTTCAGCGACTGGTGCACAAGGACACCCAGGTCTCTTTACACTTCCCCTTCTCCCAATCTATTGCCATTCAAATAATAATCTGCCTTCCTGTTTTTGCCACCAAAGTGGATAACCTCACATTTATCCACATTATAGTGCATTTGCCATGTTTCTGCCCAATCACCCAACCTGTCCAAATCGTACTGGAGTTTCACGACATCCTCCTCACAGCATACCCTCCCACCCAGCTTTGTGTCATCTGCAAATTTGGAGATATTACATCCAATTCCCTCGTCCAGATCATTAATATATATTTAATATATATTGTGAACAGCTGGGGTCCTAGGACCGATCCTTGCAGTACCCCACTAGTCACTGCCTGCCACTCGGAAAACGACCCGTTTATTCCAACTCTTTGCTTCCTGTCTGCCAACCAGTTCTCTGTCCAAGTCAATACCTTGCCCCCAATCCCATGTGCCTTAATTTTGCACGCTAATCTCTTAAGCAGGACCTTATCGAAAGCCTTCTGAAAGTCCAAATACACCACATCCACTGGTTCTCCCTTATCTATTTTACCAGTTACATCCTCAAAAAATTCCAGTAGATTAGTCAAGCATGATTTACCTTTTGTAAATCCATGTTGACTTTGTCCGATCCTGTCACTGCTTTCCAAGTGCTCTGCTATTACATCTTTTATAATGGACTCTAGCATTTTCCCCACTACCGATGTCATGGTCTGTAATTACCCGTTTTTTCTCTACCACCTTTTTTGAATAGTGGGGTAACATTAGCTACCCTCCAATCCATGGGAACTGTTCCAGAGTCTATCGAGTTCTGGAAGGTGACCAGCAATGCATCTACTATCTCCAGGGCCACTTCATTAAGTACCCTAGGATGTAGATTATCAGGCACTGGGGATTTATCGGCCTTCAATCCCATCAATTTCCCTAACACCATTTCCCTACAAATACTGATTTCTTTCAGTTCCACCCTTTCATCAGACCCTATGTTCCCCGGCATCTCTGGGAGGTTATTTGTGTCCTCCTTTGTGAAGACAGAACCAAAATATGTATTTAGTTGGTCTACCATTTCTTTGTTCCCCATTATAAATTCCCCCGATTCTGACTGTAAGGGACCTACGCTTGACTTCACCAATCTTTTTCTCTTCACATATCTATAAAAGCTTTTACAGTACATACTGGGCTGTCTGCCGGTTACCTTTGATCAGGCCCTTTTCCTGCAGGGTCTGGAGCGGAGGTCTCCTGGTGATGAACTTCCTGATCCTGTTCTTCACCCGCTTCCTCTCGGAGCTGTCGGAGTTCATCCGCCGCACTGGCAACGGAAGCGAGAAACGGATCGTCAGTGGCGCGTCTCCGTGCGGGTTAGATATCAGCGCAGATATCTCGGAGGGTTGTAGAGGCTGGAGGAGGTTACAGAGATAGGGAGGGTTGTAGGGGGATGGAGGAGGTTACAGAGATAGGGAGGGTTGTAGGGGGCTGGAGGAGGTTACAGAGATAGGGAAGGTTGTAGGGGCTGGAGGAGGTTACAGAGATAGGGAGGGTTGTAGGGGGATGGAGGAGGTTACAGAGATAGAGAGGGTTGTAGAGGCTGGAGGAGGTTACAGAGATAGTGAGGGTTGTAGGGGGCTGGAGGAGGTTACAGAGATAGGGAGGGTTGTAGGGGCTGGAGGAGGTTACAGAGATCTCGGAGGGTTGTAGGGGTCTGGAGGAGGTTACAGAGATAGGGAGGGTTGTAGGGGGCTGGAAGAGGTTACAGAGATCTCGGAGGGTTGTAGGGGCTGGAGGAGGTTACAGAGATAGGGAGGGTTGTAGGGGGCTGGAAGAGGTTACAGAAATAGGGAGGGTTGTAGGGGGCTGGAGGAGGTTACAGAGATAGGGAGGGTTGTAGGGGCTGGAGGAGGTTACAGAGATAGGGAGGGTTGTAGGGGCTGGAAGAGGTTACAGAGATAGGGAGGGTTGTAGGGGCTGGAGGAGGTTACAGAGATAGGGAGGGTTGTAGGGGCTGGAAGAGGTTACAGAGATAGGGAGAGGTGTAGGGGCTGGAGGAGGTTACAGAGATCTCGGAGGGTTGTAGGGGGCTGGAGGAGGTTACAGAGATAGGGAGGGTTGTAGGGGGATGGAGGAGGTTACTGAGATCTCGGAGGGTTGTAGGGGCTGGAGGAGGTTACAGAGATAGGGAGGGTTGTAGGGGGCTGGAAGAGGTTACAGAAATAGGGAGGGTTGTAGGGGGCTGGAGGAGGTTACAGAGATAGGGAGGATTGTAGGACTGGAGGAGGTTACAGAGATAGGGAGGGTTGTAGGGGCTGGAGGAGGTTACAGAGATAGGGAGGGTTGTGGGGGGTGGGAGGAGGTTACAGGGATAGGGAGGGTTGTAGGGGGCTGGAGGAGGTTACAGAGATAGGGAGGGTAGTACTGAAGGAGCACCGCACTGTCAGAGGGGCAGTACTGAGGGAGCGCTGCAGTGTCGGAGGGGCGGTACTGAGGGAGCGCCACACTGTCGGAGGGGCAGTACTGAGGGAGTGCCGCACTGTCGGAGGGGCAGTGCTGAGGGAGCACTGCATTGTTGGTGGGGGCAGTACTAAGGGATCGTTGCACTGTCGGAGGGGCAGTACTGAGGGAGCGCCGCACTGTCGGTGGGGGCAGTACTGAGGGAGCGGCGCACTATCGGTGGGGGCAGTACTGAGGGAGCGCCGCACTGTCGGAGGTGCCGTCTTTCGGATGAGTCATTAAACCGAGGCCCCGTCTGCCCTCTCAGGTGGATGTAAAAGATCCCAGGGCCACTATTTCGAAGAAGAGCAGGGGGGAGTTCTCCCCGGTGTCCTGGGGCCAATATTTATCCCTCAACCAACATCACTGAAACAGATTATCCGGTCATTTATCACGTTGCTGTTTGTGGGAGCTTGCTGTGCGCAAATTGGCTGCCGCATTTCCCACATTACAACAGTGACCACACTTCAAAAAAAGTACTTCATTGGCTGTGAAGCGCTTTGGGACGTCCTGAGGTGGTGAAAGGGGCTGGAGAAATGTAAGATCTTTCCCTTCTTTAGGCACTGGAAACACTCTGAGATGCGACATGAATTTCTTTGAGGAGCTCAAGAAAGCTCTCTCTCTGCCCCACGAGGGTGCACGGGGGCAACTCACGTGAGATTCTCCTGCTCTCCTTCGGCTTGTCCCTGGCCGGGATCTCGTCCTCATCGCCGCTGCAGTCCAGCAGCTCCGTACTGGCGCTCCTCTGCAACGAGTACACCAGCGGAAAATCCAGCGGGTTCTCCCGATCCTGCTCGCGTCAGGAGGGCCAACAACAAAAAGGGACAAGTTAGGCTGATTCGGCCCATCGAGACAAGTAAAACCTTCTGACATGAATCAGTCATTCATGATAATACTGAGCAGCCTACGGGTGGCGCTGTCCAGGGAGAGTATAAATACTCGGGCACGGGCCCAGCTTGCGCAGGACATTCTTTAACAGGAACTAGTGAAGGACACAACTGTAATGATCAGTAACATGTCATCCTGGGATGGTACACTAGGTGGAGCTGTATGTATATATGAGTGGGGCTACCCACGATGCACTAAGCTACCCACAAGGCAGTAGTCAAGATGGATGCTGTACAAGTCCACGTGGCTGAATAAATGACTAGCTCCAAGCTAGCTGTTCATAATAAGAATGTCTATTTATTAATGAACATAACAACAACTAGACCTCCATGTTGTAAAACAGTTGATTAAAGCTTTGTTTAATGCTTGGACCTGGTGCCTAGTAGTTTTCTTACGTCACCTTCGTCTCTTCCCTGGGTTTTTTTTAATCCGTACGCGGGATGTGGGCGTCGCTGGCAAGGCTGGCATTTATTGCCCGTCCCTCGTTGCCCCTTGAGAAGGTGGTGGTGGTGAGCCGCCTTCTTGAACCGCTGCAGTCCCGTGCGGTGAAGGTGCTCCTGCGGTGCCGTTAGGGAGAGCGTTCCAGGATATTGACCCAGCGACGATGAAGGAACGGACGGTTATATTTCTTAAGCATGCAGGTGCAGCAGGCGGTTAAGAAGGCAAATGGTATGTTGGCCTTTGTAGCGAGAGGATTCGAGTACAGGAGCAAGGATGTCTTGCTGCAGTTGTACAGGGCCTTGGTGAGACCGCACCTGGAGTATTGTGTACAGTTCGGTCGCCTTATCTGAGGAAGGATGTTCTTGCCATGGAGGGAGTGCAGCGAAGATTCACCAGACTGATACCTGGGATGGCAGGAATGACGTATGAGGAGAGATTGGGTCGATTGGGCTTATACTCGCTGGAGTTTAGAAGAATGAGAGGGGATCTCATTGAAACTTATAAATTTCTAACAGGACAAGACAGACTAGGTGCAGGAAGGATGTTCCCGATGGCCGGGGAGTCCAGAACCAGGGGTCACAGTCTAAGGATAAGGGGTAAGCCATTTAGGACTGAGATGAGGAGGAATTTCTTTACCCAGAGAGTGGTGAACCTGTGGAATTCTCTACCACAGAAGGCAGTTGAGGCCAATTCATTAAATATATTCAAGAAGGAGTTAGATATATTTCTTGAGGCTAAGGGGATGCAGGGATATGGGGAGAAAGCAGGGACAGGGTACTGAATTTGGATGATCAGCCATGATCTCATTGAATGGCGGAGCAGGCTCGAGGGGTTGAATGGCCTCCTCCTGCTCCTATCTTCGATGTTTCTATGTCAGGATGGCATGTGTGACTCGGAGGTGGAACTTGGAGGTGGTGGTGTTCCTGTGCGCCCACTGCCCTTGTCCTTCTAGGTGGAAGAGGTCGCGGGTTTGGGAGGTGCTGCCGAAGAGGCCTTGGCGAGATGCTGCAGTGCATCTTGTAGATGGTGCACACTGCAGCCACGGTACGTGGAGGGAGGGAAGGTTTAAAGTGGTGGATGGGATTAATTTTTTAACAAAAGATATTGGATCCAGATGCAAAGATTAATTAGATTCTGTTTCCCCCCGCCGCACCCCCCCCCACCCGCCCTCACCTTTAAGAGTAACAGCCTTGTCCCCCTCCCACCGCATGTTGTTTGATTGGCACCCAGTCCATCACCATAAACAATCACTCCCTCCACAACCGGCGCACCGTGGCCGCAGTGTGTACCATCTACAAGATACTTCCCCATCAAGTATTTATCCAATTTCCCTATTGAATCTGCTCCCGCCGCCCTTTCAGGCAGCGCGTTCCAGATCACAACAACTCGCTGCGTAAAAAGCATTCTCCTCATCTCCCCCTCTGGTTCTTCTGCCGATTATCTTCAATCTGTGTCCTCTGGTTACCGACCCTCCTGCCACTGGGAACAGTTTCTCCCTCTCTACTCGATTAAAAACCCTTCATAATTCAGAACACCTCTATCAAATCGGCACCTTAACCTTCTCTGCTCTAAGGAGAATAATCCCAGCTTCTCCAGTCTCTCCATGTAACTGAAGTCCCTCATCCCCTGGAACCGTTCTGGTCAATCTCCCCCTTAACCTTCTCTGCTCTAAGGAGAACAACCCCAGCTTTCCAGCCTCTCCACGTCACTTAAGTCCCTCATCCCCTGGTACCATTCTGGTCAATCTCCCTCTTAACGTTCTCTGCTCTAAGGAGAACAACCCCAGCTTCTCCAGTCTCTCCACGTCAATGAAGTCCCTCATCCCCTGGTACCATTCTGGTCAATCGCCCCCTTAACCTTCTCTGCTCTAAGGAGAACAACCCCAGCTTCTCCAGTCTCTCCGCATCACTGAAGTCCCTCATCCCCCTGGTACCATTCTGGTAAATCTCCTCTGCACCCTCTCCAAAGCCTTCATGTCCTTCCTAAAGTGCGGTGCCCAGAATTGGACACAATTCTCCAGCCGGGGCCGAACCCAGTGTCCTGTAACGGTTCAGCGCATCTTCCTTGCTTTGGTCCTCTGTTTATAAGTCGAGAAACCGAACGGTATACTCACCAGGGTCTCGATAACGCTCTTAATGGTCTTGTACCAGTCACTAATGTAATCTTCGTCCTCAGCCTGAAGCAGGAACTCGTTCCCCGTGACTGTCCGGAGCTGTGCGGCGGGAATAAAGAACAGATTTTTATTGATTTCCGGTAAGCTGTGGGGGTGGGGGGGAGGTGCGCTCGTGTCTTGCTGCAGTTGTACAGGGCCTTGGTGAGACCACACCTTGAGTATTGTGTGCAGTTTTGGTCGCCTTATCTGAGGAAGGATGTTCTTGCCATGGAGGGAGTGCAGCGAAGATTCACCAGGCTGATACCTGGGATGGCAGGAATGACGTATGAGGAGAGATTGGGTCGATTGGGCTTGTACTCGCTGGAGTTTAGAAGAATGAGAGGGGATCTCATTGAAACTTATAAAATTCTAACAGGACTAGACAGACTAGATGCAGGAAGGATGTTCCCGATGGCGGGGGAGTCCAGAACCAGGGGTCACAGTCTGAGGATAAGGGGTAAGCCATTTAGGACAGAGATGAGGAGGAATTTCTTCACCCAGAGAGTGGTGAACTTGTGGAATTCTCTACCACACAAGGCAGTTGAGGCCAATTCATTAAATATATTCAAGAAGGAGTTGGATATATTTCTTAAGGATAAGGGGATCAAGGGATATGGGGAGAAAGCAGGGACAGGGTACTGAATTTGGATGATCAGCCATGATCTCATTAAATGGTGGAGCAGGCTCGAGGGGCCGAATGGCCTACTCCTGCTCCTATCTTCTGTGTTTCTATGTAAGACCTCTATTAGGCTAGCTTGCAAATTTCATCTTCTAAGACGGGGAACATTAACACGTTGGCAGCGATACATTATTACTCGAGCGCCGTCGGTGCCCGCGTGGCCGTACCCGGAATACGTTCTTCTTGCTAGACATCGCCGTTGTCCATTCGATCAGCGAGCCTCGCAGGTCCATGCTGCTCTCCGGCCTGTTCCCCGATTTCTGTAGGGGGGAAATTGGATAAATACTTGAAAAAATTGGCAGGGCTTGCGAGGGAACGAGTGGTGGACGGGAGGGTGCGGGACTGATTGGAGAGCTCTTTCAAAGGAGCCGGCACGGGCGCGATGGGCCGAGTGGCCTCCTCCTGTGCTATGTGAGTCTATGTTGCCACAAAAAAACTACTAGGCACTTGGTGAGGGTACTAAACAAGGCTTTAATCGACTGTTTCACAGCATGGAAGTCTAGTTATCCTTCACTAGTTCCTGTTTACAAAATGTCCCTGAGCAAGTTGGGCCCACGCCCGAGTATTTATACTCTCCCTGGACAGCGCCACCAGCAGGCCGCCCAGTATATTTCATAATTCATTTCTACATGAATGGCACAATTTATGTCAATCCTCAGCTGGAATATGGCAGAGGGTCAGAGGGGCCTTGGTGTGCATGTACATAGATCCCTGAAGGCAGCAGGACAGGCAGATAAGGTGGCTAAGAAGGCATACGGGATACTTGCCCTCATTATCCGAGGCATAGAATATAAGAGCAGGGAGGTTATGATGGAGCTGCACAAAACGCGAGTTAGGCCACAGCTGGAATACTGTGTGCAGTTCTGGTCGCCACACTATAGGAGGGATGTGATTGCATTGGAGAGGGTGCAGAGGAGATTCACCAGGATGTTACCTGGGCTGGAGCGCTTCAGCTATGAAGAGAGACTGGACAGGCTGGGGTTGTTTTCCTTGGAGCAGAGAAGGCTGAGGGGGGACCTGATTGAGGTGTACAAAATTATGAGGGGCATAGATAGGGTAGATAAAAAGGAACTTTTCCCCTTAGTAGAGGGGTCAATAACCAGGGGGCAATAGTTTCAAGGTAAGGGGCAGGAGGTTTAGAGGGGATTTGAGGAAAAACTTTTTCACCCAGAGGGTGGTTGGAATCTGGAACTCACTGCCTGAAAGGGTGGTAGAGGCAGGAACCCTCACAACATTCAAGAAGCATTTGGAAGAGCACTTGAAACGCCATAGCATACAAGGCTAGGGACCAAGTGCTGGAAAATAGGATTAGAATAGACGGGGCTTGATGGCCGGCGCGGACACGGTGGGCCGAAGGGCCTCTTTCTGTGCTGTATAACTCTATGGCTCTAAGTTGTCATAAAAAAGTATCTAGTCATGAAAATAGGTCAGAAGATCCTCAGCTGGAATATGGCAGACAATTCTGGGCACCGCATGACGTAAGAAAACTACTAGGCACTTGGTCGAAGCGTTAAACAAAGCTTTAATCAACTGTTTTACAACATGGCGGTCTAGTTGTGTCCTTCACTAGTTCCTGTTAAGAATATCCTGCGCAAGCTGGGCCCGTGCCCGAGTATTTATACTCTCCCTGGACAGCGTCACCCGCAGGCCGCTCAGTTGATTCATGTCACCGCACATCAGGGAGGATGTCCGGGCCTTAGAAAGGGTGCAGAGGAGGTTTACACCAGGAGGTGACCAGGGAATGAGGGGGGGCTTCAGTTATGAGGCGAGGTTGGAAAAGTTGGGACTGCTCTCCGTGGAACAGAGAAGGTGAAGAGGTGACCCAATGGAGGGTTTTCAAGATGATGAGGGGTTTTGATGGAATAGAGAGAGCGAGGAAAAACTATTCCCCCTCTGGCGAGTACAAAGGGATCTGGGGGTCCTGGTGCATGAAACACAGAAGGTTAGTATGCAGGTACAGCAGGTGATCAGGAAGGCCAATGGAATCTTGGCTTTTATTGCAAGGGGGATGGAGTATAAAAACAGGGAAGTCTTGCTTCAGTTATACAGGGTACTGGTGAGGCCACACCTGGAACACTGCGTGCAGTTTTGGTTTCCATATTTAAGAAAAGATATACTTGCTCTCGAGGCAGTTCAGAGAAGGTTCACTCGGTTGATTCCGGAGATGAGGGGGTTGACGTATGAGGAAAGGTTGAGTAGGTTGGGCCTCTACTCATTGGAGTTCAGAAGAATGAGAGGCGATCTTATCGAAACATATAAGAGTGTGAGGGGGCTTGATCGGGTGGATGCGGGGAGGATGTTTCCACTGATGGGTGAGACGAGAACTAGGGGGCATAATCTTAGAATAAGGGGCTGCCCTTTCAAAACTGAGATGAGGAGAAACTTCTTCACTCAGAGGGTAGTAAATCTATGGAATTTGCTACCCCAGAGAGCTGTGGAAGCTGCGACATTAAATAAATTTAAAACGGAGATAGACAGTTTCCTAGCAGATAAGGGAATTAGGGGTTACGGGGAGAGGGCAGGGAAGTGGACGTGAGTCTAGGTTCGGATCAGCCATGATCCTATTGAATGGCGGAGCAGGCCCGAGGGGCCGTATGGCCTACTCCTGCTCCTACTTCTTATGTTCTTACGAGTGGGTCAATAGCCAGAGGATTCGAAATCATTGGTAGAAGATCGAGAGGGGGGAGACGAGGAGAAATGTTTTCACTCCGAGAGTTGTTGGGATCGGGGACGCCCGACCTGAGAAGGTGGTGGAAGCTGATACCATCAGTAATTTTTGAAAGGGAGTTGGACGGGTGCCTGAGGAGGAACTGACAGGGTTATGGTCAAAAAGCGGGGTGTGTGGGAGCAATCGGGACTCTGTTTTTTATAAAAGTAATCCGTTTTCATCAATGGGATGCGGGACGCAGGCAGCGGGACTCCGATCAACCCACCTTGGTACTCGCAGCTGGGGCCTTGCCCTCTTTGTAAAAAGCCAGGCTGTTCCCCGCCAGCACCACCCACGAGCTGCTCCAATTCTTCCTGAGGAAAGAGACACACAACCGCACGTCAATGTGGCGGGGGGGGGGGGGGAAGCCACTGGCGAGCTCGTACTGCAGCCTCTGCCAGCAGATCAACGCTCCGAATCTCCCGCTGACGGGGTCGGTTGGGTAAGCGCTGGTCCCCAGGAGGGAAAAGGGATAAGGGAAAAAGAGAGGGAAAGAAGGAAAGAAAGGAAGAAAGAAAGAATGAACGAGAAGGAGTGAAAGAAAGAACAAGAAAGAAAGAGGAGAGAAAGACAGAGACAGAGAACGAAAAACGGAATGAAAGAAATCACAAAGAAAAATCTCGCATTTCTCCAGCGCCTTTCCCCACCTCAGGACGTCCCAAAGCACTTCACAGCCAATGAAGTACTTTTTTTGAAGTGTGGTCACTGTTGTAATGTAGGAAAGGCGTCAGCCAATTTGCGCACAGCAAGCTCCCACAAACAGCAATGTGATCAAATGACCAGATCATCTGTTTTAGTGATGGTGGTTGAGGGATAAATACTGGCCCCAGGACACAAGCCCCAGTACTGCCCCTCCGACAGTGCGGCGCTCCCTCAGTACCGCCCCTCCGACAGTGCGGCGCTCCCTCAGTACTGCCCCTCCAACAGTGCGGCGCTCCCTCAGTACCGCCCCTCCGACAGTGTGGCGCTCCCTCAGTACTGCCCCTCCGACAGTGCGGCGCTCCCTCAGTACTGCCCCTCCGACAGTGCGGCGCTCCCTCAGTACCGCCCGTCCGACAGTGCGGCGCTCCCTCAGTACCGCCCCACCGACAGTGCGGCGCTCCCTCAGTACTGCCCCTCCAACAGTGCGGCGCTCCCTCAGTACCGCCCCTCCGACAGTGCGGCGCCCCCTCAGTACCGTCCCTCCGACAGTGGGGCGCTCCCTCAGTACCGCCCCTCCGACGGTGCGGCGCTCCCTCAGTACTGCCCCTCTGACAGTGCGGCGCTCCCTCAGTACCGCCCCTCCGACAGTGCGGCGCTCCCTCAGTACTGCCGCTCCGACAGTGCGGCGCTCCCTCAGTACTGCCCCTCCGACAGTGCGGCTCTCCCTCAGTACTGCCCCTCGGACAGTGCGGCGCTCCCTCAGTACCGCCCCTCCGACAGTGCGACGCTCCCTCAGTACTGCCCCTCCGACAGTGCGGCGCTCCCTCAGTACTGCCCCTCCGACAGTGCGGCGCTCCCTCAGTACTGCCCCTCCGACAGTGCGGCTCTCCCTCAGTACTGCCCCTCGGACAGTGCGGCGCTCCCTCAGTACCGCCCCTCCGACAGTGCGGCGCTCCCTCAGTACTGCCCCTCCGACAGTGCGGCGCTCCCTCAGCACTGCCCCTCCGACAGTGCGGCGCTCCCTCAGTACTGCCCCTCCTACAGTGCGGCACTCCCTCAGTACCGCCCCTCCGACAGTGCGGCGCTCCCTCAGTACTACCCCTCCAACAGTGCGGCGCTCCCTCAGTACTGCCCCTCCTACAGTGCGGCGCACCCTCAGTACCGCCCCTCCGACAGTGCGGCGCTCCCTCAGTACTACCCCTCCGACAGTGCGGCGCTCCCTCAGTACCGCGCTCCCTCAGTACCGCCCCTCCGACAGTGCGGCGCTCCCTCAGTACTGCCCCTGCGATAGTGCAGTACTGTCACTGGGAGTGTCAGCCCGGCGAATGTGCTACCAACGGAGCCACAGCGGAAACAGGGTGTGGGGGAAATGAAGGAAAGCAATATTTTGTAATTTAAAACCGCTGCCATTTCTTAAATTTGGCAAAACGGGGAAATTCCTTTTCCAGGCGAGACAGCAAGCGGCTGGGGGGGAGCAAACGTTTTCCTGGGAGGTTGTCTCGGAGACGTGATTGGGACCCGGATACTCGCGACCGTTCACTCCCGGGTAAGCACAGAATCAGAGGCAGCACCTACTTTAGCTTCCGCCCTCCTTCCGCAATCTTGGTCTTGTTGAGAGGGCCGGCCTTTTCCGTCGTCTGCATGACAAGAGAAAGGCCCGATTATGCAGGGCACTTGAAACGATTAACAGGCAACACATTCCCTTCAGATGCTGACCCTTACAACGATAACAACAGCTCCCATTTGCAGTAACGCCTTGAAGTGTAGAGGCAGCTCCACTCTGTATCTAACCAGTGCTGTATCTGCCCCGGGAGTGATTGATGCGGACAGTGCAGAGGGGCTTTGCTCTGTATCTAACCCGTGCTGTACCTGCCCTGGGAGTGTTTGATGGGACAGTGTAGAGGGAGCTTTACTCTGTATCTAACCCCGTGCTGTACCTGCCCTGGGAGTGTTTGATGGGACAGTGTAGAGGGAGCTTTACTCTGTATCTAACCCCGTGCTGTACCTGCCCTGGGAGTGTTTGATGGGACAGTGTAGAGGGAGCTTTACTCTGTATCTAACCCCGTGCTGTACCTGCCCTGGGAGTGTTTGATGGGACAGTGTAGAGGGAGCTTTACTCTGTATCTAACCCATGCTGTACCTGCCCTGAGAGTGTTTGATGGGACAGTGTAGAGGGAGCTTTACTCTGTATCTAACCCATGCTGTACCTGCCCTGGGAGTGTTCGATGGGACAGTGTACAGGGAGCTTTACTCTGTATCTAACCTGTGCTGTACCTGCCCTGGGAGTGTTTGATAGGACAGTGTTGAGGGAGCTTTACTCTGTATCTAACCCCGTGCTGTACCTGCCCTGGGAGTGTTTGATGGGACAGTGTAGAGGGAGCTTTACTCTGTATCTAACCCCGTGCTGTACCTTCCCTGTGAGTGTTTGATGGGACAGTGTAGAGGGAGCTTTACTCTGTATCTAACCCGTGCTGTACCTGCCCTGGGAGTGTTTGATGGGGACAGTGTAGAGGGAGCTTTACTCTGTATCTAACCCATGCTGTACCTGCCCTGGGAGTGTTTGATGGGACAGTGTAGAGGGAGCTTTACTCTGTATCTAACCCCGTGCTGTACCTGCCCTGGGAGTGTTTGATGGGACAGTGTAGAGGGAGTTTTACTCTGTATCTAACCCGTGCTGTACCTGCCCTGGGAGTGTTTGATGGGACAGTGTAGAGGGAGCTTTACTCTGTATCTAACCCGTGCTGTACCTGCCCTGGGAGTGTTTGATGGGACAGTGTAGAGGGAGCTTTACTCTGTATCTAACCCCATGCTGTACCTGCCCTGGGAGTGTTTGATGGGACAGTGTAGAGGGAGCTTTACTCTGTATCTAACCTCGTGCTGTACCTGCCCTGGGAGTGTTTGATGGGACAGTGTAGAGGGAGCTTTACTCTGTACCTAACCCGTGCTGTACCTGCCCTGGGAGTGTTTGATGGGACAGTGTAGAGGGAGCTTTACTCTGTATCTAACCCCGTGCTGTACCTGCCCTAGGAGTGTTTGATGGGACAGTGTAGAGGGAGCTTTACTCTGTATCTAACCCGTGCTGTACCTGCCCTGGGAGTGCTTGATGGGACAGTGTAGAGGGAGCTTTACTCTGTATCTAACCCCGTGCTGTACCTTCCCTGTGAGTGTTTGATGGGGACACTGTAGAGGGAGCTTTACTCTGTATCTAACCCCGTGCTGTACCTGCCCTGGGAGTGTTTGATGGGACAGTGTAGAGGGAGCTTTACTCTGTATCTAACCCCGTGCTGTACCTGCCCTGGGAGTGTTTGATGGGACAGTGTAGAGGGAGCTTTACTCTGTATCTAACCCATGCTGTACCTGCCCTGGGAGTGTTCGATGGGACAGTGTACAGGGAGCTTTACTCTGTATCTAACCTGTGCTGTACCTGCCCTGGGAGTGTTTGATAGGACAGTGTTGAGGGAGCTTTACTCTGTATCTAACCCCGTGCTGTACCTGCCCTGGGAGTCTTTGATGGGACAGTGTAGAGGGAGCTTTACTCTGTATCTAACCCCGTGCTGTACCTTCCCTGTGAGTGTTTGATGGGACAGTGTAGAGGGAGCTTTACTCTGTATCTAACCCGTGCTGTACCTGCCCTGGGAGTGTTTGATGGGGACAGTGTAGAGGGAGCTTTACTCTGTATCTAACCCATGCTGTACCTGCCCTGGGAGTGTTTGATGGGACAGTGTAGAGGGAGCTTTACTCTGTATCTAACCCCGTGCTGTACCTGCCCTGGGAGTGTTTGATGGGACAGTGTAGAGGGAGTTTTACTCTGTATCTAACCCGTGCTGTACCTGCCCTGGGAGTGTTTGATGGGACAGTGTAGAGGGAACTTTACTCTGTATCTAACCCGTGCTGTACCTGCCCTGGGAGTGTTTGATGGGACAGTGTAGAGGGAGCTTTACTCTGTATCTAACCCCATGCTGTACCTGCCCTGGGAGTGTTTGATGGGACAGTGTAGAGGGAGCTTTACTCTGTATCTAACCTCGTGCTGTACCTGCCCTGGGAGTGTTTGATGGGACAGTGTAGAGGGAGCTTTACTCTGTACCTAACCCGTGCTGTACCTGCCCTGGGAGTGTTTGATGGGACAGTGTAGAGGGAGCTTTACTCTGTATCTAACCCCGTGCTGTACCTGCCCTAGGAGTGTTTGATGGGACAGTGTAGAGGGAGCTTTACTCTGTATCTAACCCGTGCTGTACCTGCCCTGGGAGTGTTTGATGGGACAGTGTAGAGGGAGCTTTACTCTGTATCTAACCCGTGCTGTACCTGCCCTGGGAGTGTTTGATGGGACAATGTAGAGGGAGCTTTACTCTGTATCTAACCCGTGTTGTACCTGCCCTGGGAGTGTTTGATGGGACAGTGTAGAGGGAGCTTTACTCTGTATCTAACCCGTGCTGTACCTGCCCTGGGAGTGTTTGATGGGACAGTGTAGAGGGAGCTTTACTCTGTATCTAACCCCGTGCTGTACCTGCCCTGGGAGTGTTTGATGGGACAGTGTAGAGGGAGCTTTACTCTGTATCTAACCCGTGCTGTACCTGTCCTGGGAGAGTTTGATGGGGACAGTGTACAGGGAGCTTTACTCTGTATCTAACCCGTGCTGTACCTGCCCTGGGAGTGTTTGATGGGACAGTGTAGAGGGAGCTTTACTCTGTATCTAACCCGTGCTGTACCTGCACTGGGAGTGTTTGATGGGACAGTGTAGAGGGAGCTTTACTCTGTATCTAACCCCGTGCTGTATCTGCCCTGGGAGTGTTTGATGGGACAGTGTAGAGGGAGCTTTACTCTGTATCTAACCCGTGCTGTACCTGACCTGGGAGTGTTTGATGGGACAGTGTAGAGGGAGCCTTACTCTGTATCTAACCCCGTGCTGTACCTGCCCTGGGAGTGTTTGATGGGACAGTGTAGAGGGAGCTTTACTCTGTATCTAACCCATGCTGTACCTGCCCTGGGAGTGTTTGATGGGACAGTGTAGAGGGAGCTTTACTCTGTATCTAACCAGTGCTGTATCTGCCCTGGGAGTGTTTGATGGGACAGTGTGGAGGGAGCTTTACTCTGCATCTAACCCCGTGCTGTACCTGCCCTGGGAGTGATGATGGGACAGTGTAGAGGGAGATTTACTCTGCATCTAACCCCGTGCTGTACCTGCCCGGGGAGTGTTTGATGGGACAGTGTAGAGGGAGCTTTACTCTGTATCTAACCCATGCTGTACCTGCCCTGGGAGTGTTTGATGGGACAGTGTAGAGGGAGCTTTACTCTGTATCTAACCCCGTGCTGTACCTGCCCTGGGAGTGTTTGATGGGGGCAGTGTAGAGGGAGCTTTACTCTGTATCTAACCCCATGCTGTACCTGCCCTGGGAGTGTTTGATGGGACAGTGCAGAGGGAGCTTTACTCTGTATCTAACCACTGGTCCCACCGCTTCATTGACGGGACCTGGAATCTGAGCCATGTCACTGGGAGGCTGGTTGGTCTCCCCCCTTCACCCTAGATCACCATGCAAGCCACCGTCCTAATAGATAGGATGGTCCCTGCCGCGGATCAGCAGGAAGGTTATGGTTGAAAACTTTATGGGCCCCGCCTGAGGTTTGGCAATGGCCAAGCTGAACCCCCGAGTTCACCGAGCGGGGTGACGGAGTGCGTTTCCCCCGTTATCATCAGCAGTCCCATATCAGTTGACATGAATCAGTCATTCATGAAAGACTTATGAAATAATAATGAGTGGCCTACGGGTGGCGCTGTCCAGGGAGAGTATAAATACTCAGGCACGGGCCCAGCTTGCGCAGGACATTCTTAAACAGGAACTAGTGAAGGACGCAACTAGACTTCCATGTTGTCAAACAGTTGATTAAAGCTTTGTTTAACGCTTAGACCAAGTGCCTTGTAGTTTTCTTACGTCATCAGGCGAGCGAAATCTCCGGTCGGCTTTGCGCAGAGAGACCGCGCTGTCTGAAAGCTAACGAGGAAGGAAAGATACTTACGGGAGAGGTTGCAGGCGAGCCGACATTCATGCTGACAGAGAAGGAATGGTGCAAAAGGTTCCTCCAAGGCGTTACCTACAGGAGGGGGGAGAAAAAAAAACTTTGGGAAAATGTAATTGGACAGATACTTCAGACAGAAAAATTCACAGGGCTCTGGGATAGAGAAGGTGCGGCGGGGGGGGAGGGGGAAGAGTTGAATTCATTGGATAGCTCTTTCAAAGAGCAGGCACTTGGTACGATGGGTCATATGGCCTCCCTTCTGTGCTGTATAATTCTATTAAGAGGTCCATAGGAACAGGAGGAGGTCGTTCTCAGCCCCTTGAGCAAGCCCCGCCATTCAATTAGATCATGGCTGAGCTGCAACTGAACTCCAATTACCTGCCTTTGCTCCTGTGTCCCTTTCCACCATCGACAAGGCACAAGTCAGGAGTGTGATGGAATACTCTGCACTTGCCTGGATGAGTGCAGCTCCGACAACACTCGAGAAGCTCGACGCCATCCAGGACAAAGCAGCCCCGCTTGATTGGCACCCCATCCACCACCTTAAACATTCACTCCCTCCACCACCGGCGCACCGTGGCTGCAGTGTGCACCATCTACAAGATGCACTGCAGCAACTCGCCAAGGCTTCTTCAGCAGCACCTCCCAAACCTCTTCCACCTAGAAGGACAAGGGCAGTGGACGCATGGGAACACCACCACCTCCAAGTTGCCCTCCGAGTCATGCACACCATTCGGATTTGGAAATATATCGGCCGTTCCTTCATCGTCACTGGGTCAAAATCCTGGAACTCCCTCCCTAACAGCGCTGTGGGAGCACCTTCACCACACGGGACTGCAGCGGTTCAAGAAGGCGGCTCACCACCACCTTCTCCAGGGGAGACTAGGGATGGGCAATAAATGCTGGCCTTGCCAGCGACGCCCACATCCCATGAACAAATAAAAAACACACTTGCCCAACCAATATCCATCCTGAAAGCTCCAACCGCCACTGCCCCAATGGTCTGCTCACTGCCGAGTATGTGGTCAAGACAATCCTTCGACCAGAGGCCCTGCCTCAGGCCGCGGATGAGTCGATTACCGTTGTGCGGAAGCCCAAACCGTTAGCCCGCTGTGGTAAACCACTGTTTGTATTCCACTGTGTACATGCCTGGGCTGACTCCTCCCACGAGTCCAGGTATAAAGGTGACTGCTCCACAGTCCCTCTGTATTCTGGACCGGTCGACCACTCGAGGCACACCTTCATTCTCTTGTTAATAAAAGCCTGTTAGTTACTCGCTTAATCTCAGTCTTTTGAGTTATTGATAGCGCATCAATTTTATTAACAAGATTTTTATAATGGAGAAGATCCTCACACCAGCATGCCTAGACTTAGACCATTGGGAGGCGGACGCATCCGCCAAGTTTACTCACTGGCTGAGGTGCTTTGAAAAATTCCTGATCGCCTCCGCTGCAACGGTCAAATCGGACGAGGGCAAACTGGATGTCCTGACCTCCAAAGTGAACCACCGAGTGTACTCGGTCATCCAGGACGCGACCTCGTACGCGGATGCTATCAAGCTCCTCAAGGACCAGTACACGCGCCCAGTGAACGAAGTGTACGCCAGGCACCTTCTGGGGAGTCGTAAACAACAACCTGGGGAATCGACCGAGGAATACCTTCAGGCACTGTCTGTGCTTGGCCGGGCCTGTGGTTGTAAGGATGTAAAGGCCGCCGTGTACACAGAGGAACTTATCCGGGACGCTTTTGTAGCGGGCCACAGGTCCAATTACACCCGACAGCGACTGTTGGAGCAGAGTGACCTCGACCTCAACAAGGCCTCTGAACTCGCACTATCATTGGATGCAGCCTACCGGGGCATGGATGCCTACTCCTCTGCACCGTGGACGCCGCGGGGAACGACAGCCTGGGACACGGTAGGACCGTCTCATAGCGCCGTGCCACCTCAGCCACATCCCAGCAACGGCCCAACTACCGCAGCAGTGTCCCAAGGCCAGACAGCAGTGCCCCAAGGCCAGAAATGCTACTTCTGTGGCCAGGCCAAACACCCCAGAGCGCGCTGCCCGGCGAAAAATGCGATCTGCTCGGGCTGCGGGAAGAAGGGACACTACGCCAGCGTCTGCAGGGCCAAAGCCACCCCGAACCCCAGCAGCGCCGCGTGTGGGCCGTGCGGGCCGCCATCTTGGGCCTCCCCAGCCATGTGCGAACCACCGGAACAGCAGCCATTTTGGACGCCTCCAGCCACATGGGGATCATGGACGCCGCCATCTTGGACGACAGCCGGGACGCAGCAGGCCCCCAACACTGCCTCATCTGATACCCGCAGCGACACACCGACCCCTACGCTGGCCTCCGTTATGCTGGACCAAGCGAGACCGCACCAGCTGGCCCAGTCCACAATGGACATTAAGGTAAATGGTCACGAAACAATCTGCCTTTTTGACTCTGGGAGCACGGAGAGCTTCATCCACCCCGACACGGTGCGGCGTTGCTCTCTCCCAGTCCTGCCTGCGCACCAGCGGATTTCTATGGCCTCCGAGTCCCAGTCGGCGGACATTGGCGGCTACTGCGTGGTGACACTCGTAGTAGACGGGACTGTGTACGATAATTTTAAACTTCTGGTCCTGCCCCACCTCTGCGCTGCCGTTCTACTGGGGTTAGATTTTCAGTGCCACCTTAAAAGTGTTACGATGGCGTACGGTGGACCCCTCCCCCCACTCACAGTCCGCAGCCAGCAGCTTCCAAATTGCCAGCCGCGCACCAGGTGCAACCTCTCCACACTCAGAGTCACCCCCCCCCCACACTGTTTGCTAACCTCACCCCCGACTGTAAGCCCATCGCCACAAAGAGCAGGCGATACAGTGCCGGGGACAGGGTTTTCATTAAAACCGAAGTGGAGCGGCTCCTGAAGGAAGGGATTATTGAGGGCAGCACCAGCCCCTGGCGAGCCCAGGTTGTGGTCGTTAAAACCGGCGAGAAGCAGCGCCTGGTCATCGACTACAGCCAGACAATAAACCGCTACACCCTGCTGGACGCTTACCCACTCCCCCGCAGAGCTGATATGGTCAACCAGATCGCGCAGTACCGCGTCTTCTCGACCATTGACCTGAAATCAGCGTACCACCAGCTCCCTATCCGCCCCGAGGACCGCCAGTATACTGCCTTTGAGGCAAACGGCCGCCTCTATCACTTCCTTAGGGTTCCCTTTGGCGTCACCAACGGGGTCTCCGTCTTCCAAAGGGAGATGGACCGGATGGTCGATCAAAATGCGTTGCAGGCCACTTTCCCATATCTGGACAATGTGACCATCTGCGGCCATGACTTGCAGGACCATGACGCAAACCTCGAAAAATTCCTCTGCACCGCCAAACTCCTCAACCTGACGGAGAACAAGGAGAAGTGCATATTCCGCACAACCCGCCTCGCCATCCTTGGCTGTGTTGTGGAACACGGAGTCATCGGTCCCGACCCCGACCGGATGCGTCCCCTTATGGAACTCCCACTGCCCGACTGCCTCAAGGCCCTGAAGAGGTGCCTAGGGTTTTTCTCCTATTACGCCCAGTGGGTCCCCTACTATGCGGACAAGGCCCGTCCGCTGATCAAGTCCACCTCTTTTCCCGTGACGGCAGAGGCCCGCTTAGCCTTCCACCGTATCAAGGAAGACATTGCCAAAGCCACCATGCACGCAGTGGACGAATCCATCCCCTTCCAAGTGGAAAGCGACGCGTCCGACTTTGCCCTGGCCGCTACCCTCAATCAGGCGGGGAGACCCGTGGCCTTCTTTTCACGAACCCTCCAGGGCCCGGAGACCAGACACTCCGCTGTTGAGAAGGAGGCCCAGGCTATTGTGGAGGCTGTGCGTCATTGGGGGCACTACCTGGCCGGAAAACGATTTACCCTGCTCACTGACCAGCGTTCAGTTGCTTTTATGTTTAACAACAAGCAGAGGGGCAAAATCAAAAACGACAAGATCTTGAGGTGGAGAATCGAACTTTCCACCTACAATTACGAGATCTTGTACCGGCCCGGGAAGCTCAATGAACCCCCGGATGCTCTATCGCGTGGCACCTGCGCCAGCGCGCAGATCGATAGACTGCGGGCCCTCCACAATGACCTCTGCCACCCGGGGGACACCAGGTTCTTCCACTTCATCAAGGCCCGCAACCTGCCTTACTCTATTGAGGAGGTCAGGACCATGACCAGGAACTGCCAAGTCTGCGCTGAGTGCAAACCGCACTTTTATAGACCAGACAGGGCTCACCTGATAAAAGCCACTCGCCCCTTCGAGCGCCTGAGCGTTGATTTTAAAGGGCCTCTCCCCTCCTCCGACCGCAATGTGTACTTCCTCAACATTATTGATGAGTACTCCCGTTTCCCGTTCGCCATCCCCTGCCCGGACATGACCAGTGCCACGGTCATTAAATGTCTGAACGACCTCTTCACCCTGTTCGGTTTCCCCAGCTATATCCATAGCGACCGGGGCTCATCGTTTATGAGCGACGAACTCCGTCAGTACCTGCTCGCTAGGGGTATTGCCACAAGCAGGACCACCAGTTACAACCCCCGGGGGAACGGACAGGTGGAAAGAGGCCGCCCTGCTAGCCTTAAAGTCTAGGGGCCTTCCGACCTCCCGCTGGCAGGATGTGCTCCCCGATGCGCTCCACTCTATTCGGTCACTGCTCTGCACTGCCACTAACGCCACCCCTCATGAGAAAATGTTTGTCTTCCCAAGGAAGTCCACATCGGGGACATCGCTACCGCCATGGCTGACGTCCCCAGGGCCGGTCCTACTGAGAAGGCACGTGAGGACCCATAAAACGGACCCCCTGGTCGAGAGGGTCGACCTCCTCCACGCCAACCCCCAGTATGCTTACATTGCGTACCCGGACGGGCGGGAGGACACAGTCTCCATACGAGACCTCGCACCCTCGGGGGCCGCAGTAACCCACTACCCACTACCACCCGCCCCCCCCCCCCCCACGATCCGATATCCAGCCCCAGCAGACGGCAGGCCTGGGCCCCGCGACCCGCTCGACACCTACGAGGACTACACACCAGTGCCCCAGCCTACGCGGGACTCGACGCCGGAAGCTTCACTACCCCTGCCGTCGCCACGTCGATCACAGCGGCAGACAAGACCTCCGGAGAGACTCCAATACACTAACTTTTAATACACTTCACCCCGCAGGACTCAATTTTAAACAAGGGGTGAATGTGGTAAACCACTGTTTGTATTCCACTGTGTACATGCCTGTACATGTCTCAGCTGACTCCTCCCGCGAGTCCAGGTATAAAGGTGACTGCTCCACAGTCCCTCTGTATTCTGGACCGGTCGACCACTCGAGGCACACCTTCATTCTCTTGTTAATAAAAGCCTGTTAGTTACTCGCTTAATCTCAGTCTTTTGAGTTATTGATAGCGCATCACCCGCCCCCTCTCCTTTCGATGCCAAGAGGAGCTGTGGCTGAGTTCCAGCACGCTCTGCTTACTTTTCAAGACTTCTACGATTGTCGTTTATCTCCCCGGGTTTGCACTCACCTTAACTTGACCCTGAAGGCAGGTCCTCACCCCGCTGTCTCAACACCCACCACATTTATTTGTAAATCGCTTTGCTCCTCCTCTCTGGGTCCAGTTCGCCCAAAGTCTTCCCCTGACCAAGATTCACCCCTGGGTTCCGACTAATAACACGCACTAACTTTGATGCTCGAAGGTAGACAATTACAACACTTGAATTTATACAGCGTCTTTAATGTCGTAACAAGTCCCAAGGCGCTTCACAGGAGCGTAAATCAGACAGAAATTTGACACCCAGCCTCATAAGGAGATATTAGAACAGGTGACCAAAAGCTTGGTCAAAGAGGTAGGTTTTAAGGAGCGTCTTAAAGGAGGAGAGTGAGAGAGAGAGAGAGAGAGAGAGGCGGAGAGGTTGAGGGAGGGAATTCCAGAGCTTAGGGCCCAGGCGGCTGAAGGCACGGCCACCAATGGTGGAGCGATGGAAATCAGGGGATGCTCAAGAGGCCGGAATTGGAGGAGCGCAGAGATCTCGGAGGGTTGTAGGGGCTGGAGGAGGTTACAGAGATAGGGAGGGTTGTAGGGACTGCAGGAGATTACAGAGATAGGGAGGGTTGTTGGGACTGGGGGAGGGTTGTAGGGACTGGAGGAGGTTACAGAGATAGGGAGGGTTGTGGGGCTGAAGGAGGTTACAGAGATAGGGAGGGTTGTAGGGGGCTGGAGGAGGTTACAGAGATAGGGAGGGTCGTAGGGGGCTGGAGGAGGTTTCAGAGATAGGGAGGGATGTAGGGGGCTGGAGGAGGTTGAAGAGATAGGGAGGGTTGTAGGGGGCTGGAGGACGTTACAGAGCTAGGGAGGGTTGTAGGGGGCTGGAGGAGGTTACAGAGATGGGGAGGGTTGTTGGGGCTGGAGGAGGTTACAGAGATAGGGAGGGTTGTAGGGGACTGGAGGAGGTTACAGAGATAGGGAGGGTTGTAAGGGGCTGGAGGAGGTTACAGAGATAGGGAGGGTTGTAGGGGCTGGAGGAGGTTACAGAGATAGGGAGAGTTGTAGGGGCTGGAGCAGGTTACAGAGATAGGGAGGGTTGTAGGGACTGGAGGAGGTTACAGAGACAGGGAGAGTTGTAGGGGCTGGAGGAGGTTACAGAGATAGGGAGTGTTGTAGGGGACTGGAGGAGGTTACAGAGATAGGGAGTGTTGTAGGGGACTGGAGGAGGTTACAGAGATAGGGAGTGTTGTAGGGGGCTGGGGGAGGTTACAGAGATAGGGAGGGTTGTGGGGGGCTGGAGGAGGTTTCAGAGATAGGGAGGGTTGTCGGGGGCTGGAGGAGGTTACAGAGATAGGGAGGGTTGTAGGGGGCTGGAGGAGGTTACAGAGATAGGGAGGGTTGTAGGGGGCTGGAGGAGGTTACAGAGATAGGGAGTGTTGTAGGGGACTGGAGGAGGTTACAGAGATAGGGAGTGTTGTAGGGGGCTGGGGGAGGTTACAGAGATAGGGAGGGTTGTAGGGGGCTGGAGGAGGTTTCAGAGATAGGGAGGGTTGTAGGGGGCTGGAGGAGGTTTCAGAGATAGGGAGGGTTGTAGGGGGCTGGAGGAGGTTTCAGAGATAGGGAGGGTGGTCGGGGGCTGGAGGAGGGTACAGAGATAGGGGTGAGGAGGGATTTGAAAATGAGGATGAGAATAGGGAGAGGTACCCACACACCTTTCTCTGATTTGCATCGCCCACCTCCCACACCGGCCCCTCCTCCCCTCCAAGCCTTATCCAAGACGGTGCAACTTGTCGCTCGAGGGCTACGCGGGGGCGGGATTCTTGCAACAGCTCTGCCCGACTGAGATTCTGACACCTGGGTGCAGAATGAAGTGGGGGGGCGGGTCAGAGATGTTGACTCTGGTCTCCCCTCCCCGTGAGAAAGCGCCTTGCCTCTGTGACATGGCTCTCCCAGGTGGTGCGCCCAAGATCAGCGAAGTGCCCTGCTGATAATCAACGCTGACCCTTACAAAAGAAACGGTTCTGCATTCATATAGCGCCTTCGATCAACCCTCTCCAGTGTCCTGCAACTTTTATTCTCACATAGAAACACAGAAGATAGGAGCAGGAGTAGGCCATTCGGCCTCTCGAGCCTGCTCCACCATTCAATGCGATCATGGCTGATCATCCAAATTCAGTACCCTGTCCCTGCCTTCTCCCCATATCCCTTGATCCCTTTAGCCTTAAGAAATATATCCAACTCCTTCTTGAATATATTTAATGAATTGGCCTCCACTGCCTTCTGTGGTGGAGAATTCCACAGGTTCACCGCTCTCTGGGTGAAGAAATTCCTCCTCATCTCTGTCCTAAATGGCTTACTCCTTATCCTTAGACTGAGACCCCTGGTTCTGGACTCCCCCGCCATCGGGAACAGCCTTCCTGCATCTAGTCTGTCTAGTCCTGTTAGAATTTTATAAGTTTCAATGAGATCCCCTCTCATTCTTCTAAACACCAGCGAGTATAAGCCCAATCGACCCAATCTCTCCTCATACGTCATTCCTGCCATCCCAGGTATCAGTCTGGTGAATCTTTGCTGCACTCCCTCCATGGCAAGAACATCCTTCCTCAGATAAGGCGACCAAAACTGCACACAATACTCAAGGTGTGGTCTCACCAAGGCCCTGTACAACTGCAGCAAGGCATCCTTGTTCCTGTACTCAAACCCTCTCGCTATGAAGGCCAACATACCATTTGCCTTCTTAACCGCCTGCTGCACCTGCATGCTTACCTTCAGCGACTGGTGCACAAGGACACCCAGGTCTCGTTGCACTTCCCCTTCTCCCAATCCATTGCCGTTCACATAATAATCTGCCTTCCTGTTTTTGCCACCAAAGTGGATAACCTCGCATTTATCCACATTATACTGCATCTGCCATACATCTGCCCAATCACCCAACCTGTCCAAATCATACTGGAGTTTCTCAGCTTCCTCCTCACAGCACACACGCCCACCCAGCTTTGTGTCGTCTGCAAACTTGGAGATGTTACATCTAGTTCCCTCGTCTAGATCATTTATATATATTGTGAATAACTGGGATCCTAGGACCGATCCTTGCAGTACCCCACTAGTCACTGCCTGCCACTCGGAAAAAGACCCGTTTATTCCAACTCTTTGCTTCCTGTCTGCCAACCAATTCTCTATCCAAGTCAATACCTTGCCCCCAATCCCATGTGCCTTAAATTTACATGCTAATCTCTTATGTGGGACCTTATCGAAAGCCTTCTGAAAGTCCAAATACACCACATCCACTGGTTCTCCCTTATCTACTCCACCAGTTGCATCCTCAAAAAATTCCAGTAGATTAGTCAAGCACGATTTACCTTTTGTAAATCCATGCTGACTTTGTCCGATCCTGTCACTGTTTTCCAAGTGCTCTGCTATTACATCTTTTATAATGGACTCTAGCATTTTCCCCACTACCGATGTCAGGCTTACCGGTCTATAATTCCCCGTTTTCTCTCTACCACCTTTTTTGAATGGTGGCGCCTTCGATCAACCCTCTCCAGTGTCCTGCAACTTGTATTCTCACAATAACAAAGAATACCCTGCAACCTTCCTCGAGCGCGCCGGCAAGCGTTAAAAGATTATTCAGAGATTTAACAGTCCCTGGAGGCCCTCGGAACAGTAAGCAGCTTAATTATTAAGGGCGGAAAAGCATAAACTGCCGTACTGACAGCGAGCTGGAATGTAAACAACCAAACTCAATTCTCAACACAGGCTCACATCAAGCCACTGCTTGTTCGAGAAAAGAGAGGGAAAGAAAGTGCATAAGAAACAGGAGCAGGGGTTGGCCATTCGGCCCCTCGACCCTGCTCCACCATTCAATAAGATCATGGCTGATCATCGACCTCAACTCCACTTTCCCGCCCGATCCCCATATCCCTCGATTCCCCTAGAGTCCAAAAATCGATCGATCTCAGCCTTGAATATACTCAACGACTGAGCCTCCACAGCCCTCTGGGGTAGAAAATTCCAAAGATTCACCGCCCTCTGAGTGAAGAAATTCCTCCTCATCTCAGTCCTAAATGGCCGACCCCTTATCCTGAGACTGTGACCCCTGGTTCTCGACTCTCCAGCCAGGGGGAAACAGCCTCTCAGCATATACCTCTGTCCAGCCCTCTAAGAATTTTATACATTTCAAAGAGATCACCTCTCATTCTTCTAAACTCCAGAGAATATAGGCCTACTCAATCTCTCCTCATAGGACAATCCCCCCATCCCAGGAACCAGTCTGGTGAACCTTCATTGCACGCCCTCTATGGCAAGTATATCCTTCCTTAAGTAAGGAGACCAAAACTGTGCACAGTGCTCCAGGTGTGGTTTTACCAAAACCCTACATAATTGTAGCAAGACTTCCTCACTCTTATACTCCAACCCCCTTGCAATAAAGGCCAACATACCATTTGCCTTCCTAATTGCTTGTTGTACCTTCATGTTAACTTTGTGATTCGTGTAGAAGGACACCGAAATGCCTCTGAACACCAACATTTAACAGTCTCGCACCTTTTAAAAAAACCATCATGCTTTTCTATTCTTCCTACCGAAGTGGCCAATTTCACGTTTCCTCACACTGGGCTAGAAGGTTACCGATGGAGTACGCTCACTTAATCTGTCCGTATCCCTTTGATGCCCTCCTCACAGCTTACTTTCCCACCTAGCTATGTACCGTCAGTACCGCATCTCAACGCCACCGCCTCCAACTTCTCCTCCGAGTCTCACACACACACACACACATACCACCCTGACTATATCGGCCGTTCCTTCATCGTCGCTGGGTCAAAATCCTGGAACTCCCTCCCTAACGGCGCTGTGGGAGCACCTTCACCGCACGGGACTGCAACGGTTCAAGATGGCGGCTCACCACCACCTTCTCAAGGGGAGACTAGGGATGGGCAATAAATGCCGGCCGGACTAAGGGACATAGCCTAAAAATTAAGGGTCAGGCCTATCAGGGGTGAAGTTAGGAAACACTTCTACACACAAAGGGTGGTAGAAGTTTGGAACTCTCTTCCGCAAACAGCAATTGATGCTGGGGGGGTCAGTTGTTAATTTTAAATCGTAGATTTTAGTTAACCAAAGGGTACTAAGGGATACGGGGCAAAGGCGGGTAAATGGAGTTAGTCGCAGATCAGCCATGATCACATTGAATGGCGGAACAGGCTCGAGGGGCTGAATGGCCTCCTCCTGTTCCTAATATAACAGGCTCGAGGGTGCTGAATGGCCTCCTCCTGTTCCTAATATAACAGGCTCGAGGGGGGCTGAATGGCCTCCTCCTGTTCCTAATGTAACAGGCTTGAGGGGGGGCTGAATGGCCTCATCCTGTTCCTAATGTAACGGGCTCGAGGGTGCTGAATGGCCTCCTCCTGTTCCTAATATAACAGGCTCGAGGGGGGCTGAATGGCCTCCTCCAGTTCCTGATGTAACAGGCTCGAGGGGGGCTGAATGGCCTCCTCCTGTTCCTAATATAACAGGCTCGAGGGGGGCTGAATGGCCTCCTCCTGTTCCTAATGTAACAGGCTCAAGGGGCTGAATGGCCTCCTGCTGTTCCTAATGTAACAGGCTCAAGGGGACTGAATAGCCTCCTCCTGTTGCTAATGTAACGGGCTCGAGGGTGCTGAATGGCCTCCTCCTGTTCCTAATGTAACAGGCTCAAGGGGCTGAATGGCCTCCTGCTGTTCCTAATGTAACAGGCTCAAGGGGACTGAATAGCCTCCTCCTGTTGCTAATGTAACGGGCTCGAGGGTGCTGAATGGCCTCCTCCTGTTCCTAATGTAACAGGCTCGAGGGGGGCTGAATGGCCTCCTCCTGTTCCTAATGTAACAGGCTCGAGGGGGGCTGAATGGCCTCCTCCTGTTCCTAATGTAACAGGCTCGAGGGGGGCTGAATGGCCTCCTCCTGTAACAGGCTCGAGGGGGGCTGAATGGACTCCTCCTGTTCCTGTGTTCCTCGGATAAAAAGACTGGCAGGAGGTATGAAAGAAAAAGTTAGCCTTGCATTTCTACAGCATCTTTCACAACCTCAGGACATCCCAAAAGCGCTTTACAGCCAATGAAGTACTTTTTGAGGTGTGCTCACTGTTGTAATGTACGAAACGCAGCAGCCAATTTACGCACAGCACGATCCCACAAACAGCAATGTGATAAATGACCAGATAATCTGTTTGTTGATTGGTGATGTTGGTTGAGGGTTGAGGGATGAATATTGACCCCAGGACACCAGGGAGAACACCCCCCGCTCTTCTTCGAAACAGTGGCTGTGGAATTTTTTACATCCACTTGAGGGGGCAGACGGAGCCTCGGTTTAACGTCTCATCTGAAAAAACGACATCTCCAACAGTACAGGGCGCCCTCTGTACTACACCTCCAACAATGCGGCACTCTCTCAGCACCGCCCCTCCGACAGTGCGGCGCTCCCTCAGTACTGCCCCTCCGACAGTGCGGCGCTCCCTCAGTACTGCCCCTCCGACAGTGCGGTGCTCCCTCAGTACTGCCCCTCCGACAGTGCGGCGCTCCCTCACTACTGCCCCTCCGACAGTGCGGCGCTCCCTCGGTGCTGACTTTCCGACAGTGCGGCGCTCCCTCGGCGCTGCCCCTCCGACAGTGCGGCGCTCCCTCGGCGCTGCCCCTCCGAAAGTGCGGCGCTCCCTCTGCACTGCCCCTCCAACAGTGCGGCCTTCCCTCAGTACTGCCCCTCCGACAGTGCGGCACTCCCTCAGTACTGACTTTCCGACAGTGCGGCGCTCCCTCGGCGCTGCCCCTCAGTACTGGCACTGGGAGGGGTCAGCCTAGATTATGGGCTCCGATGTCTGGACTCGAGGTCCCCCCCCCCCCCCCGCAGCAGTCCCGCGACCTTCTGACTCGGTTGACACTGCGAGGGGGGTTGGGGGGGGCGCGGGCAAGAGAAAAACCGCACCCTGTATCCAGAACACGGCCTTACCCGCGTATTAAATGGGTCTGCCACAACCGGCGCTTGATCTGTAAGCCTATCCCTAAACTCCAGCGGTCTCGGAGGCGGCCGTCCGTCCGTCAGTGGGGCTCGCGGCGGAGCGATCGCGCCCGGCCTCCCCGCCCGCCTCACTGCGGCCAGCGGCTCACCCTACCCTCCGCCGATCCACCTCTTTGTCCCCCCCGTCACTTCGCGTCACCCGTGCAGGAGCATTCATTATTCCTGGTCGCCCAAACTACCCCAGCTGGCTTGAACAAATCAATCCCTCTGGTATGTATCCCCCCGGGGAGGAGCAGGCTGGAGAGGACCTGCCGCGGCCGCAGTGCTGAGAGTCCCGCCCACTGTCCCGGACAGCGTGGGAGCGCTCTCACCGGGGACCAAAGAGCAGGAGGCGGGGGAACGCAGATCCCACCAGCCGTCAGGTGGAGAGAGTGGAAGCACGAAGCCGAAATGCGAATCAGTCGACGAGCGCAGGGAGAGAGAGAGAGAGAGAGAGAGAGAGAGAGAGAGAAGCAGGGTAACTCACGGTTCAGCTCCAACAGCAGGAGCATTCCAGTGTTATTGCTTTAATCTAAACCACTTAATCCAACAACAGCAGCGGCAGAGGTGCTCGCCTGGGCTTGTAAACAACATCTCTCTCACTGACTCACACTGAGCAATTAACATAGTAACTTATTTGTTGGGGGCGGGCGGGGAAAAAACACACGCCCAGGTCTCACTTTAAAGGGAACCTCACCATTCCAAAGCTCCGTGTCCTATTGCGCAGTCCGACCTCAAACGAGCAGACGGGCGGCGACACTCGCTGGCTCCTCTTCAACCCGTGGCTGGCTGCGGGCGGGCGGCGCTGGCCCCGAGTCCCAGGGGGGTGGGCCGGGCCCCCGAGCTAATGGGCAGGAAACAGACTCTCTCTCTGCCTCCGCATGGCGTCCCAGTTCTACAAGCCCCCCACCCGCCGAGCTGCACGCGCGTGCGTTTCAATTCTCGGGACTTGGGGCCGGCACTTATTGCCCAACGCCGATACAGCCTAGTGCCTCGCTCGGCCCATTTCAGTCGGTGCGAGACTGGAGCCTCGTATCGGGTCTTTTTCCGAGTGGCAGGCAGTCACTGGTGGGGTACCGCAGGGATCGGTGCTAGGACCCCAGCTATTCACAATATATATTAACGATCTAGACGAGGGAACTAGATGTAATATCTCCAAGTTTGCAGATGACACAAAGCTGGGTGGGCGTGTGTGCTGTGAGGAGGATGCAAAGAAACTCCAGTGTGATTTGGACAGGTTGGGCGATTGGGCAGATGCAGTATAATGTGGATAAATGCGAGGTCTCACCAGCGCCCTGCACAATTGTACGCTGGTGCAGTGGAGCAAAAATCCAGAGAACGTGAGTTCGAATCCCTCCGTGGCGGTGTTGAATTCAGCTGGCGACCGGGAAGGTTGTCGGGTTTGCTGTTTGAAAACCCACCGGAGTTCACTCCTGTCCCTTGAGGGGAGAGAGACCTGTCGTCCTTACCCGGTCTACATAGAAACATAGAAGATAGGAGCAGGCCATTCGGCCCCTCGAGCCTGCTCCGCCATTCAATGCAATCATGGCGGATCATCCAAATTCAGTACCTTGTGTTATAAATCTCATCGTTCATCAAGAAACTACTCGTGAAATAACGCTGGACAGCCAGCTGGTGGCGCCGTCCAAGGAGTATAAATACTCGGGCGTCGGCCCCAGCTTGCCAGGGACATTTTGTAAGACAAGGAACTCGTGAAGTACAACTAGACCTCCATGTTCTGAAACAAGTTGATTAAAGCCTTGCTTTATACTCGAACCAAGTACGTAGTGAGCTTTATTACGTCACCCTGTCCCTGCTTTCTCCCCATATCCCTTTAGCCTTAAGAAATATATCTAACTCCTTCTTGAATATATTTAATGAATTGGCCTCAACTGCCTTCTGTGGTAGAGAATTCCACAGGTTCACCACTCTCTGGGTAAAGAAATTCCTCCTCATCTCGGTCCTAAATGGCTTACCCCTTATCCTTAGACTGTGACCCCTGGTTCTGGACTCCCCCGCCATCGGGAACATCCTTCCTGCATCTAGTCTGTCTAGTCCTGTTAGAGTTTTATAAGTTTCAATGAGATCCCCTCTCATTCTTCTAAACTCCAGCGAGTATAAGCCCAATCGACCCAATCTCTCCTCATACGTCATTCCTGCCATCCCAGGTATCAGTCTGGTGAATCTTCGCTGCACTCCCTCCAGTACTGCCCCTCTGACAGTGCGACGCTCCCTCAGCACTGCCCCTCCGAGGAGGCGGCGGGAAGTCCAATGTCAGGGGGACGAGTTCCAACGCGTTTCTGATCTTGGCACCAGGGGTTGGTGTTTATTCGAGGTGCGAGTCTCACCCTGCAGCTTCTGTCTACTGTTTTCAAACAATCTCCTGTCTTGGACACTGTGGCAGGAAGTTGGTTTGTAAGAAAATTCTTGCGGCGGCAGAGACATCTGTGCTGGGTTGTCAGAGGCCTTGCACTGGCCAAGTGTTGACCAACAATAACCTTTGCCTTGCTTGCAAACCCTTATCCTCACAGCCATTTAGAGTCATAGAGTCATAGAGTTTTACAGCACAGAAAGAGGCCCTTCGGCCCATCGTGTCCGCGCCGTCCATCAATCCCTGTCCAGTCTAATCCCATTTTCCAGCATTTGGTCCATAGCCTTGTATGCAATGGCATTTCAAGTGCTCATCCAAATGCTTCTTGAATGTTGTGAGGGTTCCTGCCTCTACCACCCTTTCAGGCAGAGTTCCAGATTCCAACCACCCTCTGGGTGAAAAAGTTCCTCCTCAAATCCCCTCTAAATCTCCTGCCCCTTACCTTGAATCTATGCCCCCTTGTTCTTGACCCCCCTACTAAGGGGAAAAGTTCCTCTTTATCTACCCTATCTATGCCCCTCATCATTTTGTACACCTCAATCAGGTCCCCCCTCAGCCTTCTTTGCTCCAATGAAAACAACCCCAGCCTGTTTAGTCTTTCTTCATAGCTGAGGCGCTCCATCCCAGGTAACATCCTGGTGAATCTTCTCTGCACCCTCTCCAAAGCAATCACATCCTTCCTATAGTGAGGCGGCCAGAACTGCACACAGTATTCCAGCTGTGGCCTCACCAGCGTTTTGTACAGCTCCATCATAACCTCCCTGCTCTTATATTCTATGCCTCGGCTAATGAAGGCAAGTATCCCATATGCCTTTTTAACCACCTTATCTACCTGTTCCGCTGCCTTCAGGGATCTATGTACATGCACACCAAGGTCCCTCTGACCCTCTGTACTTCCTAGGGTCCTACCACTCATTGTGTACTCCCTTGCCTTATTTGTCCGTCCAAAATGCATCACCTCGCACTTTTCAGGGTTAAATTCCATTTGCCACTTTTCCGCCCATCTGACCAACTCGTTTATATCTTCCTGTAGCCTGAGGCTTTCCTCCTCGCAATTTACCACCCCACCAATTTTCGTGTCATCTGCAAACTTACTGATCATACCTTTTACATTTACGAGGAGAGATTGTGTAGAATGGGCCTGACGTAAGAAAACTACTAAGCACTTGGTCTAAGCGTTAAACAAAGCTTTAATCAACTGTTATACAACATGGAGGTCTAGTTGTGTCCTTCACTAGTTCCTGTTAAAGAATGTCCTGCGCAAGCTGGGCCCGTGCCCGAGTATTTATACTCTCCCTGGACAGCGCCACCCGCAGGCCGCTCAGTATTATTTCATCAGTCTTTCTTTCACGAATGACTGATTCATGTCAAGCCCTATTCAGCCCCCTCGTTACCGATTCACCAGCCAGCGGGAACCCTCTTTCACTGCGCCGTGCCCACCTTTCGGACGAGACGTTAAACCGGGGGCCCTCGTCTGCCCCCTCAGGCGGACGTGAAAGATCCCGCGGGCCACTATTCCGAAGAAGAGCGGGAGGGGGTGGGGGGAGGCAATATTTATCCCTCAACCAACATCACTAAATAAGATGATTGGGTCAATTGTCTCATCGTTGTTTGTGGGAGCTTGCTGTGCGCAAATTGGCAGCCGCGTTTCCTACATTACAAAAGTGACTACACTTCAAAAAAAGTACTTCATTGGCTGTGAAGCGCTTCGGGACGTCCTGAGTTCGTGAAAGGCGCTGGAGAGATGCGAGATCTTTCTTCCTTTCAGGTTTCCACGAGCCTGTGTGTGTGTGAAGAATTGTTTCCTGACATCACCCCTCAACGGTCTGGCTCTAATTTTAAAGTTACGTCCCCCCACCCTGCTGTGGGCTCCCCCCACCAGAGCAAATAGTTTCTCTCTCTATCTATCAATCCCTTTAATCACCTTAAAACACTTTGATCGGATCACCGCTTAATCTTCTAAACTCGAGGGAACACAAGCCTAGTCTATGCAACCTGTCCTCGTAACTTAACCCCTTTTAGGTATCAGTATCATTCTGGTGAATCTGCCGCCCCTTAAATTACATTAGGAACAGGAGGGCGGCATTCAGCCCCCTCGAGCCTGTTACATTAGGAACAGGAGGAGGCCATTCAGCCCGCCTCGAGCCTGTTACATTAGGAACAGGAGGAGGCCGTTCAGCCCCCCTCATGCCTGTTACATTAGGAACAGGAGGAGGACATTCAGCCCGCCTCGAGCCTGTTACATTAGGAACAGGAGGAGGCCGTTCAGCCCCTCGAGCCTGTTACATTAGGAACAGGAGGAGTCCATTCAGCCCGCCTCGAGCCTGTTACGTTAGGAACAGGAGGAGGCCATTCAGCCGCCTCGAGCCTGTTACATCAGGAACAGGAGGAGGCCATCCAGCCCCTCGAGCCTATTACATTGGAACAGGAGGAGGCCATTCAGCCCGCCTCGAGCCTGTTACATTAGGAACAGGAGGAGGCCATTCAGCCGCCTCGAGCCTGTTACATCAGGAACAGGAGGAGGCCATTCAGCCCCTCGAGCCTGTTACATTACGAAGAGGAGGAGGCCATTCAGCCCGCCTCGAGCCTGTGACATTAGGAACAGGAGGAGGCCATTCATCCCCTCAAGCCTGTTACATTAGGAACAGGAGGAGGCCATTCAGCCCCTCGAGCCTGTTACATTAGGAACAGGAGGAGGCCATTCAGCCCCTCAAGCCTGTTACATTAGGAACAGGAGGAGGCCATTCAGCCCCCCTCGAGCCTGTTACATTAGGAACAGGAGGAGGCCATTCAGCCCCCCGAGCCTGTTACATTAGGAACAGGAGGAGGCCATTCAGCCCCCCTCGAGCCTGTTACATTAGGAACAGGAGGAGGCCATTCAGCCCCCCTCATGCCTGTTACACAGGAACAGGAGGAGGCCATTCAGCCCCCCTCGAGCCTGTTACATCAGGAACATGAGGAGGCTATTCAGCCCCCTCAAGCCTGTTACATTAGGAAAAAGAGGAGGCCATTCAGCCCCTCGAGCCTGTTACATTAGGAACAGGAGGAGGCCATTCAGCCCCTTCGAGCCTGTTAAATTAGGAACAGGAGGAGGCCATTCAGCCCCTTCGAGGCTGTTAAATTAGGAACAGGAAGAGGCCATTCATCCCCTCAAGCCTGTTACATTAGGAACAGGAGGAGGCCATTCAGCCCCCCTTATGCCTGTTACACAGGAACAGGAGGAGGCCATTCAGCCCCCTCGAGCCTGTTACATCAGGAACAGGAGGAGGCCATTCAGCCTCCCTCGAGGCTGTTACATTAGGAACAGGAGGAGGTCATTCAGCCTCCCTCGAGGCTGTTACATTAGGAACAGGAGGAGGTCATTCAGCCTCCCTCGAGGCTGTTACATTAGGAACAGGAGGAGGTCATTCAGCCTCCCTCGAGCCTGTTACATTAGGAACAGGAGGAGGCCATTCAGCCCCCTCGAGCCTGTTGCATCAGGAACAGGAGGAGGCCATTCAGCCCCCTCGAGCCTGTTACATTAGGAACAGGAGGAGGCCATTCAGCCCCCTCGAGCCTGTTACATCAGGAACAGGAGGAGGCCATTCAGCCCCCCTCATGCCTGTTACACAGGAACAGGAGGAGGCCATTCAGCCCCTTCGAGCCTGTTACATTAGGAACAGGAGGTCGTCATTCAGCCTCCCTCAAGGCTGTTACATTAGGAACAGGAGCAGGCCATTCAGCCCCTCGAGCCTGTTTCATTAGGAACAGGAGGAGGCCATTCAGCCCACCTCGAGCCTGTTCCGTCATTCAATCATATCATGGCTGATCTGTATCTTAATTCCATCCACCCGCCTTGGATTCCGTAACCCAAATACCCTCACCCAAGAAAAATCCATCGATCTCAGTTTTGAAATTTCCAATTGACCCCCAGCCTGGACAGCTTTTTGTGGGGAGGGAGTCCCAGATTTCCACCACCCTTTGTGTGAAGAAGTGCTTCCTGACATCACCCCTGAACGGCCTGGCTCTAATTTTAAGGTTCTGCCCCCTTGTTCTGGACTCCCCTCACCAGAGGAAATAGTTTCTCTCTCTATCAAACCTATCGAATCCTTTAATCATCTTAACCACCTCAATCAGATCAACCCCTTAATCTTCTGAACTCGAGGGAACACAAGCCCAGTCTGTGCAACCTGTTCTCGTAATTTAACCCCTTTTAGCCCCCGGGGTATCGTTCTGGTGAATCTGTGCTGCTCCCCCCTCAGAGACCAATATATCCTTCCTGAGGTGAGGGGCCCGGAGCTGAACAGTCACTCCAGGCGGGGTCTGACCAGAGCTCTGTGTGCGCAGCTGCAGCCGAACCAGTGTGTTGCGGACATTCCATTACCTTCGGTTCCAGGTTTTCCGTGATGATCATGGACTTCGCCTGTCCGAGCCGGTTAACGCTGGACCGCCTGCCCCGGAGCTGGACGCTGCCGGCGTGGTGATGAGCCGAGCCCAGGGACTCTGACGACGAGGCCCGCTGGGTGCTGGAGAAGTTCTGCAAACAACAGGGGAGTAGAAAGAGAGAGACCAAAAAAACCCAGAAAGGTAATGAATGAAAGCGTTGTGTCTCTACTCAATGACCCTTCCACTCGCTATCCTCTCCTCAAGCCGCTGACAATTCGCTTTGCTGCGTGCATCTCGACAGCGAATGCAAGCAGGCTATTTGACCGAGGGGGTCATTGCAGCCAAGCCCAATCTCATCCTGGACCAACGACCACACGGACTCCCCATCGAACCCCATCCTGTGGTGGCTAGTTCCACATTCTCATCACTCTCTGGGTGAAGAAGTTTCTCCTGAATTCCCCATTGGATTTATTAGTGACTCTCTTATATTGATGGCCCCTAGTTCTGGTCTCCCCCACAAGTGGAAACATCTTCTCTACGTCTACCCTATCGAACCCCCTTCATAATTTTAAAGACCTCTATCAGGTCACCGGCTCAGCCTTCTCTTTTCTAGAGAAAAGAGCCCCAGCCTGTTCAATCTTTCCTGATAGTTATACCCAAGTGTGGTCTAACCAAGGTATATGGAGACCAGAACTGTGCACAGTGCTCCAAGTGTGGTCTAACCAAGGTATATGGAGACCAGAACTGTGCACAGTGCTCCAAGTGTAGTCTAACCAAAGTATATGGAGATCAGAACTGTGCACAGCGCTCCAAGTGTAGTCTAACCAAAGTATATGGAGACCAGAACTGTGCACAGTGCTCCAAGTGTGGTCTAACCAAGGTATACGGAGACCAGAACTGTGCACAGTGCTCCAAGTGTGGTCCAACCAAGGTATATGGAGACCAGAACTGTGCACAGTGCTCCAAGTGTGGTCTAACCAAGGTATATGGAGACCAGAACTGTGCACAGTGCTCCAAGTGTAGTCTAACCAAAGTATACAGAGACCAGAACTGTGCACAGTGCTCCAAGTGTAGTCTAACCAAAGTATATGGAGACCAGAACTGTGCACAGTGCTCCAAGTGTGGTCTAACCCAGGTATATGGAGACCAGAACTGTGCACAGCGCTCCAAGTGTGGTCTAACCAAGGTATATGGAGACCAGAACTGTGCACAGTGCTCCAAGTGTGGTCTGACCAAGGTATATGGAGACCAGAACTGTGCACAGTGCTCCAAGTGTGGTCTAACCGAGGTATACGGAGACCAGAACTGTGCACAGTGCTCCAAGTGCGGTCTAACCGAGGTATACGGAGACCAGAACTGTGCACAGTGCTCCAAGTGCGGTCTAACCAAGGTATACGGAGACCAGAACTGTGCACAGTGCTCCAAGTGTGGTCTAACCAAGGTATACGGAGACCAGAACTGTGCACAGTGCTCCAAGTGCGGTCTAACCAAGGTATATGGAGACCAGAACTGTGCACGGTGCTCCAAGTGCGATCTAACCAAGGTATATGGAGACCAGAACTGTGCACAGTGCTCCCAGTGTGGTCTAACCAAGGTATATGGAGACCAGAACTGTGCACAGTGCTCCAAGTGCGGTCTAACCAAGGTATACGGAGACCAGAACTGTGCACAGTGCTCCAAGTGTGGTCTAACCAAGGTATACGGAGACCAGAACTGTGCACAGTGCTCCAAGTGTATCTAACCAGGGTTCTAGATATGTTTAACATAACTTCTCTGCTTCTCAATTCTATCCCAAGCAGGCTGTTAAAAGAAACAAAAGCCAGGATGTCACCACCCGCCCTCAACGAGAGGGACAGTCCCGCAAAGCAAGTCGACTCTTGCGCTCTTGTACGTGAGGGGGAAACTGTTTCCAGTGGCAGGAGGGTCGGTAACCAGAGGACACAGATTGAAGATAATCGGCAAAAGAACCAGAGGGGGAGATGAGGAGAATGTTTTTTACGCAGCGAGTTGTTGTGATCTGGAACGCGCTGCCTGAAAGGGCGGTGGGAGCAGATTCAATAGTAACTTTCAAAAGGGGGAATTGGAGAAATACTTGAGGGGGAAAAATTTAACGGGGAAAAGAGCAAAGGGGGGAGTGGGACTAATTGGAGAGTGACGTAAGAAAACTATTCGGCACTTGGTCCGAGTATTAAACAAGGCTTTAATCGACTGTTTCACAACATGAAAGTCTAGTTATCCTTCACTAGTTCCTGTTTACAAAATGTCCCTGGGCAAGCTGGGCCCGCGCCCGAGTATTTATACTCTCCCTGGATGGCGCCACCAGCAGGCCGCTCAGTATATTTCATAAGTCATTTCTACATGAATGGCACGATTTATGACAGAGAGCTCTATCAAAGAGCCGGCACAGGCACGATGGGCCGAACGGCCTCCTCCTGTGCTGCGTGATTCTAGGAAAGGAGCTGCGCTGTATTCCCCGGTGTCGATGGCGCTCAGTTATATCTTGTAGGGGAAAGTGTGGGAGAAAGCTGGGTGGGCGTGTGTGCTGTGAGGGGGATGCAGAGAAACTCCAGTATGATTTGGACAGGTTGGGTGATTGGGCAGATGCAGTATAATGTGGATAAATGCGAGGTTATCCACTTTGGTGTCAAAAACAGGAAGGCAGATTATTATCTGAACGGCAATAGATTGGGAGAAGGGGAAGTGCAACGAGACCTGGGTGTCCTTGTGCACCAGTCGCTGAAGGTAAGCATGCAGGTGCAGCAGGCGGTTAAGAAGGCAAATGGTATGTTGGCCTTCGTAGCGAGAGGGTTCGAGTACAGGAACAAGGATGTCTTGCTGCAGTTGTACAGGGCCTTGGTGAGACCGCACCGTGAGTATTGTGTGCAGATTTGGTCGCCTTACCTGAGGAAGGATGTTCTTGCCATGGAGGGAGTGCAGCGAAGATTCACCAGGCTGATACCTGGGATGGCAGGAATGATGTATGAGGAGAGATTGGGTCAATTGGGCTTATATTCACTGGAGTTTAGAAGAATGAGAGGGGATCTCATTGAAACTTATAAAATTCTAACAGGACTAGACAGACTAGATGCAGGAAGGATGTTCCCGATGGCGGGGGAGTCCAGAACCAGGGGTCACAGTCTAAGGATAAGGGGTAAGCCATTTAGGACAGAGATGAGGAGGAATTTCTTCACCCAGAGAGTGGCGAACCTGTGGAATTCTCTACCACAGAAGGCAGTGGAGGCCAATTCATTAAATATATTCAAGAAGGAGTTAGATATATTTCTTAAGGCTAAAGGGATCAAGGGATATGGGGAGAAGGCAGGGACAGGGCACTGATTTTGGATGATCAGCCATGATCTCATTGAATGGCGGAGCAGGCTCGAGGGGCCGAATGGTCTACTCCTGCTCCTATCTTCTATGTTTCCAGAATCGCATCGGCGCGAGTCGGGAGAGGTGCGCTCTGCTCCAGCGCGACTCTGCGCAGTCAGATCCCTTCCCACCTCTCTTACCCGGGGCCGGGAGCTGCACCTTTCCGGCGAGGAGCATGGGCATCGTTGGGGGGGAAAAGAGAGGGGAGGGTCTCCGTTCCAGGAACCCAGCTGGGCCCCGCGATCGCAGCTCAAGGCCACGGCTGCGAGAGAAAAAACCGAGCGCTGCCCACCTGGAAGCACGACAGAGTCGCATAACAGAAAGGCAGGTTGAGAGTCAGAGTGCCGACCACAGCTTCTGCAAACTCCCTCTCACCCCAGCGCCCTCTCGAATCACCGGCTCCCCACCCCCACTCTCCGCCACCCCCCCACCCGCCCCCCGTGCGACGCCAGTTACCTGCGAGGAGTCCCAGCTCTTCCCTTCCTGACCCTGTCCCGTCAAGTGATTGCAGGAGGAGACGGAGGTCCCGTGGTCCTTCCAGGCGGAGGGGTATTCCGGCGGAGGTGTCGAGGACTGAAGAAAGAAGCAACACAGGAGCAATCAGTCAGAGCGGTGTGGGGAGGGTGGGGGGGTGTGCGTGTGTGAGCGAGCAGTTCTCTAAATCACTTCCTTCTTGCCTGTTCCTTACTAACCAGATGAATCTGGCAAAGTTTCAGATGGTCATTGTCACCCATAAGGCATGCTTCCTCCTCCCAAAGCCGTGGTTCGGTGGGTAGCGCTCTCTCACCTCCAAGCCAGAAGGCTGTGAGTTCGAGCCCCCACTCCCAAGGCTCGAGCCCCATAATCGAGGCTGACACTCCCAGTGCCAGTACCGAGGGAGTGCCGCACTGTCGGAGGGGCAGTGCTGAGGGAGCGCCGCACTGTCGGAGGGGCAGCACTGAGGGAGCGCCGCACTGTCGGAGGGGCGGTACTGAGGGAGCGCCGCACTGTCGGAGAGGCGGTACTGAGAGAGCGCCGCACTGTCAGAGGGGCGGTACTGAGGGAGCGCCGCACTGTCGGAGGGGCGGTACTGAGGGAGCGCCGCACTGTCGGAGGGGCGGTACTGAGAGAGCGCCGCACTGTCGGAGGGGCAGTACTGAGGGAGCGTCGCACTGTCCGAGGGGCAGTACTGAGAGAGCACCGCACTGTCGGAGGGGCAGTACTGAGGGAGCGCCGCACTGTCGGAGGGGCAGTACTGAGGGAGCGCTGCACTGTTGGAGGTGCCGTTTTTCGGATGAGACGTTAAGCCGAGGCCCTGTCTGCTCTCTCAGATCGATGTAAAAGATCCCACGCCCACTATTTTGAAGAAGAGCAGGGGGGGAGTTCTCCCCGGTGTCCTGGGGCCAACATTTATCCCTCAACCAACATCACTAAAAATAATCAGACGATCTGATCATTTATCACATTGCTGTTTGTGGGAGCCTGCTGTGCACAAACTGGCTGCCGCGTTTCCTACATTACAACAGTGACCACACTTCAAAAAAAGTACTTCCCTTGGCTGTGAAGTGCTTTGGGACGTCCTGAGGTGGTGAAAGGTGCTGGAGAAATGCGAGTCCTTTCTCCTCAACGCCCCCCGATTGCTGGATAACGCGTGGGGGAGGGAGCACGGGACTGGGGTGTGGGCTGTGGTCAGGAGCCACGTCGAGCCTCACCATCAAGGCTCACAATGGGCGGGCAGGCGCGGTGCAGGAGAGAGGCCGGTGCTTGCGAAACCCGCAACACCCAGCGAGGAGCACGGTGGGCCGAAAACCGAAGGGGGGGGGGACGAAAATTTCAAAAGGCGCATCAATAAAACCTTTCCTCCCGCTCTCTCTCTCCGACCGAGGCTGGGGCTGGTGGGAATATCGGGAGAAATCCAGGCGCTGCGGCCTGCGCTCGAAGGGTGGGTTAAAATTCGAAACTAATCTGAGGAAATATTATTTCAGCGAGCGAGTGGTCAGGCTATGGAACAGGCTCCCTCGGGAGATGAGAAAATAACACTTTGGGACACAGTCTGTGAGTAATTTGGGAAATGGCGTGTGGTAAGTGTAACATGCTCGGGAGGAACAGGTGATTTTGGATTATGGTTGTAGCTAAGATTCCCCATCCCCGGAACCGGACGCCTTCAGTGTGCCAGTGCAGCCTTCGGTCGCCTGAGGAAGGCCCCAAGCTCATGGTCTACAGAGCAGCAGTGATACCCGCCCTGGTGTATGCCTCAGAGACATGGACCATGTACAGCAGGCACCTCGAAGCACTGGAGAGGTACCACCAACGCTGCCTCCGCAAGATCCTGCAAATCCATTGGCAGGATAGGCGCACCAACGTCAGTGTTCTTGCTCAGGCCAACATCCCCAGCATCGAAGCTTTGACCACGCTCGATCAGCTCCGATGGACGGGCCACATCGTCCGCATGCCCAATACGAGACTCCCAAAACAAGCGCTCTACTCGGAGCTCCGGCACGGCAGGAGAGCCCCAGGTGGGCAGAGGAAACGCTTCAAGGACACCCTCAAAGCCTCCTTGGAAAAAGTGCAACATCCCCACCGACACCTGGGAATCCCTGGCCCAAGACCGCACAAAGTGGAGGAGAAGCATCCGGGAAGGCGCCGAACACCTCGAGTCTCTTCGCCGGGAGCAAGCGGAAGCCAAGCGCAGGCAGCGCAAGGAGCGCACGTCAACCCAAGCACCCCACCCACCCGCCCCATCAACCACCGTCTGCCCCACCTGTGACAGAGACTGTGGGCCAGAACTTCGGGTCCCCACGGGTGAGTACGCGCTGGGTACTCACGCGTAGGGCCAACGAAAGTGCCGGTTTCGTGCATGCACTGCGCGTGCGCGGGAAACCGGAACTTCCGTTCCCTTGAAGGAAGGGGTTCACAGGTCGAACGCGTGCGCCGGATAGGCAGCGCGTACGCCTGGAACTTCCGGTTTTTTTGCAGGTTTCTCCGGGAGGGTAAGTCTCCAGGAGCTACGCTTATAAAAAGCAGTCGCAAGGCCTGCTTTTAACAAGGTAAGTGGTGAATTAAGTAAAATTAAAACATTTTTTTCCACAGGTTTATTATTTTTAAATACTTTAAAGAAAGGTAAGTTTATTTTTAGCCTCGTTAGAAACTGTAATTAATTTATAGTTATTTTAAAAATGTGATTTTTTTTTAATGTATTTGAACTTTTAGTTATGTTTTGGGGCTGAATTGTATTCATAGATTTGACAGGTCTTCCTGTCAAATCTATGAATACAGATTCCCTGCTACCATTGGCTCTCCATGGCTTTGAACTAACTGCGCCCCTGGGATACACAAGTACTGCGCGCCGGCAGCTGGAAGAGGCCCAGGATCGGAATCCCACGCGGGCCCCACAGCACAACGGCCGGCGCGCTAGCTAAGTGCAGGTCGGGGGCTTGCACCCGCGGGAAGCCCCCGACCCGAATTTCTGGACCTGTAGGTCCCGCACTGGACTCATCAGCCACCTGAGAACTCATTTTTAGCGTGGAAGCAAGTCATCCTCGGCTCCGAGGGACTGCCCGAGAAGAGGATGCTCGGGAGGAACAGGTGACTTTGGATTATGGTTCCCAGACTCGCGACCTCCACCACCTAGAAAGACGAGGGCAGCGGGCGCACGGGAACACCATCACCTCCGAGTCACGCACACACCATCCCGACTTGGAAATATATCGGCCGTTCCTTCATTGCGTCCAGTTTTGGTCGCCACACTTTCGGAAGGATGTGAAGGCCCTCGAGAGGGTGCGGAGGAGATTTACCAGAACGGTTCCGGGGATGGGGGAATCTTAGCTACAAGGACAGATTGGAGAAGCTGGATTTGTTTTCATTAGAGCAAAGGAGGTTGAGGGGTGATTTGATAGAGGTGTACAAGATTATGACGGGTTCGGATAGGCTAGACGAGGAAAGGCTGTTCCCACTAGTTGATGGTACAAGGACTAGGGGACACAGATTTACGGTTTTGGGCAAGAGATACAGGGGGGGACGTGAGGAAAAACCTTTTTACGCAGCGAGTGGTGAGGACCTGGAACTCGCTGCCGACAGAAGTGGTGGAAGCGGAGACGTTCAATGATTTCAAGGGGAGGCTGGGTCGGCACTTGAGGGAAATAAACTTGCAGGGCTACAGGGAGAGAGCAGGGGGGAATGGGACTGACTGGATTGCTCCACAGAGAGCCGGCACCGACTCGATGGGCCGAATGGCCTCCTGCTGTGCCGTTATGACTCATCCATAAAGATGCGGTCAAAGATAGCTGACCTTTGGAGAGATATAAAACAATTAAATGGAGACAGGATGTCCAGCATTTCAACTGCCCGTAAGAACTTTATTACCTAGTTTACATTCCAAGGTATCTTTTAATTAGCATTCGGCAGTTTGAGTGATTGATTGAAGGGGCAGCTTATACGTGTTTATATTAAGATTCGTAACCAATCCGTGAGGGTGCATGCAGGCCAAGATCCAATTAAGTGGCAGGAATGAATTTAACATGCTTATTGTAATGTATAAAAATGTAGTGTTTGCTGAAACAATTTGGAAAAAGTCTGGCTAAGACAGAGCAGACCGTCTCCCCACCGGGGCAATAAAGACAACTTGACTATCGATCTGAAACCTCGTGTCGAGTGTTGGTTTAAAATGCTCCACATTTTAATAAACTTGCAGGGCTGCGGGAAGAGAGCGGGGGGGAAATGGGACTGACTGGATCGCTCGAGAGAGAGCCGGCACGGGCTCGATGGGCTGAATGGCCTCCTTCTGTGCCGTTATGACTCTATGGCCTAGAAATTCGGTGGGTAGCGCCTAAAGAGGGCAGACAGTGGCTGTGGCGCCACTCGCGATATTTATCGGGGGCGCTAATGGCGGCGTTAGCCTGTAGCGCTGCGCCGCCACCGATGACGTCATCGGTGTGCGCAGCGCCCCGATCGCCATATTTGTTTGCGTCCGCCTCCGCTACTCTGGCCGCAAGTCGCGCCCGGTTCACGGGGCCTACCTGTGGCGGGAGTGGCGCAAATTAAGGTGGAGGTGCGGGGCGGCCGTTTTTTTTTTCGGCGGCCGCCTGCCAGCACCTCCGTCCCCGGCCTCCTGATCTCCCCCCGCGGCAGTGCCGGCTGTTTTCCGCGAGCCCGGCACTTCTCCTCGGTGCTGGGCTCTTTTGCCGGCACTCGCGATCGGCACGTTGCGCTGCGATATTCAGTTTCAGCGCCCTAAGAGCGCCTCGAGCAGCGGCCCCTGTCCCTCTTGGGGTGCACAAGATGAATTTCCGGCGGGCGCAAGCGGCTCCGTGCGCAGCGCAAATTCCGGCGCCCAGGCGAGCTTGGCGCCCTGTTTGGGCCTCCACCGAATTTCTAGGCCTATGACTATGACTCATCATCGCTTGGCCAAAATCCGGGAACTCCCTCACGAACAGCGCAGTGGGAGCACCTTCACCGCACGGGGCCGCAGCGGTTCAAGGCGGCGGCTCACCACCACCTTCTCAAGGGGCGACCAGGGACGGGCAATAAATGCCGGGCCTTGCCAGCGACGCCCACGTCCCGTGAATGAATAATTAAAAAAAGCTCTGCGCCACTGGGGGATTTCCTCGCTTCAGATCTGGGTCTGTTGGAGACTAATTGATAAGAACCTTAGAAATAGGAGCAGGAGGTGGGCCATTCGGCCCCTCAAGCCTGCTCCGCCATTCAATTAAGATCACGATCTTCGACCTCAACTCCACTTTCCCGCCCATATCCTTCGATTCCCCAAGAGCCAAAAAACTCTTATCGATCTCTGTCTCCAATATACTCAACGACTGAGCCTCCACAGCCCTCTGGGGCAGAGAATTCCAAAGATTCACCACCCTCTGAGTGAAGAAATTCCTCCTCGTCTCAGTCCTAAATGGCCGACTCCTTATCCTGAGACTGTGACCCCTGGTTCTAGACTCTCCAGCCAGGGGGGAAACAGCCTCTCAGCATCTACCCTGTCAATCCCCCTCAGAATCTTGTATGTTTCAATGAGATCACCTCTCATTCTTCTAAACTCCAGAGAGTATCGGCCCATTCTACACAATCTCTACTCATAGGACAGCCCTCTCATCCCAGGAATCAATCTAGTGAACCTTCGTTGCACTCCCTCTAAGGCAAGTATATCCTTCCTCAGGTAAGGAGACCAAAACTGCACAGAGGAGTCCAGGTGTGGTCTCACCAGGGCCCTATATAATTGCAGCAAGACCTCCTTACTCTTAAGCTTCAGACCCTCCAGCTACCAGGGCGGTAGAAGGCAAACAAGATGGACCTTGGTCTTTTAACGCCTAGGCAGTTCCTGCATCCCGAAGGCAGATGTGAAAGGTCTTCGGGCAAAGGCTAAACAAGCAGAACGGAAATTTCTGCACAGCATCACGATGTTGGGTTAAGCTGAGCGGCCCTGGAAGTTAACACATACTTCCTCCTTTCTGGGCCGGGCAAGATATTTTTTACACAATGAGAGAACGCAATTTCTAAAAGGAAGGCGGGCAGGTGGGGTGCGGGGAGTTTTGAAGAATTACATAAAAAACAAATTATGATTGGAAAGAGATAGGGGTGGGAGCAGGCTGGTGAGGAGCATAAACCCCGGCATGGACCAGTTGGGCCGAATGGCCTATTTCTGTGATGTAAATACTGTGTAATTCTAGAATGTAGACATGGACCATGTACAGCAGGCACCTCAAAGCACTGGAGGGGTACCACCAACGCTGCCTCCGCAAGATCCTGCAAATCCATTGGCAGGATAGGCGCACCAACGTCAGTGTTCTCGCTCAGGCCAACATCCCCAGCATCGAAGCTTTGACCACGCTCGCTCAGCTCCGATGGACGGGCCACATCGTCCGCATGCCCGGCGCTCCCTCAGTACCGTCCCACCGACAGTGCGGCGCTCCCTCAGTACTGCCCCTCCGACGGTGCGGTGATCCCTCAGTACTGCCCCTCCGACAGTGCAGCGCTCCCTCAGTACTGACCCTCCGACAATGCGGCGCTCCCTCAGTACTGCCCTCTCAGACAGTGCGGCGCTCCCTCAGTACTGACCCTCCGACAGTGCGGCGCTCCCTCAGTACCGCCCCTCCGACAGTGCGGCGCTCCCTCAGTACCGCCCCTCCGACAGTGCGGCACTCCCTCAGTACTGACCCTCCGACAGTGCGGCACTCCCTCAGTACCGCCCCTCCGACAATGCGGCGCTCCCTCAGTACTGCCCTCTCAGACAGTGCGGCGCTCCCTCAGTACTGCCCTCTCAGACAGTGCGGCGCTCCCTCAGTACTGCCCCTCCGACAGTGCGGCACTCCCTCAGTACCGCCCCTCCGACAGTGCGGCGCTCCCTCAGCACCGCCCCTCCGACAATGCGGCGCTCCCTCAGTACTGCCCTCTCAGACAGTGCGGCGCTCCCTCAGTACTGCCCCTCTGACAGTGCGGCACTCCCTCAGTACCGCCCCTCCGACAGTGCGGCGCTCCCTCAGTACCGCCCCTCCGACAGTGCGGCGCTCCCTCAGTACCGCCCCTCCGACAGTGCGGCGCTCCCTCAGTACCGCCCCTCCGACAGTGCGGCGCTCCCTCAGTACCGCCCCTCCGACAGTGCGGCGCTCCCTCAGCACTGCCCCTCCGACAGTGCGGCGCTCCCTCAGCACTGCCCCTCCGACAGTGCGGCGCTCCCTCAACACTGCACTGGAGTGTCGGCCTAGCTTTACGTGCTCAAGTCTCTGGAGTGGGACTTGAACCCACAACCTTCTGACTCAGAGGCAAGGGTGCTGCCCACTGAGCCACAGCTGACACTGGAGAGTTCTCCCCAGTGTCCTGGGGCCAATATTTATCCCTCAACCAACATCACTTAAAAAACAGATGATCTGGTCATTTATCACACTGCTGTTTGTGGGAGCTTGCTGTGCGCAAATTGGCCGCGTTTCCTACATTACAACAGTGACTACATTTCAAAACGACTTCATTGGCTGTAAAGCGCTTTGGGACGTCCGGTGATCGTGGCAGGCGCTGGAGAAATGCAAGTCTGTCTTTCTTTTCTCCAAGGGACAGAAAGCAGGGAGCAGTGAGGAACGGTTGTTTTTCAGACTGGAGGCGGGGGGTATACGGTGGTGTTCCCCAGGGGAATGGGACCACTGCTTGTTTTGATATATATCAATGACCTGGATTTAGCTACAAGGGGGCATAGTTTCAAAGATTGCGGACGACACGAAACTCGGGAAATGTAGTAAACTGTGAGGAGGACAGTAACTGACTTCAAGAGGATGTAGACAGACGCGGCAGATGAAATGTAACGCAGAGGATTGTGAAGTGATACATGTTGGTCGGAAGAATGAGGCGCGGCAATATAAACTAAATGGTACAATTTTGAAGGGGGTGCAGGAGGTTATGGTAAATCTTTTATAAATCACTGGTTCGACCTCGGATGGAGTGTTGTGTCCAATTCTGGGCACCGCACTTTAGGAAGGGTGTCAAGGGCCTTGGAGAGGGTGCGGAGGAGATTGACCAGAATGGTACCAGGGGATGAGGGACTTCAGTGACGTGGAGAGACTGGAGAAGCTGGGGTTGTTCTCCTTGGAGCAGAGAAGGTTAAGGGGGAGATTGACCAGAATGGTACCAGGGGGATGAGGGACTTCAGTGATGTGGAGAGACTGGAGAAGCTGGGGTTGTTCTCCTTGGAGCAGAGAAGGTTAAGGGGGAGATTGACCAGAATGGTACCAGGGGATGAGGGACTTCAGTGACGTGGAGAGACTGGAGAAGCTGGGGTTGTTCTCCTTAGAGCAGAGAAGGTTAAGGGGGAGATTGACCAGAATGGTACCAGGGGATGAGGGACTTCAGTGACGTGGAGAGACTGGAGAAGCTGGGGTTGTTCTCCTTAGAGCAGAGAAGGTTAAGGGGGAGATTGACCAGAATGGTACCAGGGGATGAGGGACTTCAGTGACGTGGAGAAGCTGGGATTGTTCTCCTTAGAGCAGAGAAGGTTAAGGGGGAGATTGACCAGAATGGTACCAAGGGATGAGGGACTTCAGTGACGTGGAGAGACTGGAGAAGCTGGGGTTGTTCTCCTTAGAGCAGAGAAGGTTAAGGGGGAGATTGACCAGAATGGTACCAGGGGATGAGGGACTTCAGTTACGTGGAGAGACTGGAGAAGCTGGGGTTGTTCTCCTTAGAGCAGAGAAGGTTAAGGGGGAGATTGACCAGAATGGTACCAGGGGATGAGGGGCTTCAGTGACGTGGAGAGACTGGAGAAGCTGGGGTTGTTCTCCTTAGAGCAGAGAAGGTTAAGGAGGAGATTGACCAGAATGGTACCAGGGGATGAGGGACTTCAATGAGATGTAGAGACTGGAGAAGCTGGGGTTGTTCTCCTTAGAGCAGAGAAGGTTAAGGAGGAGATTGACCAGAATGGTACCAGGGGATGAGGGACTTCAATGAGATGTAGAGACTGGAGAAGCTGGGGTTGTTCTCCTTAGAGCAGAGAAGGTTAAGGGGGAGATTGACCGGAATGGTACCAGGGGATGAGGGACTTCCGTTACACAGAGAGACTGGAGAAGCTGGGATTGTTCTCCTTAGAGCAGAGAAGGTTAAGGGGAGATTTAATAGAGGTGTTCAGAATTACAAAGGGTTTTGATCGAGTAAATAAGGAGAAACTGTTCCCAGTGGCAGGAGGGTCGGTAGCCAGAGGACACAGATTGAAGATAATCGGCAAAAGAACCAGAGGGGGAGATGAGGAGAATGTTTTTACGCAGCGAGTTGTTGTGATCTGGAACGCGCTGCCTGAAAGGGCGGTGGGAGCAGATTCAATAGTAACTTTCAAAAGGGGAATTGGATAAATACTTGAAGGGGAGAAATTCACAGGGCTACGGGGGAAAGAGCAGGGGGAGAGAGTGGGACTAATTGGAGAGCTCATTCAAAGAGCCGGCACAGGCACGACGGGCCGAATGGTCTCCTCCTGCGCTGTCTGATCCTAATGAAACCCAACAAGAGGGAGATGAGAGGACGACGGCAAGCGACACGCTTACCCTGGACACGGTCCGGTTCCGGGCCCGTCGCGGCGGCTTCCACGTCTTCTCCTTGGTGACGGTGTTTAAGTAGAAGCTGCGGCCGGTGACCGCGTCCACGTGGCGCTCCCAGAGGTCGAGGAGCTGCACCGCTGGCTCCGTGGGGCTCGGAGGCCCCTGGCCCACCAACTTCAGCTCCTTCAGGTCGCTGTTGACCGGGGAGCTGGGCCTGGCTGGGTCCTCCTGGGGCTCGAGGGGGCAGTCGGTGTCCTTGGGAGGGGGGGAGGGCGGAAAGAAAGAGAAAGGAAAACACATTAGAGTTGAATGGCCTCCTGCTGTTCCTGTGTAACAGGCTCGAGGGGCTGAATGGCCACCTTCTGTTCCTAATGTAACAGGCTCGAGGGGCTGAATGGCCTCCTCCTGTTCCTAATGTAACAGGCTCGAGGGGGGCTGAATGGCCTCCTCCTGTTCCTAATGTAACAGGCTCGAGGGGGGCTGAATGGCCTCCTCCTGTTCCTAATGTAACAGGCTCGAGGGGGGGCTGAATGGCCTCCTCCTGTTCCTAATGTAACAGGCTCGAGGGGGGCTGAATGGCCTCCTCCTGTTCCTAATGTAACAGGCTCGAGGGGGGCTGAATGGCCTCCTCCTGATCCTGTGCAACAGGCTCGAGGGGGGTTGAACGGCCTCCTCCTGTTCCTGTGTAACAGGCTCGAGGGGCTGAATGGCCTCCTCCTGTTCCTGTGTAACATACTCGAGGGGCTGAATGGCCTCCTCCTGTTTCTATGTAACTCCTTTTATCACCACAGTTAGATCACCCCTTAAATCTTGTCCATCGAGGAATAGATGACCATAACAACTTGTATTTAACAGACTAATTCCTGGGATGGCAGGACTGTCCGTATGAGGATAGATCGGTTCGACTAGGCCTGTATTCACTAGAGTTTAGAAGAATGAGAGGGGATCTCATTGAAACGTATAAAATTCTGACAGGCTAGACAGACTGGATGCAGGGAGGATGTTTCCCCTGGCCGGGGGGCGGGGGGGGAGGGTCTAGAACGAGGGGTCACAGTCTCAGGATACAGGGTAGGACATTTAGGACAGAGATGAGGAGGAATTTCTTCACCCAGAGAGTGGTGAACCTGTGGAATTCTCTACCACAGAAGGCAGTGGAGGCCCATTCATTAAATATATTCAAGAAGGAGTTAGATATATTTCTTAAGGCTAAAGGGATCAAGGGATATGGAGAGAAGGCAGGGACAGGGTACTGAATTTGGATGATCAGCCATGATCGCATTAAATGGCGGAGCAGGCTCGAGGGGCCAAATGGCCTACTCCTGCTCCTATCTTCTATGGTTCTATGTTTAAAACGCCGCTTCTAACATACCCCCAGATTAAAAACCGTCCATCGAACTGCAACACCTTACCCAAGACACCAGCGAAATCTTCCGTGGGGCAATCATCCCTTCTGCTTTTTGGCTTAATCGGACGCTTTGACTCGGGGGGGGGGGGGGGGGGGGTGGGTGGTGGGGAGGCTCGACCCTTGCTGCGTCCCCGCGCCCGAAGGGCTCGACTACGTCCGACAGCTGCTCGAAGCGGCCGACAGACACAGGGAGCGCCGTTTCCCCCCCGACAGACGGCTTGAAAGCTTATCACGGCCGATCTGGCCACAGCCCAGGAAGAAGATCTTGCACTTGCAGCGTTCCGGATATTGAGACACAACTGCTTGCTATATTTTTTTTTTAAAACCCCGATCCACTTCCACTGGAGCGGCCATGCTGCTGAACCGTTCCTCTTGCGCTCTGCTCAGTTACTAAGCTGCTCCAATTTATTGATACGCGGGGGGCCACGGTGGGACTGGATTGCGTCGACCAATTGGTGGGGTGATTAGGTTACAAGAAGGAACCTCCAGCGCCTTTCCCCATCTCAGGTCGTCCCAAAGCGCTTTCACATCCAATGAAGTGCTTTTTTTTTTTTTTTTTAAGTGCAGTCGCTGTTGTAATGTAGCAGGAAACCCGGCGGCCCATCTGTGCACAGCAAGCTCCCACAAACAGCAACGTGATAAATAACCAGATCATCTGTTCTAAGTGATGTTGGTCGAGAGATAAATATTGGCCCCAAAACACCGGAGAGAACTCCCCTCCCTGCTCTTCTTCGGAATAGTGACCCTGGGATATTTTACGTCCACCTGAGAGGGCAGATGTCTCACGTCTCAGCAGTGCGGCGCTCGCTCAGTACCGCCCCTCCGACAGTGCGGCGCTCCCTCAGTACTGCCCCTCTGACAGTGCGGCGCTCCCTCAGTACCGCCCCTCCGACAGTGCGGCGTTCCATCAGTACTGCCCCTCCGACAGTGCGGCGCTCCCTCAGTACTGCCCCTCCGACAGTGCGGCGCTCCCTCAGTACCGCCCCTCCGACAGTGCGGCGTTCCATCAGTACTGCCCCTCCGACAGTGCGGCGCTCCCTCAGTACTGCCCCTCCGACAGTGCGGCGCTCCCTCAGTACTGCCCCTCCGACAGTGCGGCGCTCCCTCAGTACTGCCCCTCCGACAGTGCGGCGCTCCCTCAGTACCGCCCCTCCGACAGTGCGGCGCTCCCTCAGTACTGCCCCTCTGACAGTGCGGCGCTCCCTCAGTACCGCCCCTCCGACAGTGCGGCGTTCCATCAGTACTGCCCCTCCGACAGTGCGGCGCTCCCTCAGTACCGCCCCTCCGACAGTGCGGTGCTCCCTCAGCACTGTCCCTCCGACAGTGCGGCGCTCCCTCAGTACTGCCCCTCCGACAGTGCGGCGCTCCCTCAGTACTGCCCCTCCGACAGTGCGGCGCTCCCTCAGTACTGCCCCTCCGACAGTGCGGCGCTCCCTCAGTACTGCCCCTCCGACAGTGCGGCGCTCCCTCAGCACTGCCCCTCCGACAGTGCGGCGCTCCCTCAGCACTGCCCCTCCGACAGTGAGGCGCTCCCTCAGTACTGCCCCTCCGACAGTGAGGCGCTCCCTCAGTACTGCCCCTCCGACAGTGCGGCGCTCCCTCAGCACTGCCCCTCCGACAGTGCGGCGCTCCCTCAGCACTGCCCCTCCGACAGTGCGGCGCTCCCTCAGCACTGCCCCTCCGACAGTGCGGCGCTCCCTCAGCACTGCCCCTCCGACAGTGCGGCGCTCCCTCAGCACTGCCCCTCCGACAGTGCGGTGCTCCCTCAGCACTGCCCCTCCGACAGTGCAGCGCTCCCTCAGTACCGCCCCCTCCGACAGTGCGGTGCTCCCTCAGCACTGCCCCTCCGACAGTGCGGTGCTCCCTCAGTACTGCCCCTCCCATAGCGTGACGCTCTCTCAGTACCGCCCCCTCCGACAGTGCGGTGCTCCCTCAGTACTGCCCCTCCCATAGCGTGACGCTCTCTCAGTACCGCCCCCTCCAACAGTGCGGCGCTCCCTCAGTACTGCCCCTCCCATAGCGCGACGCTCTCTCAGTACCGCCCCCTCCAACAGTGCGGCACTCCCTCAGTACTGCACTGGGAGCATCAGCCTGGATTAAGCGACCTTCTCAAAATTACTCCATTGGCTGTGAAGCGCTTTGGGGCTTCCTGGGGTTCGGGAGAGGCGCTGGAGAAACGCGAGCGCATTCAGGGCACTCTGCAGATCGGTCAACAGAAAGGGCTGAACTAATACTGGTCAGCACAGTCCAAAACCAACATGAGCTACATTGGGACTCCTCGGGTCCACACACTCCCTTCCGCACCCCTTCCCCACTTCCCCACCCCCTGCACCCATATCAAAAATCCTTCTTTTTTCTCCCCTCTCGGTTAGGTCCCAATGTACTACATGGCAGATGCAGTATAACGTGGATAAATGTGAAGTTATCCACTTCGGTAGGAAAAACAGAAAGACAGAGTGACATGAATCAGTCATTCATGAAAGAAAGACTTGTGAAATAATACTGAGCGGCCTGCGGGTGGCGCTGTCCAGGGAGAGTATAAATACTCGGGCACGGGCCCAGCTTGCTCAGGACATTCTTAACAGGAACTAGTGAAGGACACAACTAGACCTCCATGTTGTAAAACAGTTGATTAAAGCTTTGTTTAACGCTTAGACCAAGTGCCTAGCCGTTTTCTTACATCACAGAGTATTATTTAAATGGTGATAGATTGGGAAATGTTGATGTAGAGAGGGACCTGGGTGTCCTTGTACACCAGTCACTGAAAGCAAACATGCAGGTGCAGCAAGCAGTTAGGAAGGCAAATGGTATGTTGGCCTTCATTGCAAGAGGATTTGAGCGCAGGAGCAAGGATGTCTTACTACAGTTATACAGGGCCTTGGTGAGACCACACCTGGAGTACTGTGTGCAGTTTTGATCTCCTTACCTAAGAAAGGATATACTTGCCATGGAGGGAGTGCAGCGAAGGTTCACCAGATTGATACCTGGGATGGCAGGACTGTCGTGTGAGGAGAGATCGGTTCGACTAGGCCTGTATTCACTAGAGTTTAGAAGAATGAGAGGGGATCGCATTGAAACGTATAAAATTATGACAGGACTAGACAGACTGGATGCAGGGAGGATGTTTCCCCTGGCTGGGGGGTCTAGAACGAGGGGTCACAGTCTCAGGATACGGGGTAGGACATTTAGGACTGAGATGAGGAGAAATTTCTTCACTCAGAGGGTGGTGAACCTGTGGAATTCTCTACCACAGAAGGCTGTGGAGGCCAAGTCACTGAATATATTTAAGGAGATAGATAGATATCTAGATGCAAAAGGCATCAAGGGGTATGGGGAGAGCGCGGGAATATGGGATTGAGATAGAGGATCGGCCATGATCATAATGAATGGCGGAGCAGGCTCGAATGGCCGAATGCTGCTCCTGTTTTTCGATGTTTCTACAGCGCAGCCTGCTCCCTACCTTTTATTGAAGCAGTTCCTGACTTGGCCACTGGAAGGCATGCCAAGCGCAGACAAGCTCAGCTTCGCTGTCGAGAGGATGTGGAGACCGAAGGGCGAGGCGGAGTAGGTGACAAGATAAAACGCCAAGGCTACCGAAGGCCATTCGGCACATCTTAGCTCATCCACCTGCAGAGAAAGACCTACACTCTACCCACCACCCCCCGCGTCCAACCCCCTGGACCCCCTACCCAGCTCCCTTCAGCGACAGAACTGGCCAACCCTGGCATCACTGGGTGGCAACTCTCGCCTCTGGGGTCGGGGCGGCGTGGGTTCGAGACCCGGTCCCGACAACGTTAACCGGTCTTCGCCGCGTGCTTTTCTGTTTTTTTTTGCTGTCGTTTTATAGATCGAGGGGGAGGGGGAAAGATGGCCCCCGAGCCCCGCCCGAGCAGACGCAGAGGCTCGAAGGGGCCGGTCGTGTCAGGGATTGCAGGCAGTACGACAGGCCGCGGTTGGTGCTTCCTGCCAGCTTCCTGTTTGCTCGAGCTTGTTCAAAAAGTGGGTTTGAGGTGTGTTTCAACCTTGCAGCTTCTTCTTCGCGTTTCCTGCACAAGTTACAATGTTTTTCTGAATCCGGGGCGGGCAGTGGTGGGGGAGGGGCGAGGGAAACTTTCTTTTAAACCCAAATTCTTCTCTCTCTCTCTCTCTCCCACCTTCTTTCACCCTTCCCACCCTCAGCATGCAGGTACAGCAAGCAATTAGGAAAGCAAATACTGTAGTATGTTGGCCTTTATTACAAGAGGATTTGAGTATAAGAGTAAAGAGGTCTTACTGCAATTATATAGGGCCCTGGTGAGACCACACCTGGAGTATTGTGTACAGTTTTGGTCTCCTTACCTAAGGAAGGATATACTTGCCATAGAGGGAGTGCAACGAAGGTTCACCAGACTGGTTCCTGGGATGGGGGGATTGTCCTATGAGGAGAGATTGAGCAGACTAGGCCTATATTCTGTAGATATATGTCTTAAGGCTAAAGGGATCAAGGGATATGGGGAGAAAGCAGGGACAGGGTACTGAATTTGGACGATCAGCCATGATCCTCATTAAATGGCGGAGCAGGCTCGAGGGGCCGAATGGCCTACTCCTATCTTCCATGTTTCTATATTCTCTAGGGTTTAGAAAAATGAGAGGTGATTTCATTCAAACAAACAAAATTCTCACAGGGCTTGACAGGGTAGATAGATACAGGGAGGATGTCTCCGCCTGGCTGGGGAGTCTAGAACCAGGGGTCACAGTCTCAGGATAAGGGGTCGGCCATTTAGGACTGAGAGGAGGAGGAATTTTTTCACTCAGAGGGCGGTGAATCTTTGGAATTCTCTGCCCCAGAGGGCTGTGGAGGCTCAGTCGTTGAGTATATTCAAGGCGGAGATCGATCGATTTTTGGATATTAAGGGAATCAAGGGATGGCAGAAATAACGTAAGAAATCACACAACACCAGGTTATAGTCCAACAGTTTTATTTGAAATCACAAGCTTTCGGAGCGCTGCTCCTTCGTCAGGTGAAGTGGAGAGATGCATAAAGACACAGCTTATATAGTCAAAGAATAATGTCACATGTTTACAGGTAATCTTTCTAACTGCCATTTATCACACCTCGGCAGAGAGATAATCACAGCAATCAAAGGTGTGAATGGTGTCCAAACAGGTCAGTCAGGAAAACATTACATCAAAGAACAATGAGGTGGGGTCACAAGGGGTCAAATGTTGCAGATGCTGTGTCTTTATGCATCTCTCCACTTCACCTGAGCAGCGCTCCGAAAGCTTGTGATTTCAAATAAAGCTGTTGGACTATAACCTGCTGTTGTGTGATTTCTTACATTTGTCCACCCCAGTCCAACACCGGTGCATCTCCACACCAGAAATAACGTATGAGGAGAGATTGGGTCGATTAGGCTTATACTCGCTGGAGTTTAGAAGAATGAGAGGGGATCTCATTGAAACTTATAAAATTCTAACAGGACTGGACAGACTAGATGCAGGAAGGATGTTCCCGATGGCAGGGGGAGTCCAGAACCAGGGGTCACAGTCTAAAAATAAGGGGTAAGCCATTTAGGACAGAGATGAGGAGGGATTTCTTCACCCAGAGAGTGGTGAACCTGTGGAATTCTCTACCACAGAAGGTTAGCACTGTTGCCTCACAGCGCCAGGGACCCAGGTTCAAATCCGGCCTCGGGCGACTGTCTGTGTGGAGTTTGCACATTCTCCCTGTGTCTGCGTGGGTTTCCTCCGGGTGCTCCGGTTTCCTCCCACAGTCCAAAGATGTGCGGGTTAGGTTGATTTGGCTATGATAAATTGACCCTTAGTGTTAGGGGATTAAATACGTGGGGTTACGGGGATAGGGTGGGATATGTGTCGGTGCAGGCTCGATGGGCTGAAACGGCCTCTATCTGCACTGTGGGGATTCTGTGATTCTGTGAAGGCAGTGGAGGCCAATTCATTAACAGGGAGAGGGGAGGGAGGGAGGGAGAGGACAGCACAGGGAGACCAGGAGAGGGACAGAGAGGGGGGACACAGGGTCACGGAGACCGCGCGGCCCAAAATTGCCCTGGCAACGCCGGGCTCCCCTGCTAGTTAAATATATTCAAGAAGAAGTTGGATATATTTCTTAAGGCTAAAGGGATCAAGGAATATGGGGAGAAAGCAGGGACAGGGTACTGAATTTGGTTGATCAGCCATGATCTCATTGAATGGCGGAGCAGGCTCGAGGGGCGGAATGGCCTACTCCTGCTCCTATCTGCTATGTTTCTATATGGGGATAGTGCAGGAAGGTGGAGATCAGGTGGAAGATCAGCCATGATGGGGCAGGCTCGAAGGGGCCGAATGGCCTACTCCTGCTCCTATCTTCTATGTTTCAATATATGGGGATAGTGCAGGAAGGTGGAGATCAGGTAGAAGATCAGCCATGATGGGGCAGGCTCGAAGGGGCCAAATGGCCTACTCCTGCTCCTATCTTCTATGTTTCTATATGGGGATAGTGCAGGAAGGTGGAGATCAGGTAGAAGATCAGCCATGATGGGGCAGGCTCGAAGGGGCCAAATGGCCTCTTTTGTAAAACATTTCTACAGTGCCTTTTACCACCTCAGGACGTCCCGAAGCGCTTGCGAACTGACCAGGTTTCTGGCAACAAACCACCACGTGGGAGCAAACGCCCGCATTGCCCGAGCACCTCAAGGGCAGCACGGTGGCGGTGGTTAGCACTGTTGCCTCACAGCGCCAGGGACCCGGGTTCGAATCCGGCCTCGGGTGACTGTCTGTGTGGAGTTTGCACATTCTCCCCGTGTTTGCGTGGGTTTCCTCCGGGTGCTCCGGTTTCCTCCCACAGTCCAAAGATGTGCGGGTTAGGATGATTGGCTATGATAAATTGACCCTTAGTGTTAGGGGGATTAAATACGTGGGGTTACGGGGATAGGGTGGGATATGTGTTGGTGTAGGGGTTACGGGGATCGGGTGGGATATGTGTCGGTGCAGGCTCGATGGGCCGAAATGGCCTCTATCTGCACTGTGGGGTTTCTGTGATTTCTGTGAAGATCGTTCTTTCTGGGCAGGTCTGTGGGTTGGGCACCCGATGATCCGTAACAGCTTTCCGCTGAGCAGAAAGGGTTGTAAATTGTGCCAACCGGCTTAAAATCTCCCAAGAACGTGTGGGAGGGTCATTCGGCCGTTTCTGTCATGGTCTGGAATATGTCTGTTTGGTCACTTGTGTTAGGGGAAGGGGAAGAGTTTATGATGGCAATTAGGTCACTTCTGATCGTGGCAATACAATAACTAGAGCAGCTGAGTGCATGTTTGTTGGGTTTATGTTATTCAGTTGCCATTTGTATGCATCTTCGATGTACAACACCGCCTTCAGTGTGCCAGTGCAGCCTTCGGTCGCCTGAGGAAGAGAGTGCTTGAAGACCAGGACCTCAAACCCGGCACTAAGCTCATGGTCTACAGAGCAGCAGGGATACCCGCCCTGCTGTATGCCTCAGAGACATGGGCCATGTACAGCAGGCACCTCAAAGCACTGGAGAGGTACCACCAACGCTGCCTCCGCAAGATCCTGCAAATCCATTGGCAGAATAGACGCACCAACGTCAGTGTTCTCGCTCAGGCCAACATCCCCAGCATCGAATGACTTATGAAATGGTACTGGGCGGCCTGCTGGTGGCGCTGTCCAGGGAGAGTATAATTACTCGGGCATGGGCCCAGCTTGCTCAGGACATTCTTTAACAGGAACTAGTGAAGGACACAACTAGATCTCCATGTTGAAAAACAGTTGATTAAAGCCTTGTTTAATACCGAGACCAAGTGCCTAGTAGTTCTCTTACGTCAATCGAAGCTTTGACCACGCTCGATCAGCTCCGACGGATGGGCCACATCGTCCGCATGCCCGATACGAGACTCCCAAAACAAGCGCTCTACTCGGAGCTCCGGCACGGCCAGAGAGCCCCAGGTGGGCAGAGGAACTGCTTCAAGGACACCCTCAAAGCCTCCTTGAAAAAGTGCAACATCCCCACTGACACCTGGGAATCCCTGGCCCCAAGACCGCACAAAGTGGTGGAGAAGCATCCGGGAAGGCGCCGAACACCTCGAGTCTCTTCGCCGGGAGCAAGGAAAAGCCAAGCGCAAGTCAACCCAAGCACCCCACCCACCCACCCCTTCAACCACTGTCTGCCCCACCTGTGACAGAGACTGTGGGTCCCGCATTGGACTCATCAGTCACCTGAGAGCTCATTTTTAGTGTGGAAGCAAGTCATCCTCGGTTCCGAGGGACTGCCTAAGAAGAAGAGGGAGAAGACGATGTACAATGATTTATTGGTAGTGTGCATGGAATGTAGTGATCAAGGGTGAAAAGTGGTATAAGAGAGGCGAGTGAACCTGCTCATATTGTTCCTTTTCTCTCCAGTTTTGAAGAAGGGTCAAACCCGAAACGTCAACTCAAATTTCTCTCCACGGATGTTGCCTGACTTGCTGAGTTTTTCCAGCATTTTCTGTTGTTATTTCGGATTTCCAACATCTGCAGTATTTTGCTATCGTACTAGTGTTTGGTTCACTGCCACACCTCTTCTAGGAATGCCTACCTTGAAGAAGTTCTGCTCTTCTCTGCGACGGGATCTCCGTTTGGCTCTTCAACCTTGTTCATCTTCATTACTTTCAGTTTCCCTTCTCGTGTTTGATCAGGTATCTGCCAAGACTCGGTTTCACAGCCACATCATTTTCCTCAGCAACTGTCTCCGGTTCCAACTTACTCCACGTGGATTCCAACTAAACTTCCACCCTTCGTGCTTCGGATCCACCCAGGATTACAAATATCTCCAAGATATTCATCGTTCCTCGAACTACTGCTCTCGCCGCATCCTGAGATCCACGCTCAACGCCATGCGGCGCCACATGAACACACTCGACTTCTCTCTTCAGCAACACCGGCGCACTCTATCTCAAAGCTGTCCGGGTCCTCAGTTCCACTTCATCCTTCGACTCATCCGACGCTTCAACAAAAAACTTTTCTTCTTCCTTTCCGATGTCAAGGATCGCGAGCTTCATCAACTCTTGGACACCAACGCCCCTCCGGAACCTTCTTCCCCTTCACTTTCCTCTGACCCCCCTTCTCCCAATCTCACCCCCTGCCGTGTGTTCACTATCCCCTCTGACCTTCCACTCTCTGACCCTGAACGATCAGTCCTCAGCAAAGGCCTGAGCTTCATCCCCTTACGCCCCCACCTCAATGAATTTCGAGCTCGGCACGATGCTGAGCTCTTTTTCCGCCGCCTTCGTCTCCGTGCCCACTTCTTTGGCCAGGAGTCCTCCCCCCGCACAACTGACCCTTTCTCCCGCTTGCAGAATTCCCATTCTACCTGGACCCCTCCCCCTGGCCTCTTACCCTCTCTAGATCTTTTCATCGCTAACTGCCGCCGTGACATCGGCCGTCTCCATTTCTCTGCTCCCCTCACTCACTCCAACCTACCTCCCTCTGAACTTGCAGCACTCCATTCTCTTAGATCCAACCCTGACATTGTCATTAAACCCGCTGACAAGGGTGGTGCTGTTGTTGTTTGGCGTACTGACCTCTACCTAGCGGAAGCTGAACGCCAACTCTCCGACACCTGCTCCTACCTCCACCTGGACCATGACCCCACTACCGAACATCAAACCACCGTTTCCAAGACTGTCACTGACCTCATCTCCTCTGGAGATCTTCCCCCCACTGCCACCAACCTCATAGTTCCCCAACCCCGCACAGCCCGCTTCTACCTCCTTCCCAAGATCCACAAACAGGACTGCCCTGGTAGACCCATCGTTTCAGCCTGTTCTTGCCCTACGGAACTTATCTCTTCCTATCTTGACTCTATCTTTTCTCCCCTTGTCCAGTCTCTTCCCACCTACATCCGCGACTCTTCGGACGCCCTCCGCCACTTTAACAGTTTCCAGTTTCCTGGCCCCAACCGCTTCCTTTTCACCATGGACGTACAATCCCTCTACACCTCCATCCCCCACCCGGATGGCCTGAGGGCACTCCGCTTCTTCCTCGAACAGAGGCCCGACCAGTCCCCATCCACCACGACCCTCCTCCGCCTGGCTGAACTTGTTCTCACATTGAACAACTTCTCCTTTAACTCCACTCATTTCCTCCAAATCAAAGGTGTTGCCATGGGTACCCGCATGGGTCCTAGCTATGCCTGCCTTTTCGTGGGCTATGTGGAACAATCTTTGTTCCAGTCCTACTCGGGTCCCCTCCCTCACCTCTTTTTCCGATACATTGATGACTGTATCGGTGCCGTTTCCTGCTCTCGCCCCGAACTTGACAATTTCATTCACTTTGCCTCCAATTTCCACCCTTCCCTCACCTTCACATGGTCCATCTCTGACTCTTCCCTTCCCTTCCTCGACTTCTCCGTCTCCATCTCTGGGGATAGGTTATCGACCAATATTCACCACAAGCCCACTGACTCCCACAGCTACCTGGACTACACTTCCTCCCACCCCGCTTCCTGTAAGGACTCTATTCCATTCTCCCAGTTTCTCCGCCTCCGCCGTATCTGCTCCGACGATGCCACCTTCCACACCAGTGCTTCAGACATGTCTTCCTTTTTCCGCAACCGAGGATTCCCCTCTACCGTGGTTGACACTGCCCTCGACCGTGTCAGTTCTATCTCCCGCACCTCTGCCCTCACCCCTGCCCCTCCCTCCCGGAACCACGATAGGGTTCCCCTTGTCCTCACCTTTCACCCCACCAGCCTCCACATTCAACGGATCATCCTCCGGCATTTCCGCTACCTCCAAAGTGATCCCACCACCAAACGTATCTTCCCCTCCCCTCCCCTTTCAGCATTCCGCAGGGACCGCTCTCTCCGAGACACCCTAGTCCACTCCTCTATCACCCCAAACAGCCCTTCCCCTTCGCCTGGCACCTTCCCGTGCAAGCGGAGGAGATGTAACACCTGCCCCTATACCTCCCCCCTCCCCACTGTCCAGGGCCCCAAACACCCCTTCCAGGTGAAACAGCGATTTACTTGTACTTCTCGCAATCTAGTATACTGTATTCGCTGCTCACGATGCGGTCTCCTCTACATTGGGGAGACCAAACGCAGATTGGGTGACCGCTTTGCGGAACACCTCCGTTCAGTCCGTAAGGGTGACCCCGAGCTTCCGGTCGCCTGTCATTTCAATTCACCGCTCCATTCCCACTCGGACCTCACCGTCCTTGGCCTCTTGTACTGTTCCACGGAAGCTCAACGTAAACTCGAGGAACAGCACCTCATCTTCCGATTAGGCACTCTGCAGCCTTCCGGTCTCAATATCGAGTTCAACAATTTCAGATCATAACCTCGGCCCCTATTTCATTTTCACTTATATTTTCCTTTCCCCCCCCCCTTTCCTTTTGTTTCTCTCTCACACCTGGCAGCTATCTTTTGCCCTGCCAGTACACTTTACACCTAATCCCAGCCTATTACCATCTCGTCTAGCTTCTAATCTCTTTTACTTCTTTTGGTTCTTTTATTCTTTTGTCCGATCGCAGCCCTGCCTTCGATCTAGTTCCTTTTCTCTCCAGTTTTGAAGAAGGGTCAAACCCGAAACGTCAACTCAAATTTCTCTCCACGGATGTTGCCTGACTTGCTGAGTTTTTCCAGCATTTTCTGTTGTTATTTCTGCTCATATTGGAGTTGTGAAGTGTGGTGTCTCACTAGGACTACTGCTTTTCTTGATATATATTAATGACTTGGATGTGGGTGAGCAGGGTACAATTTCAAAATTTGCAGATGACACAAAACTTGGAAGTACTGTATAGGGCAGGATTTTCATTAGGCTGTGGAGTCGGGATTGGAGGCGTGCGGGGGGTTAAAGTCCCGACACCATCCCGCCCCCAACCCGCCTCCGTGCCAGTTTCAAAGGAGGCGAGTACCCGTCCCGCACTGGGACCCGCCTACCCGAGGTGAGGAGAAACCTCTTCACTCAGAGGGTAGTAAATCTATGGAATTTGTTACCCCAGAGAGCTGTGGAAGCTGCAACATTAAATAAATTTAAAATGGAGATAGACATTTTCCTAGCAGGGCAGCACGGTGGCATAGTGGTTAGCACTGTTGCCTCACAGCGCCAGGGACCCGGGTTCGAATCCGGCCTCAGGTGACTGTCTGTGTGGAGTTTGCACATTCTCCCCGTGTTTGCGTGGGTTTCCTCCGGGTGCTCCGGTTTCCTCCCACAGTCTAAAGATGTGCGGGTTAGGTTGATTGGCTATGATAAATTGACCCTTAGTGTTAGGTGGATTAAATACGTGGGGTTACGGGGATAGGGTGGGATATGTGTTGGTGTAGGGGTTACGGGGATCGGGTGGGATATGTGTCGTTGCAGGCTCGATGGGCCGAAATGGCCTCTATCTGCACTGTGGGGTTTCTGTGATAAGGGAATTAGGGGTTACGGGGAGAGGGCAGGGAATTGGACGTGAGTCTAGGTTCGGATCAGCCATGATCCTATTGAATGGCGGAGCAGGCCCGAGGGGCCGTATGGCCTACTCCTGCTCCTATTTCTTATGTTCTTATGTTAATTAACTGCCTGTTAACAGGTAGTTAACAGGCCGTTTTTAGCCTAATCCCTATTTTGAAGGTTGAAGTGTGGGATTCCCGGCGGCTCCAAACCACGCCAAGTTAGAGGAGTCGGGCCGTCGGGTTGAAGGACTTGGAGGGCTCGAGATGTCGGTGTTCAGGTGAGTGATGGGTGCATGAGTGCAAAGGTAAGTGTGTTTAAAGTGATTAAAGTGTAAATTACCTTTTCAGCCTTCCTTCCTTTAGGTCCCGGGAGTCCTTCATCTCACCGGCACAGAAAGCAGAACGGTTGCGAACTGTCAAAAGTGACAGCCTTCAGCTTTCTGTGCAGGAGAGATTTCTAACTGAGTCTGTGTAGAAGGACTCAGGTTAGCAGTAAGACTGTCAGTGTTTGACAGCTTCAAACAGCTGTGAAACGCTGATATTTCATCTGTCAAAATCTCGACAGATAAAATTTCAGTCTGTGACGTCACCTGTTGCCGGGTGGCCCTTAATTGGCCTGCTGAGCCCGCTGGGCGGGCTCAACAAGGTCAATCAAGTTAAAATCGCGTGGATTGGCTAGAACTCGATGGAGGCGGGACTACAACCCCGAAAGTTGTAGTCCCGCCTCCAACCCGACTCCTCAATGAAAATCCAGCCCATCGTGAACAGTGAGGAGGAGAGTGATAGACTTCAGGAAGACACAGACAGGCTGGTGAAATGGGCGGACACGTGGCAGATTAAATTTAACGCAGAAACGTGTGAAGTGATAAATTTTGGTAGGAAGAACGAGGAGAGGAAATATAAACTAAAGGGTACAATTCTAAAGGGGGTGCAGGAACAAAGAGACCTGGGGGTATATGTGTACAAATCGTTGAAGGTGGCAGGGCAGGTTGAGAAAGAGGTTAAAAAAAGCTTACGGGATCCTGGGCTTCATGAATCGAGGCATAGAGTACAAAAGCAAGGAAGTTATGATGAACCTTTATGAAACATTGGTTCGCCCTCAACTGGAGTATTGTGTCCAATTCTGGGCACCGCACTTTAGGAAGGATGTGAAGGTCTTGGCGAGGGTGCAGAAAAGATTTACGAGAATGGTTCCAGAGATGAGGGACGTTTATAGTCTAGAGAAGCTGGGGTCGTTCTACTTAGAGCAGAGAAGGTTGAGAGGACTTTTGATAGAGGTGTTCAAAATCATGAGGGGTCTAGACATAGCAGATAGAGAGAAACTGTTCCCATTGGCGGAAGGGTCGAGAACCAGAGGACACAGATTTAAGGTGATTGGCAGAAGAACCAAAGGCGACATGAGGAAAAACGTTTTTACGCAGCGAGTGGTTGTGATCTGGAATACGCTGCCTGTGAGGGTGGTGGAGGCAGACTCAATCGCGGCTTTCAAAAGGGAATTGGATAAGGACCTGAAAGAAAAAAATTTGCAGGGCTACGGGGAGAGGGCGGGGGAGTGGGACTAGCTGAAGTGCTCTTGCAGAGAGCCGGCACGGGCTCGACGGGCCGAATGACCTCCTTCTGTTCTGTAACCATTCTATGATTCTAAGATTCTATACTAGTTTTGTGAAGTATGGAGTTTCAATGAAGTGTTAAGTGCCATTCGCAACTCCTCAGATAATGAAGCAGTCCGTGCCCGCATGCAGCAAGACCTGGACGACGTTCAGGCTTGGGCTAAGTGGCAGGTAACATTCGCGCCACACAAGTGCCAGGCAATGACTATCTCCAACAAGCGAGAGCCTAACCACCGTCCCTTGACATTCAACGGCATTACCATCGCCGAATCCCCCACCATCAACATCCTGGGGGGTCACCATTGACCAGAAACTCAACTGGACCAGCCACATAAATACTGTGGCTACAAGAGCAGGTCAGAGGCTGGGTGTTCTGTGGCGAGTGTCTCACCTCCTGATTCCCCAAAGCCTTTCCACCATCTACAAGGCACAAGTAAGGAGTGTGGCGGAATACTCTCCACTTGCCTGGATGAGTGCAGCTCCAACAACACTCGAGAAGCTCGACACTGTAATGTATGTAATGTATATATACCTTAAGGGAGAGAACTACTTTTTACAGCTCCTGTATACTGTAGTACCGGCAGTGACCACACCTGTATATAAACCCTGAGTAGTGACCTGTACAGTAAGTTCTAGAGTAACCTTCATTCAGTAAACACCTGTTGAATCGTTCCCTGCAGTCTGTTGTCTGATTATTGAAGGACACAACATTAAGATACACGGACATAACAGACACCATCCAGGACAAAGCAGCCCGCTTGATGGACACCCCATCCACCACCTTAAACACTCACTCCCTCCACCACCGGCGCACCGTGGCTGCAGTGTGCACCATCTACAAGATGCACTGCAGCAACTCGCCAAGGCTTCTTCGGCAGCACCTCCCAAACCCGCGACCTCTTCCACCTAGAAGGACAAGGGCAGCAGGCGCATGGGAACACCACCGCCTCCAAGTTCCCCTCCAAGTCACACACCATCCTGAGTTAGAAATATATCGGCCGTTCCTTCAGCGTCGCTGGGTCAAAATCCTGGAACTCCCTCCCTAACGGCGCTATGGAAGCACCTTCACCACACGGGACTGCAGCGGTTCAAGAAGGCGGCTCACCGCCACCTTCTCAAGGGGCGACCAGGGATGGGCGACAAATGCTGGGCCTTGCCAGCGACACCGCGTCCCGCGAACGGATTTTTAAAAAAGTCCTGATAATGCATTGCTACAACTGAGCGTGTGTGTAACCTGCCGCTTAAAGTAACAAGACGTAAAAAGAACAAAGAAAGCTGTTCAACACATCACACCTCTGTTATAAAGCAGCACTCGCGTGACAACGTCAAGGCAGGACACGAGCACAGTGCTAATATGCAGAGGGTCACACCAGGGACAGACATCGCTGCTTGGCTCCCCAGCACTCGCCTGTGACCCGACCCGACCGCTTCAACAACTTAAAAAAAAAATTATAACAATAGTGTGCAAAGGCAGGTTTAAGTCTGAAAACCACAAACGCATAAAAGGAATGGAACAAAGAGGGTCTGGGTGAATTCCAGCACTGCGACTGACAGCCTGTGGTGGAGAACAGTCATCGCGGACGCTCCGAAACACAAGTTAAAAAAAAGAGAGAGAGAGAGAGCTCCAGCGACTTAATCCGCCGAAAGCAGAAATCTTCTTGCGAGACCGTGAACCGAAAAATTTAACGTCAAACCTTCTCCTTACATCGAAACATAGAAGATAGGAGCAGGAGTAGGCCATTCGGCCCCTCGAGCCTGCTCCACCATTCAATGAGATCATGGCTAATCATCCAAATTCAGTACCCTGTTCCTGCCTTCTCCCCATATCCCTTGATCCCTTTAGCCTTAAAAAATATATCTAACTCCTTCTTGAATATATTTAATGTATTGGCCTCCACTGCCTTCTGTGGTAGAGAATTCCACAGGTTCACCACTCTCTGGGTGAAGAAATTCCTCCTCATTTCAGTCCTAAATGGCTTACCCCTTATCCTTAGACTGTGACCCCTGGTTCTGGACTCCCCGGCCATCAGAAACATCCTTCCTGCATCTAGTCTGTCCAGGCTTGACAGAATTTTATAGGTTTCGATGAGATCCCCTCTCAATCTTCTAAACTCCAGTGAGTATAAGCCCAGTCGACACAATCTCTCCTCATATGTCATTCCTGCCATCCCAGGTATCAGCCTGGTGAATCTTCGCTGCACTCCTTCCATGGCAAGAACGTCCTTCCTCAGGTAAGGCGACCAGAACTGCACACAGTACTCAAGGTGCGATCTCACCAAGGCCCTGTACAACTGTAGCAAGACATCCTTGTTCCTGTACTCGAACCCTCTTGCTACAAAGGCCAACATACCATTTGCCTTCTTAACCGCCTGCTGCACCTGCATGCTAACCTTCAGCGACTGGTGCACAAGAACACTCAGGTCTCTTTGCACTTCCCCTTCTCCCAATCTATTGCCATTCAAATAATAATCTGCCTTCCTGTTTTTGCCACCAAAGTGGATAACCTCACATTTATCCACATTATAGTGCATTTGCCATGTTTCTGCCCAATCATCCAACCGGTTCAAATCGTACTGGAGTTTCACGACATCCTCCTCACAGCTTACCCTCCCACCCAGCTTTGTGTCGTCTGCAAATTTGGAGATATTACATCCAATTCCCTCGTCCAGATCATTAATATATATTGTGAACAGCTGGGGTCCTAGGACCGATCCTTGCGGTACCCCACTAGTCACTGCCTGCCACTCGGAAAACAACCCGTTTATTCCAACTCTTTGCTTTCTGTCCGCCAACCAGTTCTCTATCCAAGTCAATACCTTGCCCCCAATCCCATGTGCCTTAATTTTGCACGCTAATCTCTTATGCGGGACCTTATCGAAAGCCTTCTGAAAGTCCAAATACACCACATCCACTGGTTCTCCCTTATCTATTTTACCAGTTACATCCTCAAAAAATTCCAGTAGATTAGTCAAGCATGATGTACCTTTTGTAAATCCATGTTGACTTTGTCCGATCCTGTCACTGCTTTCCAAGTGCTCTGCTATTACATCTTTTATAATAGACTCTAGCATTTTCCCCACTACCGATGTCAGGCTTACCGGTCTATAATTCCCCGCTTTTTCTCTACCACCTTTTTTGAATAGTGGGGTAACATTAGCTACCCTCTAATCCATGGGTACTGTTCCAGAGTCTATCGAGTTCTGGAAGATGACCAGCAATGCATCTACTATTTCTAGGGCCACTTCCTTAAGTACCCTGGGATGTAGATTATCAGGCCCTGGGGATTTATCGGCCTTCAGTCCCATCAATTTTCCTAACACCATTTCCCTACAAATACTGATTTCTTTCAGTTCCACCCTTTCATCAGACCCTATGTTCCCCGGCATCTCTGGGAGGTTATTTGTGTCCTCCTTTGTGAAGATAGAACCAAAGTATGAATTTAGTTGGTCTGCCATTTCTTTGTTTCCCATTATAAATTCCCCTGATTCTGACTGCAAGGGACCTACGCTTGACTTCACCAATCTTTTTCTCTTCACATATCTATAAAAGCTTTTACAGTCAGTTTTTATGTTCCCTGATAGCTTACTCTCATATTCTATTTTCCCTTTCTTAACTAATGTAACAGGCTCGAGGGGGGCTGAATGGCCTCCTCCTGTTCCTAATGTAACAGGCTCGAGGGGGGCTGAATGGCCTCCTCCTGTTTCTAATGTAACAGGCTCGAGAGGGGCTAAATGGCCTCCTCCTGTTCCTAATGTAACAGGCTCGAAGGGGACTGAATAGCCTCCTCCTGTTCCAAATGTAACAGATTCGAGGGGGGGCTGAATGGCCTCCTCCTGTATCTACATAAACAAAGAGCTATTTGTATTGTGGAACCGTACTCCAGAAAGTGAGTGGCTGCCTTCACGAATGTGCAGAGCAAGAGAAACTGGAAAGGCTCGCGGCCGTTGAGACATCATTCTCTTCGAAGCTGCCATCTTTACCTCGATGCCTGCGGCACTGCAGACGTCCTCCCCCGCCCCCTCACTCACCATGGCGCCATTTGCCTTCCCTTGGTGTTCCAGCTGGTTTCTCGGCGGCCACGAGTGGACCAGCGCTGACACGTTGCCGCCAAACCTCTCGTACGGGTTGGGCGGCAGGAGGTGGACGTTCCTCGGCCGGCCGGCCTCTCGCTGGCCGGTGGCTAGGGGGGCCGTCTTCGCCCGGTTCCCTTCGCTCAGGCGGGGGCCGAAGGCGGGCCCCGCGCCGACGGTGCTCATCTTGAACCTCGGGACCTCGTTTAGACCTGGGTTTGGCCAAGTGTCTAGAAAGAGGATGGAAGAAACAGACCGCGTGTCAAGAATGCTGGGCCGCTGACAGGTATTGAGAAAATCCCTTGTTGTCTGGTTGACGTTAGAAAACTACTAGGCACTTGGTCTAAGCGTTAAACAAAGCTTTCATCAACTGTTTTACAACATGGAGGTCTAGTTGTGTCCTTCACTAGTTCCTGTTAAGAATGTCCTGCGCAAGCTGGGCACGTGCCCGAGTATTTATACTCTCCCTGGACAGCGCCACCCGCAGGCCGCTCAGTATTATTTCATAAGTCTTTCATTCACGAATGACTGTTTCATGTCACTGGTCTTTATCCATTCCTCCTCCTCCTCTAGATAGCGGCAGGCTGTGCCTCAGCCGGGGGCGCTCTCGCCTCTGAGTCCTTAGGTTGTGCATTCGTGTCCCACTCCAGAGACTCGAGCACTAAATCTAGGCTGACACTCCAGTGCAGTACTGAGGGAGCGTCGCACTGTCGGAGGGGCAGTGCTGAGGGAGCGCCGCACTGTCGGAGGGGCAGTACTGTGGGAGCGCCGCACTGTCAGAGGGGCAGTAGTGAGAGAGCGCCGCACTGTCGGAGGGGCAGTACTGAGGGAGTGCCGCACTGTCGGAGGGGCAGTACTGAGGGAGCGTCGCACTGTCGGAGGGGCAGTACTGAGGGAGCGTCGCACTGTCGGAGGGGCAGTACTGAGGGAGCGTCGCACTGTCGGAGGGGCAGTACTGAGGGAGCGTCGCACTGTCGGAGGGGCAGTACTGAGGGAGCGTCGCACTGTCGGAGGGGCAGTACTGAGGGAGCGCCGCACTGTCGGAGGGGCAGTGCTGAGGGAGCGCCGCACTGTCGGAGGGACAGTACTGTCGGAGCGCCACACTGTCGGAGGGGCAGTACTGAGAGAGTGCCGCACTGTCGGAGGGGCAGTACTGAGGGAGCATCGCGCTGTCGGAGGGGCAGTGCTGAGGGAGTGCCACACTGTCGGAAGGTCAGTACTGAGAGAGCGCCGCACTGTCAGAGGGGCAGTACTGAGGAAGCGCCGCACTGTCGGAGGGGCAGTACTGAGGGAGCGCCGCACTGTTGGAGGGGCAGTACTGAGGGAGCGCTGCTCTGACGGAGGGGCAGTACTGAGGGAGCGCCGCACTGTCAGAGGGGCAGTACTGAGGGAGCGCCGCACTGTCGGAGGGGCAGTACTGAGGGAGCGCCGCACTGTCGGAGGGGCAGTACTGAGAGAGCGCCGCACTGTCGGAGGGGCAGTACTGAGGGAGCGTCGCACTGTCGGAGGGTCAGTGCTGAGGGAGTGCTGCACTGTCGTCAGTGCCGTCTATCGAGTGAGACATTAAACCGACGCCCCATCTGCCCTCTCAGGTTCCACGGAAGAGATTCCACGGCCACTGTTTCGGAGAAGAGCAGGGGAGTCCTGGGGCCAATATCTATCCCTGAAGCAACCCATGAAAAAAAACAGATTATCGGGTCATTTATCTCGTCGCTGTTTGTGGCAGCTTGCTGTGCGCAAATTGGCTGCCGCATTTCCTACATTACAACAGCGACTACATGTGTAAAAAAATACTTCGTTGGCTGTGAAGCGCTTTGAGACGTCCTGAGGTGGTGAAAGGCGCTGGAGAAATGCAAATTCTCTCTTTTTCCTTTTAGAAGCATAGAAGATAGGAGCAGGAGTCGGCCATTCGGCCCCTCGAGCCTGCTCCGCCATTTAATGAGATCATGGCTGATCATCCAAATTCAGTACCCTGTCCCTGCCTTCTCCCCATACCCCTTGATCCCTTTAGCCTTAAGAAATATATCTAACTCCTTCTTGAATATATTTAATGAATTGGCCTCAACTGCCTTGTGTAGTAGAGAATTCCACAGGTTCACCACTCTCTGGTTGAAGATATTCCTCCTCATCTCAGTCATAAAGTGCTTACCCCTTATCCTTAGACTGTGACCCCTGGTTCTGGACTCCCCTGACATCGGGAACATCCTTCCTGCATCTAGTCTGTCTAGTCCTGTTAGAATTTTATAAGTTTCAATGAGATCCCCTCTCATTCTTCTAAACCCCAGTGAATATAAGCCGAATCAACCCAATCTCTCCTCATACGTCATTCCTGCCATCCCAGGTATCAGTCTGGTGAATCTTCGCTGCACTCCCTCCATGGCAAGAACATCCTTCCTCAGATAAGGCGACCAAAACGGCACACAATACTCAAGGTGTGGCCTCACCAAGGCCCTGTACAACTGCAGCAAGACATCCTTGCTCCTGGAGTCGAATCCTCTCGCTGTGAAGGCCAACATACCATTTGCCTTCTTAACCGCCTGCTGCACCTGCATGCTTACCTTCAGTGACTGGTGCACAAGGACACCCAGGTCTTGTTGCACTTCCCCTTTTCCCAATCTATTGCCGTTCAGATACTAATCTGCCTTCCTGTTTTTGCCACTAAAGTGGATAACCTCGCATTTATCCACATTATACTGCATCTGCCATGCATCCGTATTGTGATAATGCACAGTATCCAACACCTCACCCCGAGCAATGCCACAGGCAGTCTGCAAGCGCCACCATTAAAGGCCAGCAGCGGTTGTTTCTTGCCTGTCAGGCTTCAAGCGTCACGCTTAAATTTTCTGTGTCACGCCTCACATGTAACGTAAAACAAAGCCAACATGCAGCCTGGGTTGCAATTAAGCTCCGATTGGCCTCACCCAGTGTTTACTTAACAGCGAGTAGCTTAGCAGCGGAATAATATACGGTGCCTTACGGCGCAATAGGAACGATTAACCCGCGCTCCCCATTCCAGAGGTGGAACCCTACCTGAAAACTCGAACCTCGACCGGCTGAACCTGTCAGGCAGGCTGGCTCTCTTGGCAGTGGCCGTCGCGCCTGGCAATTCGACCACGTAGGCAGCGGGCACGTAGATGGGCTTCGCATTCTTGGGCTCCCCCTCCCGGCGGACCTGCCACCAGTCCTGGTTGGACTTCTGCAGCAGGATGAAGCGGTCGCCCTCGGCGATCCGCACCAGCCTCCCGTCGCCGGCGATGTACTGGTAGTAGTGCTGGGCCTCAAGAGTCGCGTAGGCCCGGAGGTCGTGCACTGACCTCCTGCCGCCCCCTGCGAACATCTCAGACGGTGACGGGGCACCGGCGCCTGTTCCGTGCGGACGAGACTCTGCCGAGGGCCATTGCCTGCAACGCACAGTGTGACGAAGGGATTAACATCGGACACGCACACCGGAATCTGCAAAGATACACCAGCGCAAGCGATTCAAAGCGAGTTTTTCCAAGTTGTAGCTGAGTGGGCAGCACTCTCGCCTCTGAGTCACGAGGTCGTGTGCCCCATAAACCAGGCCGACACTCCCAGTGCAGTACTGAGGGAGTGCCGCACTGTCGGAGGGGCAGTACCGCACTGTTGGAGGGGCAGTACTGAGAGAGCGCCGCACTGTCAGAGGGGCAGTACTGAGGGAGCACCGCACTGTCGGAGGGGCGGTACTGAGGGAGCGCTGCACTGTCGGAGGGGCAGTACTGAGGGAGCTCCGCACTGTGGGAGGGGCAGTACAGATGGTGCGGCGCGCTGTCGGAGGAGCAGTACTGAGGGAGAGCCACACTGTCGGAGGGACAGTACTGAGGGAGCACTGCACTGTCACAGAGGCAGCACTGAGGGAGCGCCGCGCTGTCGGAGGGGCAGTACTGAGGGAGAGCCGCACTGTGTGAGGGGCAGTACTGAGGGAGCGCCGCACTATCGGAGGGGCGGTACTGAGGGAGCACCGCACTGTCGGAGGGGCGGTACTGAGGGAGGGCTGCACTGTCGGAGGGGCGGTACTGAAGGCGCTCCCTCAGTCCTGCCCCTCCGACAGTGCGGCGCTCCCTCAGTCCTGCCCCTCCGACAGTGCGGCGCTCCCTCGGTACTGCCCCTCCGACAGTGCGGCGCTCCCTCAGTACTGCCCCTCCGACAGTGCGGCGCTCCCTCAGTCCTGCCCCTCCGACAGTGCGGCGCTTCCTCAGTACTGCCCCTCCGACAGTGCGGCGCTCCCTCAGTACTGCCCCACCGACAGTGCGGCGCTCCCTCAGTCCTGCCCCTCCGACAGTGCGGCGCTCCCTCGGTACTGCCCCTCCGACAGTGCGGTGCTCCCTCAGTCCTGCCCCTCCGACAATGCGGCGCTCCCTCAGTACCGCCCCTCCGACAGTGCGGCACTCCCTCAGTACAGGCCCTCGTACAGTGCAGCGCTCCTTCAGTACTACCCCTCCGACAGTGCGGCGCTCCCTCAGCACCGCCCCTCCGACAGTGCGGCGCTCCCTCAGCACCGCCCCTCCGACAGTGCGGCGCTCCCTCAGCACTGCCCCTCCGACAGTGCGGCGCTCCCTCAGTACTGCCCCTCCGACAGTGCGGCGCTCCCTCAGTACTGACCCTCCGACAGTGGCGGCGCTCCCTCAGTACCGCCCCTCCGACAGTGCGGCGCTCCCTCAGTACCGCCCCTCCGACAGTGCGGTGCTCCCTCAGTACTGCCCCTCCGACAGTGCGGCGCTCCCTCAGTACCGCCCCTCCGACAGTGCGGCGCTCCCTCAGTACCGCCCCTCCGACAGTGCGGCGCCCCCTCAGCACCGCCCCTCCGACAGTGCGGCGCTCCCTCAGCACCGCCCCTCCGACAGTGCGGCGCTCCCTCAGCACCGCCCCTCCGACAGTGCGGCGCTCCCTCAGCACTGCCCCTCCGACAGTGCGGCGCTCCCTCAGTACTGCCCCTCCGACAGTGCGGTGCTCCCTCAGTACCGCCCCTCCGACAGTGCGGCGCTCCCTCAGTGCCGCCCCTCCGACAGTGCGGTGCTCCCTCAGTACTGCCCCTCCGACAGTGCGGCGCTCCCTCAGTACCGCCCCTCCGACAGTGCGGCGCTCCCTCAGTACTGCCCCTCCGACAGTGCGGCGCTCCCTCAGTACTGCCCCTCCGACAGTGCGGCGCTCCCTCAGCACTGCCCCTCCGACATTGCAGCGCTCCCTCAGTACAATCTCCTGATTTCTCTGACACAATGGTAACGAGAACAACTTGCGTTTACACGGCGTCTTACCTTTAATGAAACGTCCCAAGGCATTTCACAGGGACGTAAATCAAGACACAATCTGACACCGAGCCACGTTGTTGGCAGATAGCCCGTACTGCGTCTCGACGCGCCAACGCTGGGAGGGGATGGTTCTCCTGAATGCAGAGGTTCAACACTTGCTTACCGTTAACTGAGTCACCATCACGTGAGCCCTGACCTCAGAGACATACGCGGAGCAGGCTCCACATACTCATTTCCACCAGTTCCTTTGAGATAGCGATCAGCGATTCCAGCGCAGACAGGTCAAAGTCACGTAGCCAGTTCGCGCTGAGGGCCCGGCAACAGGGTGCTGACACTGCCTACATACGATCCTTTCAATTAACCCCTTCACTCAGCGCGGTTAATTTCCTGACAGCTTATGAAGGTTAAGCTGCGGGCTTATATATAATATAATAAAAATGTCAAGCTCTTGGAGCAGGGTGCAGAGGAGAGGAGATTTACTTAAATGGTAGTGAGGGATGAGGGACTTCAGTTATGTGGGGAGACTGGAGAAGCTGGGGTTGTTTTCCTTGGAGCAGAGAAGGTAAAGGGGGAGATTTAATTGAGGAGTTCAAAATCACACTGTCGGACGGGCAGTACTGAGGGAGCGCCGCACTGTCAGGGGGGCAGTACTGAGGGAGCACCGCACTGTCAGAGGGGCAGTACTGAGGGAGCACCGCACTGTCAGAGGGGCAGTACTGAGGGAGCGCCGCACTGTCGGAGGGGCAGTACTGAGGGAGCGCCGCACTGTCGGAGGGGCAGTACTGAGGGAGCGCCGCACTGTCGGGGGGACAGTACTGAGGGAGCTCCGCACTGTCGGAGGGGCAGTACTGAGGGAGCGCCGCACTGTCGGAGGGGCGGTACTGAGGGAGCGCCGCACTGTCGGAGGCGCAGTACTGAGGGAGTGCCGCACTGTCGGAGGGGCAGTACTGAGGGAGCGCCGCACTGTCGGAGGGGCGGTACTGAGGCTGCTCCGCACTGTCGGAGGGGCAGTACTGAGGGAGCGCCGCACTGTCGGAGGCGCAGTACTGAGGGAGTGGCGTACTGTGGGAGGGGCAGTACTGAGGGAGCGCCGCACTGTCGGAGGGGCAGTACTGAGAGAGCGCCACACTGTCGGAGGGGCGGTACTGTAGGAGCGCCACACTGTCGGAGGGGCGGTACTGTGGGAGCGCTGCACTGTCGGAGGGGCAGTACTGTGGGAGACTGGAGAAGCTGGGGTTGTTCTCCTTGGAGCAGAGAAGGTTAAGGGGGAGATTTAATTGAGGTGTTCAAAATCATGAAGGACGGTCGGTAACCAGAGGACACAGATTTAAGGGAATCGTCAAAGGAACCAGAGATGAGAATTTTTTTGTTTATGCGGCGAGTTTTAGTGATCTGGAATGCGATGCCTGAAAGAGCGGTGGGAGCAGATTCAACAGTAATTACTTTTCTTCATTCAGAAGGCATCGATAAAAAAAGCCCACACAGCTAGAGGTTTCGATATCATTGTTCACAGGTAATCAAGGGGTTGTTCTGAACTTGGCAATGTCAGCGTACTGACATTTTGTCACGGTAGGGCATGCTTCTGTTTCGTCTCAATTCTGCGCTCCAACTCTTTTTATTCTCAACCATGAAAAATAAATTAACTTAAAAAGTCATCAATCTTCACTCCTGACGCAACGCAGCCTTCCCTGCCCCACAGCGGGGAGGTGTCAGCTGTGGCTCAGTGGGTAGCACACTCGCCTCTGAGTCAGAAGGTTGTGGGTTCGAGTACCACTCCGGAGACTTGAGCACATGAAGTCTAGGCTGACACTCCCGTGCAGTACTGAGGGAGCGCCGCACTGTCGGAGGGGCGGTACTGAGGGAGCGCCGCACTGTCGGAGGGGCAGTACTGAGGGAGCGCCGCACTGTCGGAGGGGCGGTACTGAGGGAGTGCCGCACTGTCGGAGGGGCGGTACTGAGGGAGTGCCGCACTGTCGGAGGGGCAGTACTGAGGGAGCGCCACACTGTCAGAGGGGCAGTACTGAGGGAGCGCCGCACTGTCGGAGGGGCAGCACTGAGGGAGCGCCGCACTGTTGGAGGGGCAGTACTGAGGGAGCGCCGCACTGTCGGAGGGGCGGTACTGAGGGAGCGCCGCACTGTCGGAGGGGCGGTACTGAGGGAGTGCCGCACTGTCGGAGGGGCTGTACTGAGGGAGCGCCACACTGTCAGAGGGGCAGTACTGAGGGAGCGCCGCACTGTCGGAGGGGCAGCACTGAGGGAGCGCCGCATTGTCGGAGGGGCGGTACTGAGGGAGCGCCGCACTGTCGGAGGGGCGGTACTGAGGGAGCGCCGCACTGTCGGAGGGGCGGTACTGAGGGAGCGCCGCACTGTCAGAGGGGCAGTACTGAGGGAGCGCCGCACTGTCGGAGGGGCAGCACTGAGGGAGCGCCGCACTGTTGGAGGGGCAGTACTGAGGGAGCGCTGCACTGTGGGAGGGGCAGTACTGATGGTGCGGCGCGCTGTCGGAGGGGCGGTACTGCGGGTGCGCCGCACTGTCGGAGGGGCGGTACTGAGAGAGCGCCGTACTGTCAGAGGGGCAGTACTGAGGGAGCGCCACACTGTCGGAAGGGCAGTGCTAAGGGAGTGCTGCACTGTCGGAGATGCCGTTCTTTCTGATGAGACGTTAGACCGAGGCCCTGTCTGCTCTCTCAGGTGGACGTAAAAGATCCCATGGCACTATTTCAAAGAAGAGCAGGGGTGTTATCCCCAGTGTGCTGGGGCCAATATTTATCCCTCAACCAACATAACAAAAACAGATTACCTGGTCATTTATCACATTGCTGTTTGTGGGAGTTTGTTGTGCGCAACCTGGCTGCCGCGTTTCCTACATTGCAACAGTGACCACACTTCAAAAAGTACTTCATTGGCTGTGAAGCGCTTTGGGACGTCCGGTGATTGTGAAAGGTGCTGGAGAAATACAAGTCTTTCTTCACACAACTCCCGGACTCTGCGACCAGCCAGAGGCGGGTTACCTTACGGTCATCTTCCCCACGAGAAGAAAGAAAACTCCCATTTATACCGTGCCTTTAATGTGGTAAAATGTCCCAAGGCTCCTCACAGGAGCGTAAATCAGACAGAATCTGACCCCGAGCCACAGAAGGAGACATTAGGAGAGGTGACCAAAAGATTGGTCAAAGAGGTAGATTTTAAAGAGCGTCTTAAAGGCGGAGAGGTTAAGGGGGGGAATTCCAGAGCTCGGGGCCCAGGCGGCTGAAGGCACGGCCGACAATGTGGAGCGATGGAAATCGGGGAAGGATGCACAAGTGGCCAGAATTGGAGGAGCTCAGAGATCTCGGAGGGTTGCAGGAGGCTGGAGGAGATTACAGAGATAGGGAGGGGTGTAGGGGCTGGAGGAGGTTACAGAGATAGGGAGGGTTGTAGGGGGTTGGAGGAGGTTACAGAGATAGGGAGGGTTGTAGGGGGCTGGAGGAGGTTACAGAGACAGGGAGGGTTGTAGGGGCTGGAGGAGGTTACAGTGGTAGGGAGGGTTGTCGGGGGCTGGAGGAGGTTACAGAGATAGGGAGGGTTGGAGGGGCTGGAGGAGGTTACAGCGATAGGGAGGGGTTGTAGCGGGCTGGAGAACGTTACAGAGATCGGGAGGGTTGTAGGGACAGGAGGAGGTTAGAGAGATAGGGAGGGTTGTAGAGGGCTGGAGGAAGTTACAGAGATAGGGAGGGTTGTAGGGGACTGGAGGAGGTTACAGAAATAGGGAGGGTTGTAGGGGCTGGAGGAGGTTACAGAGACAGGGAGGGTTGTAGGGGCTGGAGGAGGTTACAGAGATAGGGAGGGTTGTAGGGACAGGAGGAGGTTACAGAAATAGGGAGGGTTGTAGGGGCTGGAGGAGGTTACAGAGATAGGGAGGGGTGTAGGGGCTGGAGGAGGTTACAGAGATAGGGAGGGTTGTAGGGGGCTGGAGGAGGTTACAGAGACCGGGAGGGTTGTAGGGGCTGGAGGAGGTTACAGAGACAGGGAGGGTTGTAGGGGGCTGGAGGAGGTTACAGAGATAGGGAGGGTTGTAGGGGCTGGAGGAGGTTACAGAGATAGGGAGGGTTGTAGGGGCTGGAGGAGCTTGCAGAGGTAGGGAGGGTTGTAGGGGGCTGGAGGAGATTAGGGATAGGGAGGGTTGTAGGGGCTGGAGGAGGTTACAGAGATAGGGAGGGTTGTAGGGGACTGGAGGAGGTTACAGAGATAGGGAGGGTTGTAGGGGCTGGAGGCGGTTACAGAGATAGGGAGGGTTGTAGGGGCTGGAGGAGGTTACAGAGATAGGGAGGGTTGCAGGGGCTGGAGGAGGTTACAGAGATAGGGAGGGTTGTAGGGGGTTGGAGGAGGTTACAGAGATAGGGAGGGTTGTAGGGGGCTGGAGGAGGTTACAGAGACAGGGAGGGTTGTAGGGGCTGGAGGAGGTTACAGTGGTAGGGAGGGTTGTCGGGGGCTGGAGGAGGTTACAGAGATAGGGAGGGTTGGAGGGGCTGGAGGAGGTTACAGCGATAGGGAGGGTTGTAGAGGGCTGGAGGAAGTTACAGAGATAGGGAGGGTTGTAGGGGACTGGAGGAGGTTACAGAGATAGGGAGGGTTGTAGGGGGCTGGAGGAGGTTACAGAGATAGGGAGAGTTGTAGGGGGCTGGAGGAGGTTACAGAGATAGGGAGGGTTGTAGGGGCTGGAGGAGGTTACAGAGATAGGGAGGGTTGTAGGGGCTGGGGGAGGATTACAGAGATAGGGAGGGTTGTAGGGGGCTGGAGGAGGTTGCAGAGATAGGGAGGGGTGTAGGGGGCTGGAGGAAGTTACAGAGATAGGGAGGGTTGTAGGGGGCTGGAGGAGGTTACAGAGACAGGGAGGGTTGTGGGGGCTGGAGGAGGTTACAGAGATAGGGAGGGTTGTAGGGGCTGGAGGAGGTTACAGAGATAGGGTGTGTTGTAGGGGCTGGAGGAGGTTACAGAGACAGGGAAGGTTGTAGGGGGCTGGAGGAGGTTACAGAGATAGGGAGGGTTGTAGGGGCTGGAGGAGGTTACAGAGATAGGGAGGGTTGTAGGGGCTGGGGGAGTTTACAGAGATAGGGAGGGTTGTAGGGGCTGGAGGAGGTTACAGAGATAGGGAGGGTTGTAGGGGGCTGGAGGAGGTTACAGAGATAGGGAGGGTGGTAGGGGCTGGAGGAGGTTACAGAGATAGGGAGGGTTGTAGGGGGCTGGAGGAGGTTACAGAGATAGGGAGGGTTGTAGGGGGCTGGAGGAGGTTACAGAGATAGGGAGGGTTGTAGGGGGCTGGAGGAGGTTACAGAGATAGGGAGGGTTGTAGGGGCTGGAAGAGGTTACAGAGATAGGGAGGGTTGCAGGCGGCTGGAGGAGGTTACAGAGATAGGGAGGGTTGTCGGGGGCTGGAGGAGGTTACAGAGATAGGGAGGGTTGTCGGGGGCTGGAGGAGGTTACAGAGATAGGGAGGGTTGTAGGGAGCTGGAGGAGGTTACAGAGATAGGGAGGGTTGTAGGGAGCTGGAGGAGGTTACAGAGATAGGGAGGGTTGTAGGGGCTGGAGGCGGTTACAGAGATAGGGAGGGTTGTAGGGGCTGGAGGAGGTTACAGAGATAGGGAGGGTTGTAGGGGCTGGAGGAGGTTACAGAGATAGTGAGGTTTGTAGGGGGCTGGAGGAGGTTACAGAGATAGGGAGGGTTGTAGGGGCTGGAGGAGGTTATCGAGATAGGGAAAGTTGTAGGGGGCTGGAGGAGGTTACAGAGATAGGGAGGGTTGTCGGGGCTGGAGGAGGTTATAGAGATAGGGAGGGTTGTAGGGGCTGGAGGAGGTTACAGAGATAGGGAGGGTTGTAGGGGCTGGGGGAGTTTACAGAGATAGGGAGGGTTGTAGGGGCTGGAGGAGGTTACAGAGATAGGGAGGGTTGTAGGGGGCTGGAGGAGGTTACAGAGATAGGGAGGGTGGTAGGGGCTGGAGGAGGTTACAGAGATAGGGAGGGTTGTAGGGGGCTGGAGGAGGTTACAGAGATAGGGAGGGTTGTAGGGGGCTGGAGGAGGTTACAGAGATAGGGAGGGTTGTAGGGGGCTGGAGGAGGTTACAGAGATAGGGAGGGTTGTAGGGGCTGGAGGAGGTTACAGAGATAGGGAGGGTTGCAGGCGGCTGGAGGAGGTTACAGAGATAGGGAGGGTTGTCGGGGGCTGGAGGAGGTTACAGAGATAGGGAGGGTTGTAGGGGGCTGGAGGAGGTTACAGAGATAGGGAGGGTTGTAGGGGCTGGAGGAGGTTACAGAGAAAGGGGGGGCTGTAGGGGCGGGAGGAGGTTACAGAGATAGGGAGGGTTGTAGGGGCTGGAGGAGGTTATCGAGTTAGGGAAGGTTGTAGGGGGCTGGAGGAGGTTACAGAGATAGGGAGGGTTGTAGGGGCTGGAGGAGGTTACAGAGATAGGGAGGGTTGTAGGGGCTGGAGGAGGTTACAGAGATAGGGAGGGTTGTAGGGGCTGGGGGAGTTTACAGAGATAGGGAGGGTTGTAGGGGCTGGAGGAGGTTACAGAGATAGGGAGGGTTGTAGGGGGCTGGAAGAGGTTACAGAGATAGGGAGGGTGGTAGGGGCTGGAGGAGGTTACAGAGATAGGGAGGGTTGTAGGGGGCTGGAGGAGGTTACAGAGATAGGGAGGGTTGTAGGGGGCTGGAGGAGGTTACAGAGATAGGGAGGGTTGTAGGGGGCTGGAGGAGGTTACAGAGATAGGGAGGGTTGTAGGGGCTGGAAGAGGTTACAGAGATAGGGAGGGTTGCAGGCGGCTGGAGGAGGTTACAGAGATAGGGAGGGTTGTCGGGGGCTGGAGGAGGTTACAGAGATAGGGAGGGTTGTCGGGGGCTGGAGGAGGTTACAGAGATAGGGAGGGTTGTAGGGAGCTGGAGGAGGTTACAGAGATAGGGAGGGTTGTAGGGAGCTGGAGGAGGTTACAGAGATAGGGAGGGTTGTAGGGGCTGGAGGCGGTTACAGAGATAGGGAGGGTTGTAGGGGCTGGAGGAGGTTACAGAGATAGGGAGGGTTGTAGGGGCTGGAGGAGGTTACAGAGATAGTGAGGTTTGTAGGGGGCTGGAGGAGGTTACAGAGATAGGGAGGGTTGTAGGGGCTGGAGGAGGTTATCGAGATAGGGAAAGTTGTAGGGGGCTGGAGGAGGTTACAGAGATAGGGAGGGTTGTCGGGGCTGGAGGAGGTTATAGAGATAGGGAGGGTTGTAGGGGCTGGAGGAGGTTACAGAGATAGGGAGGGTTGTAGGGGCTGGGGGAGTTTACAGAGATAGGGAGGGTTGTAGGGGCTGGAGGAGGTTACAGAGATAGGGAGGGTTGTAGGGGGCTGGAGGAGGTTACAGAGATAGGGAGGGTGGTAGGGGCTGGAGGAGGTTACAGAGATAGGGAGGGTTGTAGGGGGCTGGAGGAGGTTACAGAGATAGGGAGGGTTGTAGGGGGCTGGAGGAGGTTACAGAGATAGGGAGGGTTGTAGGGGGCTGGAGGAGGTTACAGAGATAGGGAGGGTTGTAGGGGCTGGAGGAGGTTACAGAGATAGGGAGGGTTGCAGGCGGCTGGAGGAGGTTACAGAGATAGGGAGGGTTGTCGGGGGCTGGAGGAGGTTACAGAGATAGGGAGGGTTGTAGGGGGCTGGAGGAGGTTACAGAGATAGGGAGGGTTGTAGGGAGCTGGAGGAGGTTACAGAGATAGGGAGGGTTGTAGGGAGCTGGAGGAGGTTACAGAGATAGGGAGGGTTGTAGGGGCTGGAGGCGGTTACAGAGATAGGGAGGGTTGTAGGGGCTGGAGGAGGTTACAGAGATAGGGAGGGTTGTAGGGGCTGGAGGAGGTTACAGAGATAGGGAGGGTTGTAGGGAGCTGGAGGAGGTTACAGAGATAGGGAGGGTTGTAGGGGCTGGAGGAGGTTACAGAGATAGGGAGGGTTGTAGGGGGCTGGAGGAGGTTACAGAGATAGGGAGGGTTGTAGGGAGCTGGAGGAGGTTACAGAGATAGGGAGGGTTGTAGGGAGCTGGAGGAGGTTACAGAGATAGGGAGGGTTGTAGGGGGCTGGAGGAGGTTACAGAGATAGGGAGGGTTGTAGGGGGCTGGAGGAGGTTACAGAGATAGGGAGGGTTGTAGGGAGCTGGAGGAGGTTACAGAGATAGGGAGGGTTGTAGGGAGCTGGAGGAGGTTACAGAGATAGGGAGGGTTGTAGGGGCTGGAGGAGGTTACAGAGATAGGGAGGGTTGTAGGGGGCTGGAGGAGGTTACAGAGATAGGGAGGGTTGCAGGCGGCTGGAGGAGGTTACAGAGATAGGGAGGGTTGTAGGGGGCTGGAGGAGGTTACAGAGATAGGGAGGGTTGTAGGGGCTGGAGGAGGTTACAGAGATAGGGAGGGTTGTAGGGGCTGGAGGAGGTTACAGAGATAGGGAGAGTTGTAGGGGGCTGGAGGAGGTTACAGAGATAGGGAGGGTTGTAGGGGGCTGGAGGAGGTTACAGAGATAGGGAGGGTTGTAGGGAGCTGGAGGAGGTTACAGAGATAGGGAGGGTTGTAGGGGCTGGAGGAGGTTACAGAGATAGGGAGGGTTGTAGGGGGCTGGAGGAGGTTACAGAGATAGGGAGGGTTGTAGGGAGCTGGAGGAGGTTACAGAGATAGGGAGGGTTGTAGGGGCTGGAGGAGGTTACAGAGATAGGGTGTGTTGTAGGGGCTGGAGGAGGTTACAGAGACAGGGAAGGTTGTAGGGGGCTGGAGGAGGTTACAGAGACAGGGAGGGTTGTAGGGGACTGGAGGAGGTTACAGAGATAGGGAGGGTTGTAGGGGCTGGAGGAGGTTACAGAGATAGGGAGGGGTGTAGGGGCTGGAGGAGATTACAGAGATAGGGAGGGTTGTAGGGGCTGGAGGAGGTTACAGAGACAGGGAAGGTTGTAGGGGGCTGGAGGAGGTTACAGAGACAGGGAGGGTTGTAGGGGACTGGAGGAGGTTACAGAGATAGGGAGGGTTGTAGGGGCTGGAGGCGGTTACAGAGATAGGGAGGGTTGTAGGGGCTGGAGGAGGTTACAGAGATAGGGAGGGTTGTAGGGGCTGGAGGAGGTTACAGAGATAGGGAGGGGTGTAGGGGCTGGAGGAGGTTACAGAGATAGTGAGGGTTGTAGGGGCTGGAGGGGGTTACAGAGATAGGGAGGGTTGTAGGGGCTGGAGGAGGTTACAGAGAAAGGGGGGGCTGTAGGGGCGGGAGGAGGTTACAGAGATAGGGAGGGTTGTAGGGGCTGGAGGAGGTTATCGAGTTAGGGAAGGTTGTAGGGGGCTGGAGGAGGTTACAGAGATAGAGAGGGTTGTAGGGGCTGGAGGAGGTTACAGAGATAGGGAGGGTTGTAGGGGCTGGAGGAGGTTACAGAGATAGGGAGGGTTGTAGGGGCTGGGGGAGTTTACAGAGATAGGGAGGGTTGTAGGGGCTGGAGGAGGTTACAGAGATAGGGAGGGTTGTAGGGGGCTGGAGGAGGTTACAGAGATAGGGAGGGTGGTAGGGGCTGGAGGAGGTTACAGAGATAGGGAGGGTTGTAGGGGGCTGGAGGAGGTTACAGAGATAGGGAGGGTTGTAGGGGGCTGGAGGAGGTTACAGAGATAGGGAGGGTTGTAGGGGGCTGGAGGAGGTTACAGAGATAGGGAGGGTTGTAGGGGCTGGAAGAGGTTACAGAGATAGGGAGGGTTGCAGGCGGCTGGAGGAGGTTACAGAGATAGGGAGGGTTGTCGGGGGCTGGAGGAGGTTACAGAGATAGGGAGGGTTGTCGGGGGCTGGAGGAGGTTACAGAGATAGGGAGGGTTGTAGGGAGCTGGAGGAGGTTACAGAGATAGGGAGGGTTGTAGGGAGCTGGAGGAGGTTACAGAGATAGGGAGGGTTGTAGGGGCTGGAGGCGGTTACAGAGATAGGGAGGGTTGTAGGGGCTGGAGGAGGTTACAGAGATAGGGAGGGTTGTAGGGGCTGGAGGAGGTTACAGAGATAGTGAGGTTTGTAGGGGGCTGGAGGAGGTTACAGAGATAGGGAGGGTTGTAGGGGCTGGAGGAGGTTATCGAGATAGGGAAAGTTGTAGGGGGCTGGAGGAGGTTACAGAGATAGGGAGGGTTGTCGGGGCTGGAGGAGGTTATAGAGATAGGGAGGGTTGTAGGGGCTGGAGGAGGTTACAGAGATAGGGAGGGTTGTAGGGGCTGGGGGAGTTTACAGAGATAGGGAGGGTTGTAGGGGCTGGAGGAGGTTACAGAGATAGGGAGGGTTGTAGGGGGCTGGAGGAGGTTACAGAGATAGGGAGGGTGGTAGGGGCTGGAGGAGGTTACAGAGATAGGGAGGGTTGTAGGGGGCTGGAGGAGGTTACAGAGATAGGGAGGGTTGTAGGGGGCTGGAGGAGGTTACAGAGATAGGGAGGGTTGTAGGGGGCTGGAGGAGGTTACAGAGATAGGGAGGGTTGTAGGGGCTGGAGGAGGTTACAGAGATAGGGAGGGTTGCAGGCGGCTGGAGGAGGTTACAGAGATAGGGAGGGTTGTCGGGGGCTGGAGGAGGTTACAGAGATAGGGAGGGTTGTAGGGGGCTGGAGGAGGTTACAGAGATAGGGAGGGTTGTAGGGAGCTGGAGGAGGTTACAGAGATAGGGAGGGTTGTAGGGAGCTGGAGGAGGTTACAGAGATAGGGAGGGTTGTAGGGGCTGGAGGCGGTTACAGAGATAGGGAGGGTTGTAGGGGCTGGAGGAGGTTACAGAGATAGGGAGGGTTGTAGGGGCTGGAGGAGGTTACAGAGATAGGGAGGGTTGTAGGGAGCTGGAGGAGGTTACAGAGATAGGGAGGGTTGTAGGGGCTGGAGGAGGTTACAGAGATAGGGAGGGTTGTAGGGGGCTGGAGGAGGTTACAGAGATAGGGAGGGTTGTAGGGAGCTGGAGGAGGTTACAGAGATAGGGAGGGTTGTAGGGAGCTGGAGGAGGTTACAGAGATAGGGAGGGTTGTAGGGGGCTGGAGGAGGTTACAGAGATAGGGAGGGTTGTAGGGGGCTGGAGGAGGTTACAGAGATAGGGAGGGTTGTAGGGAGCTGGAGGAGGTTACAGAGATAGGGAGGGTTGTAGGGAGCTGGAGGAGGTTACAGAGATAGGGAGGGTTGTAGGGGCTGGAGGAGGTTACAGAGATAGGGAGGGTTGTAGGGGGCTGGAGGAGGTTACAGAGATAGGGAGGGTTGCAGGCGGCTGGAGGAGGTTACAGAGATAGGGAGGGTTGTAGGGGGCTGGAGGAGGTTACAGAGATAGGGAGGGTTGTAGGGGCTGGAGGAGGTTACAGAGATAGGGAGGGTTGTAGGGGCTGGAGGAGGTTACAGAGATAGGGAGAGTTGTAGGGGGCTGGAGGAGGTTACAGAGATAGGGAGGGTTGTAGGGGGCTGGAGGAGGTTACAGAGATAGGGAGGGTTGTAGGGAGCTGGAGGAGGTTACAGAGATAGGGAGGGTTGTAGGGGCTGGAGGAGGTTACAGAGATAGGGAGGGTTGTAGGGGGCTGGAGGAGGTTACAGAGATAGGGAGGGTTGTAGGGAGCTGGAGGAGGTTACAGAGATAGGGAGGGTTGTAGGGAGCTGGAGGAGGTTACAGAGATAGGGAGGGTTGTAGGGGGCTGGAGGAGGTTACAGAGTGTCGGCCCGGATTATGGGGCTCAAGCGTCATGGAGTGGAGGCTCGAACCCAGAACCTTCTGATTCAGAGGGGCCGAGAGCACTGCCCAATGAGCCATGGCTGACACCAGGAAGTGCCTCGCCTTGGCTCAGCATCGACCCTTTAACAGAGACGTCGGATGAGTCAGCCATTGTGCGAGGAATCACAGCACTAAACACCCTCGTTCCAGCACTAACTGGACAAGGATGGCAAGTCATTAAACCCACTCAGATTTAGGCTCGTCTCTCCCGCCCAAATCACAACAAGCTGCAGCCTCTGAAATGATTCCGTTCCATTCTTCACCTCCCTTTCTTTACCCAGAGGCCAATCCACCTATTGATCATTCTCCGCGTCAAGAGCCTTAAATTCTACTTTACACCCCGACGAGCACGGTGTCCCGTTCTGCTGCATAGAAACAATAGAAGATACGAGTAGGCCATTCGGCTCCTCGAGCCTGCTCCGCCATTCAATGCAATCATGGCTGATCATCCAAATTCAGTACCCGGTCCCTGCTTTCTCCCCATATCCCTTGATCCCTTTAGCCTTAAGAAATATATCTAACTCCTTCTTGAATATGTTTAATGAATTGGCCTCTGCAGCCTTCTGTGGTAGAGAATTCCACAGGTTCACCACTCTCTGGGTGAAGAAATTCCTCCTCATTTCTGTCCTAAATGGCTTACCCCTTATCCTTAGACTGTGACCCCTGGTTCTGGACTCCCCCCGCCATCGGGAACATCCTTCCTGCATCTAGTCTGTCTAGTCCTGTTAGAATTTTATAAGTTTCAATGAGATCCCCTCTCATTCTTCTAAACTCCAGCGAGTACAAGCCCAATCGACCCAATCTCTCCTCATACGTCATTCCTGCCATCCCAGGTATCAGCCTGGATTTACTTTCCCCCATCCCCAAGTCTACTCACCTCTCAAATCTTCTGCACTCAAGACAAGCCCAGTTTATGCAAACTGAACCTCATCATTTAACCCCCTTTTAGCCCCCGGGGCATCACGCTGGTGAATCGGCGCTTGCGTCCGTTCCGCGACCAATATATTCCTTCCTGGAGGTGCGGGGCCCAGAGCCTGAAGGCAACGACTCCAGACGGGGTCTGATCAAGGCTCTTTTGGTAAAAATGGGTCACTGGGGCGCGGATGAAACTGCTCTAATGGCAGAGGAAATGCACCAAACTTAACTCATTTCCTTTCTCACCCCCTCCCTCCCCCTCACTTACAACCAAAGGGACTCGGAGATGTTTTAAAACAAGTACTCTGCCATGGCTCGACTCACCCTCCTGGCGTCCCGCTGCAGGCTGTCGCGGTCCGCTGTTTCTGGTCTGTCAAATGCAGGCCAAATCGGTCCTGTGTTCCCATGTGTTTCTCGCTGGCTGGTTTTCACCCCCACCGCCACAATTTTGGGTCTGTCACGGGAGTCTGCTCGGGTTCCGTGGTGTCGGTCACAGCCTTCTGACTCAGAGGAGAGAGTGCAGCCACCTGGGCCACGGCAGACACTTGCTGTTATAAATTGTCTCCATAGTCGTTTGCAATGCCTAAATATATATTTTTAAAAATACAATGAATAAATATTTTTAAAAATACAATGCCTCAGTATATTAAAAAGTACAATGCATAAATATTTTTTTTTAAATACAATGCATTCTTTTTATTCGTTCACAGGATGTAGGTGTCGCTGACACGGCCCAGCATTTATTGCCCGTCCCCTAGTCACCCCTCGAGAAGGTGGTGGTGAGCCGCCTTCTTGAACCGCTGCAGTCCGTGTGGTGAAGGTACTCCCACAGCGCTGTTAGGGAGGGAGTTCCAGGATTTTGACCCAGCGACGATGAAGGATCAGCCGATATATTTCCAAGTCGGGATGGTGTGTGTCTTGGAGTCGAACTTGTAGGTGGTGGTGTTCCCGTGCGCCCGCTGCCCTTGTCCTTCTAGGCGGTAGAGGTCGCGGGTTTGGGAGGTGCTGCCGAAGAAGCCTTGGCGAGTTGCTGCAGTGCATCTTGTCGATGGTCCACACTGCAGCCACGGTGCGCCGGTGGTGGAGGGAGTGAATGTTTAAGGTGGTGGATGGGGTGCCCATCAAGCGGGCTGCTTTGTCCTGGATGGTGTCGAGCTTCTTGAGTGGTGTCGGAGCTGCAACTCATCCAGGCAAGTGGAGAGTATTCCATCACACTCCTGGCTTGTGCCTTGTAGATGGTGGAAAGGCTTTGGGGAGTAAGGAGCTGAGACACTCGCTGCAGAATACCTAGCCTGTGAGCTGCTCTTGTAGCCACAGTATTCATGTGGCTGGTCCAGTTAAGTCCAGCAATGCATAAATATTAAACAAAAAATACAATGCATAAATATTTTTTAAAAATACAATGCATAAATATTTAAAAACAATCTGAGGCTGGCCACATTGGCAGGGCACCTACAGTCCCCACCATGAGGGCAATGACCAGCTCAGGTCCCACCCCCCTGCTCCAACCCCATTGGCCGGCCACTCAGCCCTCGTAAATCCCGCCCCGCCCGTCAATCAGGACCGCCTCGGTTGCTAAGGGCAGGCCGTCTCTGGATACCGTCGGCCCGAGCCCATAGAAACATAGAAGATAGGAGCAGGAGGAGGCCATTCGGCCCCTCGAGCCTGTTCCACCATTTAATGAGATCATGGCTGATCATCCAAATTCAGTACCCTGTCCCTGCTTTCTCCCCATATCCCTTGATCCCCTTAGCCTTAAGAAATATATCTAACTCCTTCTTGAATATATTTAATGAATTGGCCTCAACTGTCTTCTGTGGTAGAGAATTCCACAGGTTCACCACTCTCTGGGTGAAAAAATTCCTCCTCATCTCTGTCCTAAATGGCTTACCCCTTATCCTTAGACTGTGACCCCTGGTTCTGGACTCCCCCGCCATCGGGAACATCCTTCCTGCATCTGGTCTGACTAGTCCTGTTAGAATTTTATAAGTTTCAATGAGATCCCCTCTCATTCTTCTAAACTCTCGCGAATATAAGCCCAATCGACCCAATCTCTCCTCATACGTCATTCCTGCCATCCCGGGTATCAGTCTGGTGAATCTTCACTGCACTCTCTCCATGGCAAGAACATCCTTCCTCAGATAAGGCGATTAAAACTGCACACAATACTCAAGGTGTGGTCTCACCAAGGCCCTGTGCAACTGCAGCAAGACATCCTTGCTCCTGTCCTCGAATCCTCTCGCTATGAAGCCCAGCATACCATTTCCCTTCTTAACCGCCTGCTGCACCTGCATGCTTACCTTCAGCGACTGGTGCAAAAGGACACCCAGGTCTCGTTGCACTTCCCCTTTTCCCAATCTATTGCCGTTCAGATAATAATCTGTCTTCCTGTTTTTGCCACCAAAGTGGATAACCTCGCATTTATCCATATTATACTGCATCTGCCATGCATCTGCCCAATCGCCCAACCTGTCCAAATCATACTGGGGTTTCTCGGCATCCTCCTCACGGCACACACACCCACCCAGCTTTGTGTTGTCTGCAAACTTGGAGATATTACATCTAGTCATGCGTTTTCTGATCGTTTGTCACCGCGCGACTCCTCTCGCAGCCGGTGAGCGATCCGTGTCACGTGTTTGGTGGTGGGGCGGCGGGGGGATGGCGTTCAAGGCCATCAGGTGGACACTGAGCCACGTTGAATGTCAAGGAAAGGAAGATCCTGCACTTATATCAAGTAAAAACAGAAAATGCTGGAAATACACAGCGGGTCGGGCAGCATCTGTGGAGATAGAAACCGAATTAACGTTTCAGGTCGATGGCTTTTCGTCAAGACTGGAAAAAAGTTAGAGAGATGTAACCGGTTTTGAGTAAGTGCAGAGGCAGGGAAGGCGGGGAGAGTTGGGGGGAAAGAACAAAAGGGAAAGCCTGTGACAGGGTGGAAGGCGGGAGAGATTAAAAGACTAAAGGTATGATGGTGCGAGGCAAGAGGAGATGGTAATGAGACAAGTAAATAAACAAAAGATGGGTCTAGAGGAGGTGTAAATGGGAATGGCAGAATCATCAAAGGCTGCCATCCGAAAAAATAGGGGCCGAGGTTATGATCTGAAATTGATTAACTCGATGTCGAGTCCTGAAGGCTGTAAAGTGCCTGATTGAAAGATGAGGTGCTGTTCCTTGAGCATACGTTGAGCTTTGTTGGCACTGTGAAGGCCGAGGATGGAGAGGTCAGAGTGGGAGTGGAGCGTTGAATTAAAGTGACAGGCAACCGGAAGCTCTCCTGATCTCTGTAACCTCCTCCAACCCCTACAACCCTCCCGATCTCTGTAACCTCCTCCAGCCCCTACAACCCTCCCGATCTCTGTAACCTCCTCCAGCCCCTACAACCCTCCCTATCTCTGTAACCTCCTCCAGCCCCCTACAACCCTCCCTATCTCTGTAACCTCCTCCAGCCCCCTACAACCCTCCCTATCTCTGTAACCTCCTCCAGCCCCTACAACCCTCCCTATCTCTATAACCTCCTCCAGCCCCCTACAACCCTCCCTATCTCTGTAACCTCCTCCAGCCCCCTACAACCCTCCCTATCACTGTAACCTCCTCCAGCCCCCTACAACCCTCCCTATCACTGTAACCTCCTCCAGCCCCCTACAACCCTCCCTATCTCTGTAACCTCCTCCTGCCCCTACAACCCTCCCTATCTCTGTAACCTCCTCCAGCCCCCTACAACCCTCCCTATCTCTGTAACCTCCTCCTGTCCCTACAACCCTCCCTATCTCTGTAACCTCCTCCTGTCCCTACAACCCTCCCTATCTCTGTAACCTCCTCCAGCCCCTACAACCTCCCTATCTCTGTCACCAAATTGTTGTTGTTGTGGTCGCTAGGGGAGATGGCCCGCTTATAAGATGGCGGCTGCCAGAGCGGCGCCTCACGGGAGATGTAGTCCGCCGCCCCATTGACGCCCAGTCTAGCAGGAGGCACAAGAACTACAACTCCCAGCCTGCCATTGGAGAGGGGAGGGCGGCCATCTCGCCAGACTCCGCCGCGCCCGGGTCTGGAGCCGCGTGGTATAACGGGAGATGTAGTCCGCCGTCCCATTGTCGCCCAGTCTAGCGGGAGGCGCCGGAACTACAACTCCCGGCCTGCCGTTGTGGAGGAGAGCGGCCATCTTGCCAGACTCCTCCATGCCGGTTGAAGCGCCGCGAACTCTCACGGGAGATGTAGTCCACCGCTCAATTGGCTCCCAGTCTAGCGGACGGCGCGGGAACTACAACTCCCGGCCTGCCATGGTGAGTGGGCGGCCATCTTGCCGGCTTTTTCTTTGGCCTTCTCCGATTGCATCAGTTTTGAGAAAGAAGGGGAAGGAAGAAGCCGGAGCCTTTTAAAGCGGGTGGGGTGGAATCTTTCTGTCAAATAATAAAGAGCTGGGATCCACGATGAAGCTGTTCCTCAGCCCGGGCTGCCCCGGCGGCCTTAAGGTGGCGGCGGCGGTGGAAGTAACGGGCCTGAGGCCGGAGCTGGGGCCAGGTGGAGTATCTGTGGTGGGGTGTTGTGGGGGGTAAATCAGCTCAGCTGGGTCAGAGTAACTCTGGGGATCTCACAGGGGAGAGAGAGAGCGCGAGAGGAGGCTGAATCCAGGGGGCTGGGGTGTGCTGCCAATGGGACAATGTCTCATTGATGTTTAATGGGATCTTGCTGTGCACAATATTGCCTCCCCCCCCTCCTCCCTCCCTCCCTCCCTTTTCCCTACATTATAACAGTGGAGGGTTGAACCTAGGGGTGTGGGGGAGAGAGAGTGTTGCCAATGGGGCAAAGTGTTCTGTCTGTCACTGATGTTTAATGGGATCTTGCTGTGCACAATGTTGCCCCCCCCCCCTCCCCTACTTTATAACAGTGGAGGGTTGAATCCAGCGGTGTGGGGGAGAGAGAGTGTTGCCAATGGGGCAAAGTGTTCTGTCTGTCACTGATGTTTAATGGGATCGTGCTGTGCACAATATTGTCTCCCCCCTCTCCCTTTTCCCCACATTATAACAGTGGAGAGTTGAATCTAGGGGTGTGGGGGGAGTGCTGCCAATGGGGCAAAGTGTTCTGTCTGTCATTGCTGCTTAGTGGGATCTTGTGCGCAATATTGGCTTCCCTACATTACAACAGAGCAGTGTCCACCTCCCCGTCCCTATGTTACAACAGCGGAGGTTAAGTCCAGTGGTAAGGGCATGGTGGGAGGTTGCCAATGCAGCGAAGTGTTCCGTCATTGCTGTAATATGGGATCTTGCTGTGCGTAATATTGGCTATCTCCTTTGGTTATGTCATCGCCCTGAGGTCGTGCCCGGCCGGCGCTGTATAGATGCAAGTCCTTTCTTTCTGTAGGATGGGTGTTGAGCTTCTGGGGTGTTGCCTCTGGCTGCACCCTGTCCAGGTGAGTGGCGAGTCTTCCGTCACGCCTGTGGCTTGAGCCTTGAGGGCGGTGGAGAGGCTTTGAGGGGCCGTGGGTGAGCCTCTCATCCATGACCATGGTAGTGATCTGGCTGGTCCAGCTCTGTTTCTGGTCAATGGTGATTGGTGCTGTGGTGGGCAGGGGTGGATCTTGGCCATGGTGTTAAAAGATATTTACAGTGTAGAAACAAGGCCATTCGGCCCAATGTTTCCATGCTAGTGTTCATACTCCACACGAACCTCCTCCCACCCTTCATCTAACCCCCAAAACATATCCTATTCCTTTCTCTCTCGTGTTTATCTAGCTTCCCCTGAAGTACATCTATGCTAGTTGCCTCACCCACTTCCTGTGGTAGCGAGTTCCACATTCTCACCACTCTCTGGGTAAAGAAGTTTCTTCTGAATTCCCCATTGGATTTATTAGTGACTGTCTTATATTGATGGCCCCTAGTTCTGCTCTCCCCCACAAGTGGAAACATCTTCTCTACGTCTACCCTATCGAACCCCCTTCGTAATTTTAAAGACCTCTATCAGGTCACCCCTCAGCCTTCTCTTTTCTAGAGAAAAGCGCCCCCAGCCTGTTCATCCTTTCCTGATAGTTATAACCTCTCAGTTCTGGTATCATCCTTGTCAATCTTTTTAGCACCTTCTCCAGTGCCTCTATATCCTTTTTATAATATGGAGACCAGAACTGTGCACGGTGCTCCAAGTGTGGTCTAACCAAGGTATATGGAGACCAGAACTGTGCACAGTGCTCCAAGTGTGGTCTAACCAAGGTATATGGAGACCAGAACTGTGCACAGTGCTCCAAGTGTGGTCCAACCAAGGCATACGGAGACCAGAACTGTGCACGGTGCTCCAAGTGTGGTCTAACCAAGGTATATGGAGACCAGAACTGTGCACAGTGCTCCAAGTGTGGTCTAACCAAGGTATACGGAGACCAGAGCTGTGCAAGTTTAACATAACTTCTCTGGTGATGCCGTTGAAGGTCGAAGGAAGACATCCACGCATTCTCTTGTTCGAGACGGTCATTACCTGGCACAAAGGCTACCCACCACTCGTCAGCCCAAGCCTGGATGGTGTTCAGGTCTTGCCGTAGGCTGCCACGGACTCCTTCGTCCTCGGGAGGAGTTGTGAATGGAGAGTCACCAGAAGACAGCCCCCACTCCTGACTTATGACTGCCACAGGACACTGGGACAACCCCCCTCTCCTCTTCCAAGAGTACCATGGGAGCTTTGATGTTCAATCTGAACAGGCAGACAACACAACATGTCTGAAATGCTGTCCTTTGAATGACGAGGACTACAATTGTACAGGGCCTTGGTGAGACCACACCTGGAGTACTGTGCACAGTTTTGGTCTCCTTATCAAGGGAAGGATAGACTTGCCTTGGAGGCGGTGCAACGAAAGTTCACTGGATTGATTCCTGGGATGAGAGGGCTGTCCTATGAGGAGAGATTGTGTAGAATGGGCCGATACTCTCTGGAGTTTAGAAGAATGAGAGGTGATCTCATTGAAACATACAAGATTCTGAGGGGGATTGACAGGGTCGATGCTGAGAGGATGTTTCCCCCTGGCTGGAGAGTCTAGAACCAGGAGTCACAGTCTCGGGATAAGGGGTCGGCCATTTAGGACCGAGATGAAGAGGATTCACTCAGAGGGTGGTGAATCTTTGGAATTCTCTGCCCCAGAGAGCTGTGAATGCTGAGTCGTTGAGTATATTCAAGGCTGAGATCGATAGATTTTTGGACTCTAGGGGAATCGAGGGTTCTGGAGATCGGGCAGGAAAGTGGAGTTGAGGTCGATGATCAGCCATGATCTCATTGAATGGCGGAGCAGGCTGGAGGGGCCGAATGGCCGACTCCTGCTCCTATTTCTTGTGTTCTTAAGGGAAGAAAGATTTGCATTTATATACGGCCTTTCACAACCTCCAGACGTCCCAAAGCGATTCACAGCCAACAAAGTACTTTTTGAAGTGTAGTCGCTGTTGTAAGGTCGGAAACGCGGCAGCCAGTTTGCGCACAGCAAGCTCCCACAAACAGCAAGGTGCCACGGGATCTTGTATGTCCCCCTGGGTGGGCAGACCGGGCCCTCGGTTTAACGTCTCACCCGAAAGACGGCACCTCCGGCAGCGCAACACTCCCTCAGCACTGCACTGGGAGTGTCGGCCTGGATAGTGTGTTCGAGGTAAAAACAGAAAATGCTGGAAACACTCAGCAGGTCAGGCAGCATCTGTGGAGAGAGTTCAAGTTTCAGGTTGATGACCCTTCGTCAGAACTAGAAAGAGCTGGAGATGGAACAGGTTTTTTAGCAAGTGCAGGGGCAGGGAAAGGGGGGCGGGGATGAAACACAGAAACATAGAGACATAGAAGATAGGAGCAGGAGTAGGCCAATCAGTCCCTCGAGCCTGCTCTGCCATTCAATGAGATCATCCAAATTCAGTACCCTGTCCCTGCCTTCTCCCCATATCCCTTGATCCCTTTAGCCTTAAGAAATATATCCAACTCCTTCTTGAATATATTTAATGAATTGGCCTCAACTGCCTTGTGTGGTAGAGAATTCCACAGGTTCACCACTCTGGGTGAAGAAATTCCTCCTCATCTCAGTCCTAAATGGCTTACCCCTTATCTTTAGACTGTGACCCCTGGTTCTGGACTCCCCCGCCATCGGGAACATCCTTCCTGCATCTAGTCTGTCTAGTCCTGTTAGAATTTTATAAGTTTCAATGAGATCCCCTCTCATTCTTCTAAACTCCAGCGAGTATGAGCCCAATTGACCCAATCTCTCCTCATACGTCATTCCTGCCATCCCAGGTATCACTCTGGTGAATCTTCGCTGCGCTCCCTCCATGGCAAGAACATCCTTCCTCAGATAAGGCGACCAAAACTGCACACAATACTCAAGGTGCGGTCTCACCAAGGCCCTGTACAACTGCAGCAAGACATCCTTGCTCCTGTACTCGAATCCTCTCGCTATGAAGGCCAACATACCATTTGCCTTCTTAACCGCCTGCATGCTTACCTTCAGCGACTGGTGCGCAAGGACACCAGATCTCGTTGCACTTCCCCTTTTCCCAATCTATTGCCGTTCAGATAATCTGCCTTCCTGTTTTTGCCACCAAAGTGGATAACCTCGCATTTATCCACATTATACTGCATCTGCCATGCATCTGCCCTGTTACCGCTGAGTTGGAGCCTGAACGGACCAAGTGATATACAAGGTCGACGTATACCCAACCTCAGCTTGATAGAGTAATAAGACTCAGACGACTGTGGTTTAATTGAAATGTGAGAGTACACTTTATTGCAGAGCGCTCTGGGAGAAGTGCTATGCACCCTTGTGCAACCGCCAAGCTTCTCGTTTCACACTCTAAATGCGTTTACCTTTATACACAAATGAAAGGTTAAGCAAATTAATCACAGAAATGCCTCATGACATTGTAGCAGTAAGATAGTTTAAACAATGTTCAGCAGAACTAGGACTTCTTTGGGTTTTTGACCGCGAGATAGGATAAGCAGAAGTAAAGCAATTAACGGACTGTCTGTCCTTGCAAGATAACCGAAGTACAAAACAGGATGCAGCTGGCACTACTCGTCCCAGGGTACATGCACAGCTCGAGGTCCAGTTTTAGCCAGCTTAACGAATGTCAAGTATCCCAACGAGCTTTGCAAAGTCCTTTGGTACCGAAATTCTCTCCAACATGCCCAATCACCCAACCTGTCCAAATCATCCTGGAGTTTCTCTGCATCCTCCTCACAGCACACTTGCCCACCCAGCTTGGAGATATTACATCTAGTTCCCTCGTCTAGATCATTAGTATATATTGTGAATAGCTGGGGTCCCAGCACCGATCCCTGTGGTACCCCGCTAGTCACTGCCTGCCACTCGGAAAAAGACCCCTTTATTCCAACGCGAGACCCCCTCGTGAGCAGCGAATACAGTATACTAAATTGCAAGAAGTACAAGTAAATCGCTGTTTCACCTGGAAAGGGGTGTTTGGGGCCCTGGGCAGTGGGAAGGGAGGAGGTAAAAGGGCAAGTGTTGCATCTCCTGCGCTTGCACGGGAAGGTGCCGGGCGAAGGGGAAAGGGGGTGTTCGAGGCTCTGGAGTGTGGCTTGAACCCACGACATTGGGATTGATGTCTCGCTCGACTGTTTCGCAGAAGCACTCGATTCTCCGACTGTATTCTGACGCCTTTTTTCTCCTCAGAACAAGACGTGCCTTTCCTGTCGCGCTCGAAGCTTCCGGTCCTGCTGTTACCAACAGGAGACTTTATATTTTCGACCAATACCATTTGTCAGTGAGTAGGAAGCGTGTCTTTGCTCAGAGGATGGCTAAATGTTTGGCATAGACTGCCGGGTGGGGATGTTGTGCAAATGTCCTTTTTACTCGTTATGTACTCCTCTTGTAACATCACTGGTGGATGATCTTCAACCATTAAAGAGGGTGGAGAAAGAAAGAGATCTGGGCGTTCTAGTGCGTACATCTCCAAAGGTTCATGAGCAATGCAGTGAAGCGATAGTTTTTTGGGCCCTCGGGGAATCCAGGGATATGGGGATCGGGCGGGAAAGTCAAATCAAATCAAATCAACTTTTATTGTCATTGTTAGTGCACAAGTGCAGTACAACGAAATGTAGGCTTGCGGCTCCCGAGAGTGTACATTTTAGATTAAGACATTTAAACATTCAACATACTTTTGGCTTGTAGTATATTAGCATAAACATAACCATAATAAAGTGCATTGGCAGATGTGCGGGCTTTAGAGTTTATTTGTGGAGTTCAGTAGGATGACAGCCCTGGGAAAGAAGCTGTTTGTAAATCTGGTCGTACGGGTGCGAATGCATCTGTAGCGTCTCCCAGATGGCAGGAGGGCGAACAGACTGTGGCTGGGGTGGGTAGGGTCTTTGATGATGGACCGTGACCTCCGTCGACATCGTTTCTGGTATATGTGCTCTATGGTCGGTAGCCGGGTGCCGGTAATGCGTTGGGCAGTTTTGACTACCCGCTGCAGGGCGGGTTGTTGAGGTTGGTTGAGTGGAGTTGAGGTTGATGATGTAAGATTAGGAATCGCAGGCTCACACACAGATTACCCAACAGGGTTTTAGAAGTTGCAAGGCTTTTATTAAAGAGCTACAGTTTTAAAGCACAATCAGATATTACATATGGTTTAAACTGAGTATAATAGACATACAACCCGTGACAGTAGAAAACGATCTACGACTCCCCGAAGCGGAATGACACGACCGGACGGACGGGGAGGCAGTCGGGTGGTCTCGGATTGGGTGGATTCCTGCAGTCTGCTGCAGCGGTCACTTCCGTTGGGTCATCTCTCAAGCTGCTGGAGGTGTTAGGCCATCAGCCACCTCAGAGGCTAAACTTGAGCAAGGTGTTAGGCCGTAGCCACCTCGGGGAAGCCTTCGCCCCTAACTGCCTGATTTCCTCTCTCGGTCGTCTATATTTATAGTTATTTCGGTGGGCTGGTAATCACCCGGTGTCAATCATTTGATCCCCATCCCATTGTCCAATTGTGAAGCGGGAAGGCAACCCTCGCCGTCCCCTTCTGCATGACCGACAAGGCCTCGCTCTTATCTTTCTGAGGAATGTTTTGTCAAGTTTCTTCAAGGGCATTTTATGGCTTCGTGGCTCCTTGTTATCTAGCAGGTGCTATCCTCCCTGTTTCCTTGCATTTTACAATTCCCTTATCACTTCTATTTGTCTTTTGATGCTTGATATTCGACCTTGCTGGCATTTATGCTATCTGTTCCCGGCTGCATGTTGTCGGTCTCTGTTCTAAGATTCAAAAATGGGTTTTAATTCTAACAGCTATTTCTTACAATGATCAGCCAGGATCTTATTGAATGGCGGAGCAGGCTGGAAGGGTCCGAATGGCCGAATCCTGCTCCTATTTCTTATATCGGGGATAGCTGCAGCGAGTAGGACGTGTTGGGGTGCATTCCTGGGACGGTTGATTTATAGGACGAGGCGCACTATTTTTGCCCTTGTTCAGGGGCTTGCATGAGCAGAGAGACCTGGGGGTACATGTGCACAAATCGTTGAAGGTGGCAGGGCAGGTTGAGAAAGCGATTAAAAAAGCTTACGGGATCCTGGGCTTCATAAATAGAGGCAGAGTACGAATGCAAGGAAGTTATGATGACCCTTTTATGACCCACTGGTTCGACCGCCACTGGAGTTTTGTGTCCAATTCCGGGCACCGCAATTTAGGAAGGATGTGAAGACCTTTAGAGGGTGCAGAAAAGATTTACGAGAATGATTCCAGGGGATGAGGGACTTCAGTAACGTGGAGAGACTGGAGAAGCTGGGATTGTTCTCCTTGGAGCAGAGAAGGTTAAGGGGAGATTGACCAGAATGGTACCAGGGGATGAGGGACTTCAGTGACGTGGAGAGACTGGAGAAGCTGGGATTGTTCTCCTTGGAGCAGAGAAGGTTAAGGGGAGATTGACCAGAATGGTACCAGGGGATGAGGGACTTCAGTGACGTGGAGAGACTGGAGAAGCTGGGATTGTTCTCCTTAGAGCAGAGAAGGTTAAGGGGAGATTGACCAGAATGGTGGTAGGGGATGAGGGACTTCAGTGACGTGGATAGACTGGAGAAGCTGGGGTTGTTCTCCTTAGAGCAGAGAAGGTTAAGGGGGAGATTGACCAGAATGGTACCAGGGGATGAGGGACGTCAGTGACGTGGAGAGACTGGAGAAGCTGGGGTTGTTCTCCTTCGAGCAGAGAAGGTTAAGGGGGAGATTGACCAGAATGGTACCAGGGGATGAGGGACTTCAGTGACGTGGAGAGACTGGAGAAGCTGGGGTTGTTCTCCTTAGAGCAGAGAAGGTTAAGGGGGAGATTGACCAGAATGGTACCAGGGGATGAGGGACGTGGAGAGACTGGAGAAGCTGGGGTTGTTCTCCTTAGAGCAGAGAAGGTTAAGGGGGAGATTGACCAGAATGGTACCAGGGGATGAGGGACTTCAGTTACGTGGAGAGACTGGAGAAGCTGGGGTTGTTCTGCTTGGAGCAGAGAAGGTTGAGAGGATATTTGATCGAGGTGTTCAAAATCATGAGGGGTCTGGACAGAGTAGATAGAGAGAAACTGTTCCCATTGGCGGAAGGGTCGAGAATCAGAGGACACTGATTTAAGGTGATTGGCAGAAGAACCAAAGGCGACGGGAGGAAAAATGTTTTTACGCAGCGAGTGGTTGTGATCTGGAATGCGCTGGCTGAGAGGGCGGTGGAGGCAGACTCGATCGCGGCTTTCAAAGGGGAGTTGGATCAGTACCTGAAGGAAAATAATTTGCAGGGCTACGGGGAAAGGGCGGTGGGAGCGGGACTAGCTGAAGTGCTCTTGCAAAGAGCCTTCTGTGCTGTGACCGTTCTATGATTCTATTCGACAAGACCTTGGTCAGGCCTCACTTGGAATACTGCGTCCAGTTTTGGCCTCCTCACAGGGTGGGTGATATTTGAGGCTTTGGAGAGGGTGCAGAGGAAGGCCACCAGACTAATTCCCAGTCTTGGATATCAAGATGGGCTAAAAGAGTTTGGACTCTGCACTTTAGAGAAGCGAAGAGTTGGGGGGCTATCTGATTTTTTTTTTTTTTTATTCGTTTTTATGGGATGTGGGCGTCGCTGGCAAGGCCGGCATTTATTGCCCGTCTCCTAGTCGCCCCTTGAGAAGGTGGTGGTGAGCCGCCTTCTTGAACCGCTGCAGTCCCGTGTGGTGAAGGTGCTCCCACAGCGCTGTTAGGGAGGGAGTTCCAGGATTTTGACCCAGCGACGATGAAGGAACGGCCGATATACTTCCAAGTCAGGATGATGTGTGACTCGGAGGGGAACTTGGAGGTTTTATTATAAGATAATGACGGGTTTAGATCGTGTTCCAGTTGCGTTTGTTCCAATTAAATAGGTCAGGGGGGATTCACAATTTTAAGTTGTGCAAGGCCAGATCTAGGTTAGATGTTCAGGAGGTGGCTCTTTCCCCAGGGAATAGCGGACCTCTGTAACAGGCTGCCGTCTCGTGTGGTGGGCGCCGACTCACTGAATTCCTTCAAGTGAGAGCTGGACCCGTTTCCTGGCTGGGGGTGGACATCACCTCTATCTGAAGGGTAGGTACTCCAGGGATTTCAGGGCCAGAGTGATCTCCTGGGCTGGTTTCCATCGCCTGGACGAGTGGGAGAGAGATTTCCCCCCCCCCCCCACCCCCACAAATTGGCCTGAGATCCATATCAGCCATAATCTAATTGAATGGCCTCCTCCTGTTCCTAATGTAACAGGCTCGAGGGGCTGAATGGCCTCCTCCTGTTCCTAATGTAACAGGCTCGAGAGGGGCTGAATGGCCTCCTCCTGTTTCTAATGTAACAGGCTCGAGAGGGGCTGAATGGCCTCCTCCTGTTCCTAATGTAACAGGCTCGAGGGGCGCGGTGGCATAGTGGTTAGCACTGTTGCCTCACAGCGCCAGGGACCCGGGTTCAAATCCGGCCTCGGGCGACTGTCTGTGTGGAGTTTGCACATTCTCCCTGTGTCTGCGTGGGTTTCCTCCCACAGTCCAAAGATGTGCAGGTTAGGTTGATTTGGGTTGATTTGGCTATGATAAATTGACCCTTAGTGTTAGGGGATTAAATATGTGGGGTTACGGGGATAGGGTGGGATATGTGTCGGTGCAGGCTCGATGGGCCGAAATGGCCTCTATCTGCACTGTGGTGATTCTGTGATTCTGTTCCTAATGTAACAGGCTCGAGGGGGCTGAATGGCCTCCTCCTGTTCCTAATGCAACAGGCTCGAGGGGACTGAATGGCCTCCTCCTGTTCCTAATGTAACAGGCTCGAGGGGGCTGAATGGCCTCCTCCTGTTCCTAATGCAACAGGCTCGAGGGGACTGAATGGCCTCCTCCTGTTCCTAATGTAACAGGCTCGAGGGGGCTGAATGGCCTCCTCCTGTTCCTAATGTAACAGGCTCGAGGGGGGCTGAATGGCCTCCTCCTGTTCCTGTGTAACAGGCTCGAGGGGGCTGAATGGCTTCCTCCTGTTCCTAATGCAACAGGCTTGAGGGGGCTGAATGGCCTCCTCCTGTTCCTAATGTAACAGGCTCGAGGGGGGCTGAATGGCCTCCTCCTGTTCCTGTGTAACAGGCTCGAGGGGGCTGAATGGCCTCCTCCTGTTCCTAATGCAACAGGCTCGAGGGGGCTGAATGGCCTCCTCCTGTACCCATGTTCCCAAGAGGGTTACTTTGAGATGGGACTCAAAGCATAAGTTCACTGAGAGGGCATTCAGTTCGTAGAACGGTTCACTGAAGGAGGTTGGAAGGGTCAATGAGTTTGGAAACGCGTCACCTGTCACAGCTGCTAGGAGAGCAGCTGCTAATCTGTTTTTAATTTGGGTTGGAGCGCTGCGCTCAACTTGTCGGGCCCCTGTACTGGTGTGAGTCATAGAAACGTTGAATGATACAGCACAGAAGGAGGCCATTCGGCCCATCGTGCCTGTGCTGGCTCTCTGAAAGAGCTGTCCCAAACCCGCGACCTCTACCTCCGAGAAGGACAAGGGCAGCAGGCGCACGGCAACACCACCACCTCCAAGTTCCCCTCCGAGTCTCACACCATCCTGACTTGGAAGTATATCGGCCGTTCCTTCATGGTCGCTGGGTCAAAATCCTGGAACTCCCTCCCTAACAGCGCTGTGGGAGCACCTTCACCACACGGGACTGCAGTGGTTCAAGAAGGCGGCTCACCACCACCTTCTCAAGGGGTGACTAGGGGATGGGCAATAAATGTTGGCATTGGCAGCGACGCCCACATCCCGTGAATGAACATGGAAAAAATTAATCCCGCTCCCCCCCACCAGCTCTTTCCCCCATAGCCCGTTTCAAGTGTTCATCCAATTCCCCTTTTGAAAGTTACTATTGAATCTGCTCCCACCGCCCTTTCAGGCAGCGCGTTCCAGATCACAACAACTCGCTGCGTAAAAACATTCTCCTCATCTCCCCCTCTGGTTCTTTTGCCGATTTATCTTAAACCTGTGTCCTCTGGTTACCGACCCTCCTGCCACTGGGAACAGTTTCTCCCTCTCTACTCGATCAAAACACCTCGTAATTTTGAACGCCTCTATTAAATCTCCCCCTTAGCCTTCTCTGCTCTAAGGAGAACAATCCCAGCTTCGCCAGTCTCTCGGCGTACCTGAAGTCCCTCATTCCCCCCGGGACCTTTTTTGGTAAACCTTCTCCGCACCCTCTCCAAGGCCCCTTGACGTCCTTCCTGAAGTGCGGAGCCAGGAATCGGAACACTGAATCCTGGAGATGTTCGAAAGCGAAAAAAGTGTGCTCCTCGGTTTTTTGTTCAAACTCCGTGTCTTCGATCGCTTGCCCTTTCAAAGGGCTGCAGACGACCCGGGCCTCCATGCCCCTGTCTGATTCTCGGGTGATCTTGTGTCCACAGGTATCTGTTTACGCTCAGTGGAAAGGAGCCGAGCGACCCAACCAACCAGTGGTTAGAATGGGAAGCGACGCAGCTGCAGGTGAGCGCGCCGGCCGCGGGGGATGGGGGGGTGGGGGTGCCGCCAAAATACAACTGCCTGAGCTTCAACTTCACCTCCGTTACATCACTCCAGTACGATTTGGACAGGTTGGGCGATTAGGCAGATGCAGTATAATGTGGATAAATGTGAGGTTATCCACTTTGGTGGCAAAAACAGGAAGGCAGATTATTATCTGAACGGCAATAGATTGGGAGAAGGGGAAGTGCAACGAGACCTGGGTGTCCTTGTGCACCAGTCGCTGAAGGTAAGCATGCAGGTGCAGCAGGCGGTTCAGAAGGCAAATGGTATGTTGGCCTTCGTAGCGAGAGGATTTGAGTACAGGAGCAAGGATATCTTGCTGCAGTTGTACAGGGCCTTGGTGAGACCACACCTTGAGTATTGTGTGCAGTTTTGGTCGCCTTATCTGAGGAAGGATGTTCTTGCCATGGAGGGAGTGCAGCGAAGATTCACCAGACTGATACCTGGGGTGGCAGGAATGACGTATGAGGAGAGATTGGGTCGATTAGGCTTATATTAGCTAGAGTTTAGAAGAATGAGAGGGGATCTCATTGAAACTTATAAAATTCTAACAGGACTAGACAGACTAGATGCAGGAAGGATGTTCCCGATGGCCGGGGAGTCCAGAACCAGGGGTCACAGTCTAAGGATAAGGGGTAAGTCATTTAGGACAGAAATTAGGAGGAATTTCTTCACCCAGAGAGTGGTGAACCTGTGGAATTCTCTACCACACAAGGCAGTGGAGGCCAATTCATTAAATATATTCAAGAAGGAGTTAGATATATTTCTTAAGGCTAAAGGGATCAAGGGATATGGGGAGAAGGCAGGGACAGGGTACTGAGTTTGGATGATCAGACATGATCGCATTGAATGGCGGAGCAGGCTCGAGGGGCCGAATGGCCTACTCCTGCTCCTATCTTCAATGTTTCTATCACCCGTCTCCGCCCTTGCCTCAGCTCGTCGGTCTGCTGAAACCCTCATCCCTGCCCTTCGTTACCTCCATTGGTGAGACCACATCTGGAGTACTGTGTACAGTATCGGTCTCCTTATTTAAGGAAGGATGTAAATGCGTTGGAAGCAGTTCAGAGAAGGTTTGCTAGACTAATACCTGGAATGGGCGGCTTGTCTTACGAGGAAAGGTTGGACAGGCTAGGCTTGTATCCGCTGGAGTTTAGAAGAATAAGAGGTGACTTGATTGAAACATATAAGATCCTGAGGGGTCTGGACAGGGTGGATGTGGAGAGGCTGTTTCCTCTTGTGGGAGAATCTAGAACTAGGGGTCACTGTTTAAAAGTAAGGGGTCGCCTATTTAAGACAGAGATGCGGAGAAATTTTTTCTCAGAGGGTCGTGAGTCTTTGGAACTCTCTTCCTCAGAGGGCAGTGGAAGCAGAGTCTTTGAATATTTTTAAGGCAGAGGTCGATAACTTTTCACCCCCTTGCTTACCAAGAATTTATCGGGAGTGACATGAATCAGTCATTCATGAAAGAAAGACTTATGAAATAATACTGATCGGCCTGCGGGTGGCGCTGTCCAGGGAGAGTATAAATACTCGGGCACGGGCCCAGCTTGCGCAGGACATTCTTAACAGGAACTAGTGAAGGACACAACTAGACCTCCATGTTGTGAAGCAGTTGATTGAAGCTTTGTTTAACGCTTAGACCAAGTGCCTAGTAGTTTTCTTACGTCAGGGGGTAGGCGAGAATGTGGAGTAATCGGATCAGCCCTGATCTTATTGAACGGAGGAGCAGGCTCGAAGGGCCGGGTGGCCTACTCCTGTTCCTAATTCATATGTTCGTATGTCCAGACTCCCGACTATTCCAACGCTCTCCTGGCCGGCCTCCTACGTTCCACAATCCGTAAACTTCAGCTCGTCCAAAACTCTTGCTTGTCCCCCTGTCCTAACTCGCACCGAGACCCGTCCCCCGCCCCGCCATGCTCGCTGACCTGCGTTGGCTCCAGGTATGGCAACTGACGTAAGAAAACTACTAGGCACTTGGTCTAAGCGTTAAACAAGGCTTTAATCAATTGTTTTACAACATGGAGGTCTAGTTGTGTCCTTCACTAGTTCCCGTTAAGAATGTCCTGCGCAAGCTGGGCCCGTGCCCGAGTATTTATACTCTCCCTGGACAGCGCCACCCGCAGGCCTCTCAGTATTATTTCATAAGTCTTGCTTTCATGAATGACTGATTCATGTCAGCAACATCCTCGTGTTCAAATCGCTCCACGGCCTCCTCATAGAAACATAGAAGATAGGAGCAGGCCATTCGGCCCCTCAAGTTTACGGAGTTTGGAAAATGGGAGGCAGGCGTGGAGACCGCTGGGAATAGTCAAAAATAGTCATTGAATAAAATTAAGGTTAAGCCTCAGCTGGAGTATTATATTCAATTCTGGGCACTGCACTTTAGGCAGGATGTCAGGGCCTTGGAGAGGGTGCGGAGGAGATTGACCAGAATGGTTCCAGGGGATGAGGGACTTCAGTTACGGGGAGAGACTGGAGAAGCTGGGGTTGTTCTCCTTAGAGCAGAGAAGGTTAAGGGGGAGATTGACCAGAATGGTACCAGGGGATGAGGAGCTTCAGTTACGTGGAGAGACTGGAGAAGCTGGGGTTGTTCTCCTTAGAGCAGAGAAGGTTAAGGGGGAGATTGACCAGAATGGTACCAGGGGATGAGGGACTTCAGTTACGTGGAGAGACTGGAGAAGCTGGGATTGTTCTCCTTAGAGCAGAGAAGGTTAAGGGGGAGATTGACCAGAATGGTACCAGGGGATGAGGGACTTCAGTGATGTGGAGAGACTGGAGAAGCTGGGATTGTTCTCCTTAGAGCAGAGAAGGTTAAGGGGGAGATTGACCAGAATGGTACCAGGGGATGAGGGACTTCAGTGACGTGGAGAGACTGGAGAAGCTGGGGTTGTTCTCCTTAGAGCAGAGAAGGTTAAGGGGGAGATTTGATAAAGGTGCTCAAAATTAGGAGGGGTTTTGATGGAGTAAATAAGGAGAAACTGTTTCCAGTGGCAGGAGGATCGGTAACCAGAGGACACAGATTTAAGGCGATTGGTAAAAGAACCAGAGGTGACAGGAGGGAAAACTTTTTTACGCAGCGAGTGGTCAGGATTTGGAACGCGCTGCTTGAGAGGGCGGTAGAAACAGATTCAATAGTCGCCTTCAAAAGGGAATTGGATAAATACTTGAAGGAGAAAAAATTGCAGGGATATGGGGAAAGAGCGGCGGGAGTGGGACTAACTGGGTCGCTCTTCGGAAGAGCTGGCACAGACTCGATGGGCCGAACGGCCTCCTTCTGTGATAAAATGATACAGAGGCACTGGAAAAGGTACAGAATAGATTGACGAGGATGATAGCGGAACTGAGAGGGTTATAACTATCGGGGAAAGGCTGAACAGGCTGGGGGCTCCTTTCTCTGGAGGAGCGACCTGATGGAGGTCTTTAAAATAATGAACGGCTTTCGACCGGGTAGACGTAGAGAAGATGTGGGGGAGACCAGAACTAGAGGCCATCAATATCAGACAGTCACAAAATAAATCCTATAAGGAATTCAGAAGAAACCTCTTTACCCAGAGAGTGGTGAGAATGCGGAGCTCGCTACCACAGGGAGTGGTGAAGGCGAATAGCACAGATGCCTTTAAGGGGATATAATTGCAACATACTGCGGATGCTGGAAATCTGAAATAACAACAGAAAATGCTGGAAATACTCCGCAGGCCAGGCAGCATCTGTGGAGAGAGAAACAGAGTTAACGTTTCAGGTCTGGGACCCTTCATCAGAACTGGAAAAAGCTGGAGATGTAACCGATATTAAACCTGCTGATAAGGGTGGTGCTGTTGTTGTTTGGCGAACCGACCTCTACCGTGCAGAAGCTGAACGCCAACTCTCCGACACCTCCTCCTACCTCTGCCTGGACCATGACCCCACTAGCAAACATCAAGCCATTGTTTCCAAGACTGTCACTGACCTCATCTCCTCTGGAGATCTTCCCTCCATGGCCGCCAACCTCATAGTCCCCCAACCCCGCACAGCCCGCTTCTACCTCCTTCCCAAGATCCACAAACAGGACTGCCCTGGTAGACCCATCGTTTCAGCCTGTTCTTGCCCCACGGAACTTATCTCTTCCTATCTCGACTCTATTATTTCTCCCCTTGTCCAGTCTCTTCCCACCGACATCCGCGACTCTTCCGACGCCCTCTGTCACTTTAACAGTTTCCAGTTTCCTGGCCCCAAACATTTCCTTTTCACTATGGACATCCAATCCCTCTACACCTCCATCCCCCACCAGGATGGCCTGAGGGCGCTCTGTTTCTTCCTTGAACAGAGGCCCAACCAGTCCCCATCCACCACCACCCTCCTCCGCCTGGCTGAACTTATTCTCACATTGAACAACTTCTCCTTTGACTCCACTCACTTCCTCCAAATTAAAGGTGTTGCTATGGGAACCCGCATGGGCCCTAGCTATGCCTGCCTGTTCATGGGACATGTGGAACATTCTTTGTTCCAGTCCTACTCAGGTCCCCTCCCTCACCTCTTTTTCCGGTACATCGATGACTGTGTTGGTGCTGTTTCCTGCTCTCGCCCTGAACTGGATAAGTTCATTCACTTTACTTCCAATTTCCACCCTTCCCTCACCTTCACATGGTCCATCTCCGACTCTTCCCTTCCTTGACTTCGCCGTCTCCATTTCTGGCGATCGGCTTTCAACAAACATCCACTACAAGCCCACCGACTCCCACAGCTACCTGGACTACACTTCCTCCCACCCCGCCTCCTGTAAGGACTCTATTCCTTTCTCCCAGTTTCTCCGTCTCCGCCGCGTCTGTTCTGACGATGCCACCTTCCATACTAGTGCTTCTGACATGTCTTCCTTTTTCCTCAGCCGAGGATTCCCCTCTACCGTGGTTGACACGGCCCTTGACCGTGTCCGTTCTATTTCCCACACTTCTGCTCTCACCCCTTCCCCTCCCTCCCAGAACCATGACAGGGTTCCCCTTGTCCTCACCTTTCACCCCACCAGCCTCCACATTCAACGGATCATCCTCCGCCACCTCCAACGTGATCCCACCACCAAACACATCTTCCCCTCCCCTCCCCTTTCAGCATTCCGAAGGGACCGCTCCCTCCGCGACACCCTGGTCCACTCCTCAATCACCCCCAACAGCCCTGCTCCTTCACCTGGCACCTTCCCGTGCAAGCGCAGGAGATGCAACACCTGCCCTTTTACCTCCTCCCTTCCCACTGTCCAGGGCCCCAAACACCCCTTCCAGGTGAAACAGCGATTTACTTGTACTTCTCGCAATTTAATATACTGTATTCGCTGCTCACGATGCGGTCTCCTCTACATTGGGGAGACCAAACGCAGATTGGGCGACCGCTTTGCGGAACACCTCCGTTCAGTCCGTACGGGTGACCCTGAGCTTCCGGTCGCCTGTCACTTTAATTCACCGCTTCACTCCCACTCTGATCTCTCTGTCCTCGGGCTATTGCATTGTTCCAATGAAGCTCAACGTAAGCTCGAGGAACAGCACCTCATCTTTCGATTGGGCACTTTACAGCCTTCCGGGCTCAACATTGAGTTCAACAATTTCAGATAATTATCCCTGCCCCCATTTTGCATGCAGTATGATTTTTGCCATTCCCATTTGCAACATTTTATCTTTCCTGCCTCTTACAAAAGTACAGGATGTTCTTTCTATTTCTTCCTCCCCTCCTAACCCCCCCCCCCCCCCCCCGCCGTCTCTGCTCCTGCTTAATATCTGTTACATCTCCAGCTTTTTCCAGTTCTGATGAAGGGTCCCAGACCTGAAACGTTAACTCTGTTTCTCTCTCCAGGGATGCTGCCTGGCCTGCTGAGTATTTCCAGCATTTTCTGTTGCCTTTAAGGGGAAGCTGGATAAACACACGAGGGAGAAAGGAATAGAAGGATATGGTGATAGGGTGGGAGGAGGCTCGTGTGGAGCATGCATACCGGCAAGGACCAGTTGGGCCGGATGGCCTGTCTCTGTGCTGTGTACACTCGACGTGATTCTATGTAAACTGTCTTGCGGACGTGTGCTGATTTTGCTCGATTCACGCCAAACCTCTTGTGGATTTCAGCCGGCGATGTGCGTGGCGCTGCACGCTGCGATCGTGCAGGGCAGGAAGAGCGAGGAGGCCGTCGGGGCAGTGTGGGAGCAGCTGTCCTACCTCAACCAGGCCCTGATCGATCAGGCGACGCCCTGCGTGACCTCGGTAAGTTCGGCCGCCTCCCTCTGCGCGCGTTCGGCTGCGACCGACCTTCGGGGATTCGGCAGTAAGAGTTTCGGACGGCTTGAAGTTTACATAGAAACATAGAAGACAGGAGCAGGAGTCGGCCATTCGGCCCCTCGAGCCTGCTCTGCCATTTAATGAGATCATGGCTGATCATCCAAATTCAGTACCCTGTCTGCCTTCTCTCCATATCCCTTGATCCCTTTAGCCTTAAGAAATATATCTAACTCCTTGAATATATTTAATGAATTGGCCTCAACTGCCTTGTGTGGTAGAGAATTCCACAGGGTCACCACTCTCTGGGTGAAGAAATTCCTCCTCATTTCAGTCCTAAATGGCTTGCCCCTTATCCTTAGACTGTGACCCCTGGTTCTGGACTCCCCGGCCATCGGGAACATCCTTCCTGCATCTAGTCTGTCTAATCCTGTTAGAATTTTATAGGTTTCAATGAGATCCCGTTCCCCTTCGCCCGGCACCTTCCTGTGCAAGCGCAGGAGATGCAACACCTGCCCTTATACCTCCCCCCCCTTCCCACTGTCCAGGGCCCCAAACACCCCTTCCAGGTGAAACAGCGATTTACTTGTACTTCTTGCAATCTAGTATTACTGTATTCGCTGCTCACGATGCGGTCTCCTCTACATTGGGGAAACCAAACGCAGATTGGGTGACCGCTTTGCGGAACGCCTCCGTTCAGTCCGTAAGGGTGACCCCGAGCTTCCGGTCGCCTGTCATTTTAATTCACTGCCCCATTCCCACTCGGACCTCACCGTCCTCGGGCTCTTGCATTGTTCCACGGAAACCCAGCGTAAGCTCGAGGAACAGCACCTCATCTTCCGATTAGGCACTTTACAGCCTTCAGGACTCAATATCGAGTTCCAACAATTTCAGATCATAACCTCAGCCCCTATTATATTTTTTATCCACACCTGTGTTTTGTGCCCTTCCCCCTTTTTTCTCTCTCCCACATGGCAGCTGTCTCCTATTCTGCCAGCGCATTTCACACCTAATCTAGAGCTGTCTTTTGTCTCCACTAGTCCGACCACCATCTCGTCTCGTTTTGAATACCTCTTTAATGTCTCTTCACTTCTCTTTTTGTTCTCTCATCCCCATTTCCCAGCCCTCAAACTGGCCTTTTAATCTGTTTCATTTCCTGTGATTTTTCAGTCTTGACGAAGGGTCATCGACCTGAAACGTTGGCCCGGAAATTAGGATCGGGGGCTTGCCGCGCGTGCAAGCCCCCGACGTGCACTCACCCGGCGCGCCGACAGCTGAAGCCCGGGCCTGCTTGGAATTCCTGTCACTGGCCCGGTTCAGCTGTCGGCGCGCTGTGCTTGCCTGATCCAGCGGCGTAGTTAGTGCGGTGTGCCGGCTGGGATCAGGTGAGCACTGGGCAGCCAATCAGGGGAGGGAAAACTTCATTCATGAGTTTGATAGTAAGAGCTGTCAAACTTGTGAAAAGTACGGGCGCCCAAAAACACTACTTAAACTTTAAATAAAATTTAAAAAAACATCCCACTAATTAAATGAACTATAAATAACTTTAAAAAACAATTTTAAACAATTAATCAAATTTTTGAAAAAAATAATTTTTTAAGAAATCGGGTCTAAAAATCATAATCATCATCAACTTTATTGTCATTGTTCGTGCACAAGTGCAGTACAACGAAATGTAGGCTTGCGGCTCCCGAGAGTGTACATTTAGATTAAGACATTTAAACATTCAACATACATTTGGCTTGTAATACATTAACATCAACATAACCATAATAAAGTGCATTGGCAGATGTGCAGGCTTTAGAGTTTATTTGTGGAGTTCAGTAGGATGACAGCCCTGGGAAAGACGCTGTTCCTAAATCTGGTCGTACGGGTGCGAATGCATCTGTAGCGTCTCCCAGATGGCAGGAGGGCGAACAGACTGTGGCTGGGGTGGGTAGGGTCTTTGATGATGGTCCGTGACCTCCGTAAACAGCGTTTCTGGTAGATGTGCTCTATGGTCGGTAGCCGGGTGCCGGTAATGCGTTGGGCAGTTTTGACTACCCGCTGCAGGGCTTTCCGGTCATGGGAGCTACAGCTGCCATACCATACCGTGATACAGTTTGTCAGGATGCTCTCTATAGTGCAGTGGTAGAAGTTAGAGAGGATCGGGGGTGACAGATTACATCCCTTCAGCCTCCTCAAGAAATATAGGCGCTGCTGGGCCTTCTTCACCAGAGAGGAGGTCCTTAAAAACAATAAAGCTGTGGAAAAAATGTTATAATTTTAAATAATAGACCACTTACCTTAAAGAATCAAGCCCTTACGTCTCCTTTTTACAGTTCTAAAAAGTTGAGGCCTTTGCACACGGGCAAACCTGTCAAAAAGAAGGAAGTTCAACGCGTGCGCGCAGAGTCCTGCGCGCACGCGTTGGACCTCTGAACCCCTTGGAGGAAATGCCGGTTTCCCGCGCATGCGCTGTGCATGCTGAAATCCGGCACTTCCAACGGGCCCACGCGTGAGCACCCCGTCCGTACTCACGCGTTGGGACCGGAATTACTGGGCCAATGACTCTGTTTCTCTCTCCACGGATGCTGCCTGGCCTGCTGAGTTTTTCCAGCGTTTTCTGTTGTTATTTTGCACAGACTAGGCTTGTGTTCAAGATTCAAGATTCTTTATTTGCCATATGTAACTAGTACAATGGAATGCTTACTCCCCAATCACTCCCACAATAAAGCTGTGGTAGCTCACCGAGACACGTCAGCTATTTTTACAGCGCCGTGTTCAGAAAGTCAATTCTTTGGCATCCAGTGGCAGTGGGAGCACGATGTCCCTCAGCCCCTCCGTCCTCCTCGCTGTTGCCGGCTCGGCTCCACGTGCGGTGGCCTGCTTCTCCCGCTCACCCTCTGGCCACCATTCCCGGCTCCCCTCCTCCCAGTCGGACTGCGAGTCGTCGAGTCTGCTGCTGCGTCCCGATGCGCTGCGCTGCCTCCGCCCGACTCGCCCAACACATCCTCCGGTCGCCGCGGCCTCCACCTCACCGTCGCCGGCTCCACGGTCCCGACGGCCCAGGCCTGCTTCTCCCGCTTCCGGTCCAGCCTCTGGCCGCCATGCTCAGCTCCCCTCCTCCCGGTCGGAATCCCTTCCCGCTGAGGAGCGGCCAGCCGACGTGCCCTAGCGGGTCGACGTGCTTGCCGCGCTGTGCTGCCTCCGCCCGACTCGCCGAACACCTCGCTCCGGTTGTGGGAGCGAGCGGCGAGAGCGGGCCGCCCAAACCAGGGAGAGCGCGCTAGCACCGGACCGTCTCGGTGTGATCTGATCGAGATGTTTAAGATCATTAAAGGAGTCGATAGAGAGAGAGGAACTATTTGCTCTGGTGGGTGGATTCCAGAACAAGGAGGGGGGCGTAACCTTAAAATTAGAGCCAGGCCGTTCAGGAGTGATGTCAGGAAGCACGTCTTCACACACAGGCTAGTGGAAATCAGGAACTCGCGCCACCCCTCCCCGACATACTCCTGTGCTTATTTCAGCGACGTATGTCCAAGTCGGGATGGGGTGTGTGAGTCGGAGGGGAACTTGCAGGCGGCGGTGTTCCCACACACCCGCTGCCCTTGTCCTTCTAGGTGGAAGCGGTCGCGGGTTTTGGAGGCGCTGTCGAAGAAGCCTTGGCGAGTTGCTGCAGTGCATCTTGTAGATGGTGTGTGAAAAGTATATGGCATTCGTACCTAATCCTCCAGTGCGATTTCATAGAAACATAGAACAATAGGAGCAGGAGTCGGCCTTTCGAGCCTGCTCCGCCATTCAATATGATCATGGCTGATCCTCTCTCTCAATACCATATTCCCGCTCTCTTCCCCATACCCCTTGATGCCTTTTGTGTCTAGAAATCTATCGATCTCCTCCTTAAATATATTCAGTGACTTGGCCTCCAGAGCCTTCTGTGGTAGAGAATTCCACAGGTTCACCACCCTCTGGGTGAAGAAATTTCTCCGCATCTCAGCCCATATCCTGAGACTGTGACCCCTCGTTCTAGACCCCCCCCCCCGAGCCAGGGGAAACATCCTCCCTGCATCCAGTCTGTCTAGTCCTGTCAGAATTTTATACGTTTCAATGAGATCCCCTCTCATTCTTCTAAGCTCTAGTGAATACAGGCCTAAGCCGACCCAATCTCTCCTCATACGACAGTCCTGCCATCCCAGGAATCAGTCTGGTGAACCTTCGCTGCACTCCCTCTATGGCAAGTATATCCTTTCTTGGGTAACGAGACCAAAACTGCACACAGTACTCCAGGTGTTGTCTCACCAAGGCCCTGTATAACTGTAGTAAGACATCCATGCTCCTGTACTCAAATCCTCTTGCAGTGAAGACCAACGTAACATTTGCCTTCCTAACTGCTTGCTGTAGTAACTTGTGGCTCCTGTGATCTCTTGAAGGACACTGTGACTGTGGCTGATGTCGTCCTGTGGGGAGCCCTGTATCCCCTTCTCCAGGATGCTTCGTGTCTTCCAGGTACTGTACCATTCCTCGCTGTCTTGTGTTCTCCGTGGAGGTGCTCTTGCAAAGCCCCACCTCGTGATGGTGCGGATCCGCAAGCGTGACTGTCGCAGAATGGTGACGTGAGACACGCAGTAGGTTTGACGGGCTGGTCAGTCAGCCGTGGCTGTGGGCAACACTCTCGCCTCTGAGTCAGAATGTTGGTGGGTTCAAGTCCCACTCCAGAGACTCGAGCCCCATAAACTGCCCCTCCGCGCTTCCTCAGCGCCGCCCCTCCGACAGTGTGGCGCTCCCTCAGCACCGCCCCTCTGACAGTGCGGCGCTCCCTCTGTACCGCCCCTCCGACAGTGCGGCGCTCCCTCAGTATGTGTTATCAGCGTATGCTTAATACGCTGTGTGTAGCAAAAATAAATTCTTTCGAATGATATTTTTGAGCAGTAACCCGAGAAGTAAAACAGCCAGACTCTCGGCAGTTTTTAACTGCCCATTCACGTGTGTGTTTTTTTCCCCCCAGCAGAGGAGTTCGCGGCGGTGCGCGAATGGTTTCAGCGCATGAACAGCACCAGCGCCTGCTGCAAGGCCGTGGGCACCGTCCTCGAGGGCAAGGGGGTGCAGGCGTTCAAGGCCTACCTGCAGAAACAGCCGACTCCAGCACCGCTGCCCGAGAAAGCCGCCTCCAACGAAACAGAGGTGCGAGCGCACGCGCGGTTTACCTGCTCCACTCTTGGACGATCTTCCTTTCTCGTTTGAACATTAGAAACAGGAGGAGGTCCTTCAGCCCCTCTCGAGCCTGTTACATTAGGAACAAGAGGAGGCCATTCAGCCCCCTCAAGTCTGTTACATTAGGAACAGGAGGAGGCCATTCAGCCCCCCTCGAGCCTGTTACATTAGGAACAGGAGGAGGCCATTCAGCCCCCCTCGAGCCTGTTACATTAGGAACAGGAGGAGGCCATTCAGCCCCCTCGAGCCTGTTACATTAGGAACAGGAGGAGGCCATTCAGCCCCCCTCGAGCCTGTTACATTAGGAACAGGAGGAGGCCATTCAGCCCCTCTAGTCTGCTCCGCCATTCAATAAGATCGTGGCTGATCTTCGACCTCAACTCCACTTTCCCGCCCGATCCCCATATCCCTCGATTCCCTTCGTGCCCAGAAATCTCTCGATCTCGGCCTTGAATATACTCAACGACTGAGCCTCCACAGCCCTCTGGGGCAGAGAATTCCAAAGATTCACCACCCTCGGAGTGAAGAAATTCCTCCTCATCTCGGTCCTAAATGGCCGACCCCTTATCCTGAGACTGTGACCCCTGGTTCTAGACTCTCCAGCCAGGGGGGGGAAAACAGCCTCTCAGCATCTACCCCTGTCAAGCCCTGTAAAGAATTTCATACGTTTGAATGAGAAGTGAATAAATCCCTGAGCAGAGGTTTCTCGGGACGCGAGGTGTCTGCGATTTACAGCGTCGTTGGTGGGGTGGGGTGGGGCAGGGAGGGGACTATCGACTCGGTAGAAATGTTGCGTCTTCTTTTTGCAGGAAGGGGACGCCATCGATCACAAGGTCACCGAGGAGGAGCTTCAGGCTGCTGAGGAAGCATGGCGAGCTGGACTAGCCGGGCTGCCTAAACCCAGGCAGATACAGCACCCAATGTGAGCACCTCGGCGCACTTGCTGTTCCTTCTGTCCCGTCGTGTGCAGCGGGTTAGGGTTGGTGGGGATTCCCTAAGTCTGAGTTCAGTTAGCAAAAATATAGACACACTATTTATTACTGTGGAGTTGGCCCCATGCTCAGTGGGTAGCACTCTCGCCTCCGAGTCAGAAGGTTGTGGGCTCAATCCGCCACTCCAGCATCCCAGGCCATCACCCCCAGTGCAGTACTGAGGGAGCGCCGCACTGTCGGAGGGGCAGTACTGAGGGAGGGGCAGTACTGAGGGAGGGACAGTACTGAGGGAGCGCCGCACTGTCGGAGGGGCAGTACTGAGGGAGCGCCGCACTGTCGGAGGGGCAGTACTGAGGGAGCGCCGCACTATCTGAGGGGCAGTACTGAGGGAGAGCCGCATTGTCGGAGGGGCAGTACTGAGGGAGCGCCGCACTGTCGGAGGGGCAGTACCGAGGGAGCGCCGCACTGTCGGAGGGGCAGTACTGAGGGAGCGCCGCACTGTCGGAGGGGCAGTACTGAGGGAGCGCCGCACTGTCGGAGGGGCAGTACTGAGGGAGTGCCTCACTTTTTTCTTTCTTTTTTTTGTATAAAATATAAATCATGTTTCCTTCTCCTCTTGCAATGTGTCCTATCTCTTAACCATACTCTGTTTCACTTTGCAGTCTGCCAAAGAAGAACGAAAGGAATATACTGATCACCAGCGCCTTGCCTTACGTCAACAACATTCCGCACCTGGGCAACATCATCGGCTGTGTGCTGAGCGCCGATGCGTTCGCCCGGTAGGAGAGAGAGAGAGAGAGAGAGAGGGGGTCAGGGGAACCGGGGCAGGAATGGGAGACTTGCTTCACTGGTAAACTACCCAACGTGTCTTTGCCGGCTCGGTGAAAGAGCGAACCAATTAGACAAGGGTTACGGAACCAAGGCGGGTAGATGGAGTTAAGATACAGATCAGCCATGATCTGACTGAATGGCGGGACAGGCTCGAGGGGGGCTGAATGGCCTCCTCCTGTTCCTAATGTAACAGGCTCGAGGGGGCTGAATGGCCTCCTCCTGTTCCTAATGTAACAGGCTCGAGGGGGCTGAATGGCCTCCTCCTGTTCCTAATGTAACAGGCTCGAGGGACTGAATGGCCTTCTCCTGTTCCTAATGTAACAGGCTCGAGGGGGCTGAATGGCCTCCTCCTGTTCCTAATGTAACAGGCTCGAGGGGCTGAATGGCCTCCTCCTGTTCCTAATGTAACAGGCTCGAGGGGGGCTGAATGGCCTCCTCCTGTTCCTAATGTAACAGGCTCGAGGGGGGCTGAATGGCCTCCTCCTGTTCCTAATGTAACAGGCTCGAGGGGGCTGAATGGCCTCCTCCTGTTCCTAATGTAACAGGCTCGAGGGGGGCTGAATGGCCTCCTCCTGTTCCTAATGTAACAGGCTCGAGGGGGGCTGAATGGCCTCCTCCTGTTCCTAATGTAACAGGCTCGAGGGGACTGAATGGCCTCCTCCTGTTCCTAATGTCTCCCTTTTCCTCAGGTACTGCCGCCTGAGGAACTGGAACATCCTGTACATCTGCGGGACGGATGAGTACGGGACGGCCACGGAGACCAAGGCCCTGGAGGAAGGGCTGACCCCCCGGCAGATCTGCGACAAGTACAACGCCATACACAGCGCGATCTACAGCTGGTTCAACATCTCCTTCGACTACTTCGGCCGCACCACCACCGAACACCAGACCAGGTTCGTTTCGGCCTTTACCCTGCTGTCTCCCAGCTGGCTGGGGAGATCAGTGCCCTCTGACCAATGGCCCCCGAAAGCTGCACTGCCTTCTGTGGGGCCTGCCTCCCACAAAGCGCCTCTCTCTCTGTCTCTCTCGCGCTCTCTCGCGCTCTCTCTGTCGCTCTCTCTCTCTGTCGCGCTTGCTCTCTCGCGCTCGCGCCCTCCCTCTCTGTCGCGCCCTCCCCCTCACCCCCCACACACACATTGTAATGATATTCCATCATTTCAGGATTGCCCAGGACATCTTTCACCGGCTGCTGGAGCGGAATTTCCTGAGCAGCGAAACGGTGGACCAGCTGCGATGCGACAAGTGCGAGCGGTTCCTGGCGGACCGGTTTGTGGAGGGGGTCTGTCCGTTCTGTAACTACGAGGAGGCGCGAGGGGACCAGTGCGACCTGTGCGGGAAGCTGATTAACGCCGTGGAGCTGAAGGTGACCCCTATCTTCGACGCTTTCAATTGATGGGGGCTGACATAAATCGGTCATTCATGAAAGAAATACTTATGAAATAATACTGAGCGGCCTGCGGGTGGCGCTGTCCAGGGAGTATAAATACTCGGGCACGGGCCCAGCTTGCGCAGGACATTCTTAACGGGAACTAGTGAAGGACACAACTAGACCTCCATGTCGTAAAACAGTTGATTTAAAGCTTTGTTTAACGCTTACACCAAGTGCCTAGTAGTTTACGTCAGGGGCCTTTGGAAGCTGCCTGCGAACTAACCTGGTCGATTTGCTCTGTGTCCTCATTTCAGAATCCTCGCTGCAAGATCTGCAGAGAGACTCCAGTCATCAAAACCTCCAAGCACTTGTTCCTGGAATTGCCCAAAGTAAGTGAAATCTCATCAGTAGAACCAAACGCGGGTCGGGCGACCGCTTTGCGGGACGCCTCCGCTCAGTCCGCGGGCGTGACCCACTCCCTCCGAGCTTCCGGTCGCCTGTCACTTTTTAATTCTCCGCTCCCGCTCCGTCCTCGGCCTCTTGCGCTGTTCCAACGTAAGCTCGAGGAACAGCCCCTCATCTTTCGATCAGCCTCCTGGACTCAACATCGAGTTCAACAATTTCAGACCATAACCTCGGCCCCTGTCTTTCCGGACGGCAGCTGTCGATGATTCTGCCACCCCCATTTACACCTCCTCTAGACCCATCTTTTTGTTTCTTTCCTTGTCCCATTACCGTCTCCTGTTCGATAAGTGAAATATAAGGTTGTCTTTATTGTAGCATCTTACAGGCAGAGATTTGGCAGATGCAATATAATGTTGGAAAGTGTGAGGTTATGCACTTCGGCAGAAAAAAATCAAAGAGCAAGTTATTATCTAAATGGAGAGAAAGTGCTACAGTGCAAAGGGATCTGGGGGTCCTGGTGCATGAAACACAGAAGGTTAGTATGCAGGTACAGCAGGTGATTAGGAAGGCCAATGGAATCTTGGCTTTTATTGCAAGGGGGATGGAGTATAAAAACAGGGAAGTCTTGCTGCAGTTATACAGGGTATTGGTGAGGCCACACCTGGAATACTGCGTGCAGTTTTGGTTTCCATATTTAAGAAAAGATATACTTGCTCTCGAGGTGGTTCAGAGAAGGTTCACTCGGTTGATTCCGGAGATGAGGGGGTTGACGTATGAGGAAAGGTTGAATAGGTTGGGACTCTACTCATTGGAGCTCAGAAGAATGAGAGGTGACCTTATCGAAACGTATAAGATTGTGAGGGGGCTTGATCGGGTGGATGCGGGGAGGATGTTTCCACTGATGGGTGAGACTAGAACTAGGGGGCATAATCTTAGAATAAGGGGCTGCCCTTTCAAAACTGAGATGAGGAGAAACTTCTTCACCCAGAGGGTAGTAAATCTATGGAATTTGCTACCCCAGAGAGCTGTGGAAGCTGCGACATTAAATAAATTTAAAATGGAGATAGACAGTTTCCTAGCAGATAAGGGAATTAGGGGTTACGGGGAGCGGGCAGGGAAGTGGACGTGAGTCTAGATTCGGATCAGCCATGATCCTATTGAATGGCGGAGCAGGCCCGAGGGGGCGTATGGCCTACTCCTGCTCCTACTTCTTATGTTCATATTCGGCCCATCATGCCTGTGCCAGCTCTTTGAAACAGCTCTCCAATTAATCCCACTCCCCCCTGCCCCCGTAGCCCCGCGAATTTTTCAACTCCAAGTGTTTATCCAATTCCTCTTGTGAAAGTTACAATTCAATCTGCTTCCGCAGCGCGTTCCAGATCACAACAAACCCCCCCCACCTCCCCAATATCAGAGCGTTCTCGGGTTGGTCAGAAGCCATGCGGCCGCACTCCAAGCCTGGGAACCGGGCTGTGTTGTTCACTTGGTGGGTTTGAGCATTCTCTCTCTCTCTGGGTTCAGTCGGAACCCCGCAGCCAAGAGAGCCGAATGTCATCGCTCCGGGCCTGGGAGCCGGGTATTCTGACCTGCATGTCACCTTGTCATTTAATATAACACTACAGAACAGCTATATCAAACCTAATACTGTTGTTGGTCAACGTACATAAAATGTCAAGATGAACTCCCATTTATACAGCGCCTCTAACGTAGTATAACGTCCCAAGGCGGTTCACTGGAGCCACCGAGCCATGAGATATTAGGGCAGGTGACCTAAAGCTTGGTCAAAGGTAGGTTTTAAGGAGCGTCTTAAAGGAGGAAAGAGAGAGGCAGAGAGGTTTAGGGAGGGAATTCCAGAGCTTAGGGCCCAGGCAGCTGAAGGCACGGCCGCCAATGGTGGAGTGATGGAAATTGGGGGATGTGCAAGAGGGCAGAATTGGAGGAGCGCAGAGGAGGTTACAGAGATAGGGAGGGTTGTAGGGGCTGGCGGAGGTTACAGAGATTTGGAGGGGCTGGAGGAGGTGACAGAGATAGGGAGGGTTGTAGAGGCTGTGGAGGAGGTTACAGAGATAGGGGTGTAGGGGGCTGGAGGAGGTTACAGAGATAGGGAGGGGTGCAGGGGGCTGGAGGAGGTTACAGAGATAGGGAGGGTTGTAGGGGCTGGATGAGGTTACAGAGATAGGGAGGGTTGTAGGGGCTGGATGAGGTTAGAGATAGGGAGGGTTGTAGGGGCTGGAGGAGGTTACAGAGATAGGGAGGGTTGTAGGGGCTGGATGAGGTTACAGAGATAGGGAGGGTTGTAGGGGCTGGATGAGGTTAGAGATAGGGAGGGTTGTAGGGGCTGGAGGAGGTTACAGAGATAGGGAGGGTTGTAGGGGCTGGAGGAGGTTACAGAGATAGGGAGGGTTGTAGGGGCTGGAGGAGGTTACAGAGATGGGGAGGGTTGTAGGGGCCTGGAGGAGGTTACAGAGATAGGGAGTGTTGTAGGGGCCTGGAGGACGTTACAGAGATAGGGAGGGTTGTAGAGGCTGATGGCGGTTACAGAGATAGGGATGGGTGTAGGGGGCTGGAGGAGGTTACAGAGATAGGGGTGTAGGGGGCTGGAGGAGGTTACAGAGATAGGGAGGGGTGCAGGGGGCTGGAGGAGGTTACAGAGATAGGGAGGGTTGTAGGGGCTGGAGGAGGTTACAGAGATAGGGAGGGTTGTAGGGGCTGGAGGAGGTTACAGAGATAGGGAGGGTTGTAGGGGCTGGAGGAGGTTACAGAGATGGGGAGGGTTGTAGGGGCCTGGAGGAGGTTACAGAGATAGGGAGGGTTGTAGGGGGCTGGAGGAGGTTACAGAGATAGGGAGGGTTGTAGGGGTGGAGGAGGTTACAGAGATAGGGTTGTAGGGGCGTGAGGAGGTTACAGAGATAGGGAGGGTTGTAGGGGCTGGAGGAGGTTACAGAGATAGGGAGGGTTGTAGGGGCTGGAGGAGGTTACAGAGATAGGGAGGGTTGTAGGGGCTGGAGGAGGTTACAGAGATAGGGAGGGTTATGGGGCTGGAGGAGTTTACAGAGAGAGAGGGAGGGTGCGCGAGGAGGCCGCGGATGGATTTGAAAACGAGGATGAGCTTTTTAAAAACCGTGACGTTGTGGGACCGGGAGCCAGTGTAGGTCAGCGAGCACGGGATGATGGGTGAATGGGACTCGGCGCGAGTTGGGATCCGGGGCAGCCGAGTTTTGGATGAGTACAGGTTTATGGAGGGTGGAAGATGACAAACTGCTGGGGCTAGAATCAGCAGAGTTGCCGTCACCGGGCTAACGACCTTTGTCGAACCTTTCCTGGTAACACTGGGACTTGGAACAGAACGCTGCTCCCCTTTTCCCTCGAGCCTGGTCAGTTTTAATCTTAATTTTTTTTTAATACACAGCTGCAGGAGCGGCTGGAGATCTGGTTGGAGAAGTCCATCGAGACCGGTGACTGGACGTCCAACGCCCGCTTCATCACACGCTCCTGGATTCGAGACGGGCTCAAACCGCGCTGCATCACGCGGGACCTGAAGTGGGGGACGCCTGTACCGCTGGAAGAGTTCAAGGACAAGGTGAGGGTTAGATACAGAGTAAAGCTCCCTCTACACTGTCCCATCAAACACTCCCAGGGCAGGTACAGCACGGCGTTAGATACAGAGTAAAGCTCCCTCTACACTGTCCCCATCAAACACTCCCAGGGCAGGTACAGCACGGGGTTAGATACAGAGTAAAGCTCCCTCTACACCGTCCCATCAAACACTCCCAGGGCAGGTACAGCACGGGGTTAGATACAGAGTAAAGCTCCCTCTACACTGTCCCCATCAAACATTCCCAGGGCAGGTACAGCACGGGTTAGATACAGAGTAAAGCTCCCTCTACACTGTCCCATCAAACACTCCCAGGGCAGGTACAGCATGGGTTAGATACAGAGTAAAGCTCCCTCTACACTGTCCCATCAAACACTCCCAGGGCAGGTACAGCACGGGTTAGATACAGAGTAAAGCTCCCTCTACACTGTCCCATCAAACACTCCCAGGGCAGGTACAGCACGGGGTTAGATACAGAGTAAAGCTCCCTCTACACCGTCCCCATCAAACACTCCCAGGGCAGGTACAGCACGAGGTTAGATACAGAGTAAAGCTCCCTCTACACCGTCCCATCAAACACTCCCAGGGCAGGTACAGCACGGGGTTAGATACAGAGTAAAGCTCCCTCTGCACTGCCCCATCAAACACTCCCAGGGCAGGTACAGCACGGGGTTAGATACAGAGTAAAGCTCCCTCTACACTGTCCCATCAAACACTCCCAGGGCAGGTACAGCATGGGTTAGATACAGAGTAAAGCTCCCTCTACACTGTCTGAGGTGCATTACAGCCAGATAAATCGATGTGCAGCTGTTTCTCTGATCCGGGACCTTTGGCCCGCAGGTGTTCTACGTCTGGTTTGATGCCCCCATTGGTTACATATCCATCACCGCCGACTACACGGAACACTGGGAGAAATGGTGGAAGAATCCGGAAGAGGTGAGCACTGGGGCGCGAATTCTAATGTACACGTGTAGGCCGTGATTTGGGGTTGGTTGGGCGGGAGTTGGATGGAAACATAGAAGATAGGAGCAGGAGTCGGCCATTCGGCCCCTCGAGCCTGCTCCACCATTTAATGAGATCATGGCTGATCATCCAAATTCAGTACCCTGTCCCTGCCTTCTCCCCATATCCCTTGATCCCTTTAGCCTTAAGAAATATATCCAACTCCTTCTTGAATATATTTAATGAATTGGCCTCTACTGCCTTGTGTGGTAGAGAATTCCACAGGTTCACCACTCTCTGGGTGAAGAAATTCCTCCTCATCTCTGTCCTAAATGGCTTACCCCTTATCCTTAGACTGTGACCCCTGGTTCTGGACTCCCCGGCCATCGGGAACATCCTTCCTGCATCTAGTCTGTCTAGTCCTGTTAGAATTTTATAAGTTTCATTGAGATCCCCTCTCATTCTTCTAAACTCCAGAGAATATAAGCCTAATTGACCCAATCTCTCTCCATACGTCATTCCTGCCATCCCAGGTATCAGTCTGGTGAATCTTCGCTGCACTCCCTCCATGGCAAGAACATCCTTTCTCAGATAAGGCGACAAAACTGCACACAATACTCAAGGTGTGGTCTCACCAAGGCCCTGTACAACTGCAGCAAGACATACTTGCTCCTGTACTCGAATCCTCTCGCTATGAAGGCCAACATACCATTTACCTTCTTAACCGCCTGCTGCACCTGCATGCTTACCTTCAGCGACTGGTGCACAAGGACACCCAGGTCTCGTTGCACTTCCCCTTCTCCCAATCTATTGCCGTTCAGATAATAATCTGCCTTCCTGATTTTGCCACCAAAGTGGATAACCTTGCATTTATCCACATTGGGCAGATGCATGGCAGATGCAGTATAATCACCCAACCTGTCCAAATCATACTGGAGTTTCTCGGCATCTTCCTCACAGCACACACGCCCATCCAGCTTTGTGTCGTCTGCAAACTTGGAGATATTACATCTAGTTCCCTCGTCTAGATCATTAATATATATTGTGAATAGTTGGGGTCCTAGCACCGATCCCTGCGGTACCTCACTAGTCACTGCCTGCTACTCGGAAAAAGACCTGTTTATTCCAACTCTTGGCTTCCTGTCTGCCAACCAGTTCTCTATCCAAGTCAGTACTTTACCCCCAATCCCATGTGCTTTAACTTTGCACGCTAATCTCTTATGCGGGACCTTATCGAATGCCTTCTGAAAGTCCAAATACACCACATCCACTGGTTCTCCCGTATCTATTCTACCAGTTACATCCTCAAAAAATTCCAGTAGATTATTCAAGCATGATTTACCTTTTGTGAATCCATGTTGACTTTGTCTGATCCTGTCACCGTTTTCCAAGTGCTCTGCTATTACATCTTTTATAATGGACTCGAGCATTTCCCCCACTACCGATGTCAGGCTTACCGGTCTATAATTCCCCGTTTTCTCTCTGCCACCTTTTTTAAATAGTGGGGTACATTAGCTACCCTCCAATCCATGGGAACTGTGCCCGAGTCTATAGAATTTTGGAAGATGACCAGCAATGCATCTGCTATGATATAGTATACTTGGAGATATTACATCTAGTTCCCTTGTCTAGATTATTAATAGACGATGGTAGCGGGTTTTAACCCTGAGGCCATATGCCTCCCCCGAGGGTCCCGACAGTCGGTCACGTGTACCTCAGTCTTATTCGCCTTCGTATTCCTCAATCGCTGGCCTGTTCCGTTTGAATGTGGGGAGATTAGAGAAGCTGGGATTGCGAGTCAGAAGGTTGTGTCCCCACTCCAGAGACTTGAGCACAAAAATCCAGGCCGACACTCCAGTGCAGTATTGAGGGAGCGCCGCACTGTCGGAGGGGCAGTACTGAGGGAGCGCCGCACTGTCGGAGGGGCAGTACTGAGGGAGCGCCGCACTGTCGGAGGGGCAGTACTGAGGGAGCGCCGCACTGTCGGAGGGGCAGTACTGAGGGAGCGCCGCACTGTCGGAGGGGCAGTAGTGAGGGAGCGCCGCGCTGTCGGAGGGGCGGTACTGAGGGAGCGCCGCACTGTCGGCGGGGCAGTACTGAGGGAGCTCCACACTGTCGGAGGGGCGGTACTGAGGGAGCTCCACACTGTCGGAGGGGCGGTACTGAGCGAGCGCCGCACTGTCGGAGGGGCAATACTGAGGGAGTGCCGCGCTGTCAGAGGGGCGGTACTGAGGGAGCGCTGCACTGTCAGAGGGGCCGTGCCTTCAGCTGTTTGGGCCCTTAGTACTGGAATTCCCTCCCTCAACCTCTCCGCCTCTCTCCTCTTAAAACCTCCCTCTTTGACCAAGCTTTTGGTCACCTGCCCTAATATCTCCTTATGAGGCTCGGTGTCAAATTTTGTCTGATTTGTGCTCCTGTGATGCACTTTGGGACATTTTACTTCATTAAAGGCTCTGTATAAACGCTGTTGTTGTTGGTACCTGAATGGAATTCCGCTCTCCACCTCAGGTTGTGCTCTACAATTTCATGGCGAAGGATAACGTCCCATTTCACAGCGTCATTTTCCCATGCTCCCTACTCGGGGCGGAGGACAACTACACGCTCGTCAACAGCATCGTCGCCACAGGTAGGACCCTCTCTCTCCGTCTCTCTCCGTCTGGCTCTCTGTCTCTGTCACTCTCTCTGTCACTCTCTCTGTCGCTCTCGCTCTCTCTCTCGCTCTCGTTCTCTCGCTCTCGTTCTCTCTCGCTCTCGTTCTCTCGCTCTCGTTCTCTCGCTCTCGTTCTCTCGCTCTCGTTCTCTCTCGTTCTCTCGCTCTCGCTCTCTCGCTGTCTCGCTCTCGCTGTCTCGCTCTCTCGCTCTCTCGCTCTCGCTCTCGTGCTCTCGTTCTCTCGCTCTCGTTCTCTCGCTCTCGTTCTCTCGCTCTCGTTCTCTCGCTCTCGTTCTCTCTCGCTCTCGTTCTCTCGCTCTCGTTCTCTCGCTCTCGCTGTCTCGCTCTCGCTGTCTCGCTGTCTCGCTCTCGCTCTCTCGCTCTCGCTCTCGTTCTCTCGCTCTCGTTCTCGCTCTCGTTCTCTCGCTCTCGCTCTCTCGCTGTCTCGCTGTCTCGCTCTCTCGCTGTCTCGCTCTCGCTGTCTCGCTGTCTCGCTCTCTCGCTCTCGTGCTCTCGTTCTCTCGCTCTCGTTCTCTCGCTCTCGTTCTCGCTCTCGCTCTCGTTCTCTCGCTCTCGCTCTCTCGTTCTCTCGCTCTCGCTCTCTCGCTCTCGTTCTCTCGCTCTCGCTGTCTCGTTCTCTCTCTCTCGCTCTCGCTCTCTCTCGCTCTCGCTGTCTCGCTCTCGCTCTCTCGCTCTCGCTCTCGTTCTCTCGCTCTCGTTCTCTCGCTCTCGCTGTCTCGTTCTCTCGCTCTCGTTCTCTCTCGCTCTCTCGCTCTCGCTCTCGTTCTCTCGCTCTCGCTGTCTCGCTCTCTCGCTGTCTCGCTCTCTCGCTGTCTCGCTCTCGCTCTCCTCGCTCTCGCTCTCGTTCTCTCGCTCTCGTTCTCTCGCTCTCGCTGTCTCGCTCTCTCGCTCTCGCTCTCGCGCTCTCTCGCTCTCGCTCTCGCTCTCTCTCTCGCTCTCGCTCTCGCTCTCGTTCTCTCGCTCTCGTTCTCTCGCTCTCGTTCTCTCGCTCTCGTTCTCTCGCTCTCGTTCTCTCGCTCTCGTTCTCTCGCTCTCGTTCTCTCGCTCTCGTTCTCTCTCGCTCTCGCTCTCGTTCTCTCGCTCTCGCTCTCTCGCTGTCTCGCTCTCGCTCTCGCTCTCGCTCTCTCGCTCTCGTTCTCTCGCTCTCGTTCTCTCGCTCTCGCTGTCTCGCTCTCGCTCTCGCTCTCGCGCTCTCTCGCTCTCGCTCTCGTTCTCTCGCTCTCGTTCTCTCGCTCTCGTTCTCTCTCTCTCGCTCTCGTTCTCTCGCTCTCGTTCTCTCGCTCTCGTTCTCTCGCTCTCGTTCTCTCGCTCTCGTTCTCTCGCTCTCGTTCTCTCGCTCTCGTTCTCTCGCTCTCGTTCTCTCGCTCTCGTTCTCTCGCTCTCGCTCTCGTTCTCTCGTTCTCTCGCTCTCGTTCTCTCTCGCTCTCGTTCTCTCGTTCTCTCGCTCTCGTTCTCTCGCTCTCGTTCTCTCGCTCTCGTGCTCTCGTTCTCTCGCTCTCGCTCTCGTTCTCTCGTTCTCTCGCTCTCGTTCTCTCGCTCTCGTTCTCTCGCTCGCTCTCGTTCTCTCGCTCTCGTTCTCTCGCTCTCGTTCTCTCGCTCTCGTTCTCTCGCTCTCGTTCTCTCTCTCGCTCTCTCTCGCGCTCTCGCTCTCGCTCTCGCGCTCTCTCTCGCTCTCTCGTTCTCTCGCTCTCGTTCTCTCGCTCTCGTTCTCTCGCTCTCGTTCTCGTTCTCTCGCTCTCGTTCTCTCGCTCGTTCTCTCGCTCGTTCTCTCGCTCGTTCTCTCGCTCTCGTTCTCTCGCTCTCGCTCTCGTTCTCTCGCTCTCGTTCTCGCTCTCGTTCTCGCTCTCGTTCTCGCTCTCGTTCTCTCGCTCTCGTTCTCTCGCTCTCGTTCTCTCGCTCTCGTTCTCTC